>NC_053474.1:5618093-5933033 GCF_015227805.2 Hirundo rustica
AAGAGCCCCCAGGGTACACAGGAAGGGCAGGAAGAAAAACGAGCTGATTTTCTTCCATCCCAAAGCCGGCAAAGAAACGGCGGAGGAGCGACAAAGGATTAATTTTCCCTCCCGCAGCCGCCGGACTCCGGCGAGTCGCAGATGTCAAGGAGTGAAAAAAGCCGCTTTCACATCCTCCAACAAAGGCACAGAGACGCTTTTCAGGGGCTCGGGGACGCGCGGACCCAGCTGGGGCGCTCCAAGGTGCGCGGGGATCCGGGGAACTGCAGCGGAGCGGAGCGGGGCTGCGGGATGCGCTGGGGGAACACAGTAATGCAGCGATCCCCTCTGGCCCTGCACTGGAATGCAGCAGTGCAGCGATCCCCTCTGGCCCTGTGCTGGAATGCAGCAGTGCAGCGATCCCCTCTGGCCCTGCACTGGAATGCAGCAATGCAGCGATCCCCTCTGCCCTGCACTGGAATGCAGCAGTGCAGCGATCCCCTCTGGCCCTGCACTGGAGTGCAGCAGTGCAGCGATCCCCTCTGCCCTGCACTGGAATGCAGCAATGCAGCGATCCCCTCTGGCCCTGCACTGGAATGCAGCAATGCAGCGATCCCCTCTGGCCCTGGGGCTGTAACACAGCAATGCAGCGATCCCCTCTGGCCCTGCACTGGAATGCAGCAATGCAGCGATCCCCTCTGCTCTGCACTGGAGTGCAGCAGTGCAGCGATCCCCTCTGCTCTGCACTGGAATGCAGCAGTGCAGCGATCCCCTCTGCCCCTGGGGCTGTAACGCAGCAGTGCAGCGATCCCCTCTGGCCCTGGGGCTGTAACGCAGCAATGCAGCGATCCCTTCTGCCCTGCACTGGAATGCAGCAGTGCAGCGATCCCCTCTGGCCCTGCACTGGAGTGCAGCAGTGCAGCGATCCCCTCTGCTCTGCACTGGAATGCAGCAGTGCAGCGATCCCCTCTGCCCCTGCACTGGAATGCAGCAGTGCAGCGATCCCCTCTGCCCTGCGCTGGAATGCAGCAATGCAGCGATCCCCTCTGGCCCTGCACTGGAACGCAGCAATGCAGCGATCCCCTCTGGCCCTGCACTGGAATGCAGCAGTGCAGCGATCCCCTCTGGCCCTGGGGCTGTAACGCAGCAGTGCAGCGATCCCCTCTGGCCCTGCACTGGAGTGCAGCAGTGCAGCGATCCCCTCTGCCCTGCACCGGCCCGATCCAGGACACGCCCGTGTCTGGACCCTTCCCGCCCGGCTCCGCAGCAGCAGTGACCGGCTCTGCAGTGACCGGCTCTGCAGTGACCAGCTCTGCAGTGACCAGCTCCGCAGTGACGGCTCTGCAGTGACCGGCTCTGCAGTGACCGGCTCTGCAGTGACGGCTCTGCAGTGACCGGCTCTGCAGTGACCGGCTCTGCAGTGATGGCTCTGCAGTGACCGGCTCTGCAGTGACCGGCTCTGCAGTGACCGGCTCTGCAGTGACGGCTCTGCAGTGACGGCTCTGCAGTGACGGCTCTGCAGTGATGGCTCTGCAGTGACCGGCTCTGCAGTGATGGCTCTGCAGTGACCGGCTCCGCAGTGACCAGCTCTGCAGTGACCAGCTCTGCAGTGACCAGCTCTGCAGTGACCGGCTCTGCAGTGACGGCTCTGCAGTGACGGCTCTGCAGTGACCGGCTCTGCAGTGACCGGCTCTGCAGTGACGGCTCTGCAGTGACCGGCTCTGCAGTGACCGGCTCTGCAGTGATGGCTCTGCAGTGACCGGCTCTGCAGTGACCGGCTCTGCAGTGACCGGCTCTGCAGTGACGGCTCTGCAGTGACGGCTCTGCAGTGACGGCTCTGCAGTGACCGGCTCCGCAGTGACCGGCTCTGCAGTGATGGCTCTGCAGTGACCGGCTCTGCAGTGACGGCTCTGCAGTGACGGCTCTGCAGTGACCGGCTCCGCAGTGACCGGCTCTGCAGTGACCGGCTCTGCAGTGACCGGCTCCGCAGTGACCAGCTCTGCAGTGACGGCTCTGCAGTGACGGCTCTGCAGTGACCAGCTCTGCAGTGACCGGCTCTGCAGTGACCGGCTCTGCAGTGACCGGCTCTGCAGTGACCGGCTCTGCAGGGCTGCCGGCCCGCAGGAGATGCGACAACCCCAGGGACGCCCTCCTATAAACGCATCACCCGTGACACAACGTGGGTGGGACGCCCCCAAAGCCCCAGCCCTTCGTCCCTGGGGAAATGAAATGCTCCTTCCAGCGCTCCCATCACCTCTGGTCCCAGCTGGAAGGTGGCACGTGGACAGGTGCCCACGCGGACGGGCACTGGGTGGGTGTGACACTGCCGTGGTGGCACCTCCGGGGCTTCTCTGCTGCAGCCACAGGCCGTGACGCAGCCACAGGCACAGCTCTTCCCTCCATGTATCTCTACCTCTCTAGATCAAATATATTTTTCTATAAATATAAATTTAAAAATATAAATATAAACATAAATATAAATATAAATATAAATATAAATATAAATATAAATATAAATATAAATATAAATATAAATATAAATATGTGGCCTGCTGGCCCCATCACTCCCCAGGATGAGCAGCCAGGACGCACAGCATCATCCTGCTCTTGTCCTGCCGTAGATCCAGCCCCAAATCAGCCGGGTTTAGCCCTAGAGCCTCAGGAAGTTGTGGGTTTGAATTTTTTTTTCTTAATTAAAAAAAAAAAAGAAAAACACAAAACTTTTTCTAGATTTCAAATTTAAAAGCAGCCCCCCTCAGGAAGGGGCTGAGGATGGGGTGGAGGCAGCCTGGGAGCTGCTGGGGCTGGAGCAGGGTGCGGGCAGAGACGGAGGAGTTTGGTGGATTTGGTGCCCAGAGCGTGCCAGTCCCAGTGCCACAGGGCAGGGACACTGCCAGTCCCAGTGACACAGGACAGGGACACTGCCAGTCCCAGTGCCACAGAGCAGGGACACTGCCAGTCCCAGTGCCACAGAGCAGGGACACTGCCAGTCCCAGTGCCACAGGGCAGGGACACTGCCAGTCCCAGTGCCAGAGAGCAGGGACACTGCCAGTCCCAGTGCCACAGGACAGGGACACTGCCAGTCCCAGTGCCACAGAGCAGGGACACTGCCAGTCCCAGTGACACAGGACAGGGACACTGCCAGTCCCAGTGACACACAGCAGGGACACTGCCAGTCCCAGTGCCACAGGACAGGGACACTGCCAGTCCCAGTGCCACAGAGCAGGGACACTGCCCCAGTGACACAGGGCACGGACACTGCCAGTCCCAGTGACACAGGGCAGGGACACTGCCAGTCCCAGTGCCACAGGACAGGGACACTGCCAGTCCCAGTGCCACAGAGCAGGGACACTGCCCCAGTGACACAGGGCACGGACACTGCCAGTCCCAGTGACACAGGGCAGGGACACTGCCAGTCCCAGTGACACAGGACAGGGACACTGCCAGTCCCAGTGCCACAGGGCAGGGACACTGCCAGTCCCAGTGCCACAGGGCAGGGACACTGCCAGTCCCAGTGCCACAGGGCAGGGACACTGCCAGTCCCAGTGACACAGGGCAGGGACACTGCCAGTCCCAGTGACACAGGACAAGGACAGGGACACTGCCAGTCCCAGTGACACAGAGCAGGGACACTGCCAGTCCCAGTGCCACAGGACAGGGCAGGGACACTGCCAGTCCCAGTGACACAGGACAGGGCAGGGACACTGCCAGTCCCAGTGACACAGGGCAGGGACACTGCCAGTCCCAGTGACACAGAGCAGGGACACTGCCAGTCCCAGTGACACAGGGCAGGGACACTGCCAGCCCCAGTGACACAGGACAGGGACACTGCCAGTCCCAGTGACACAGGACAGGGACACTGCCAGTCCCAGTGACACAGGACAGGGACACTGCCAGTCCCAGTGACACACAGCAGGGACACTGCCAGTCCCAGTGACACAGGACAGGGACACTGCCAGTCCCAGTGACACAGGGCAGGGACACTGCCAGTCCCAGTGACACAGGACAGGGACACTGCCAGTCCCAGTGCCACAGGACAGGGACACTGCCAGTCCCAGTGACACAGGGCAGGGACACTGCCAGTCCCAGTGCCACAGGGCAGGGACACTGCCAGTCCCAGTGCCACAGGGCAGGGCAGGGACACTGCCAGTCCCAGTGACACAGGACAGGGACACTGCCAGTCCCAGTGCCACAGGGCAGGGACACTGCCAGTCCCAGTGCCACAGGGCAGGGACACTGCCAGTCCCAGTGCCACAGGGCAGGGACACTGCCAGTCCCAGTGACACAGGGCAGGGACACTGCCAGTCCCAGTGCCACAGGGCACGGACACTGCCAGTCCCAGTGACACAGGACAGGGACACTGCCAGTCCCAGTGCCACAGAGCAGGGACACTGCCAGTCCCAGTGCCACAGAGCAGGGACACTGCCAGTCCCAGTGACACAGGGCAGGGACACTGCCAGTCCCAGTGCCAGAGAGCAGGGACACTGCCAGTCCCAGTGCCACAGAGCAGGGACACTGCCAGTCCCAGTGACACAGGGCAGCGACACTGCCAGTCCCAGTGCCACAGGACAGGGACACTGCCAGTCCCAGTGCCACAGGGCACGGACACTGCCAGTCCCAGTGCCACAGGGCAGGGACACTGCCAGTCCCAGTGCCACAGGGCACGGACACTGCCAGTCCCAGTGCCACAGGACAGGGACACTGCCGCAGCAGGGGAGGGCAGGGGCTGGCACGGGGGCGCAGGGGAAGCTCCGCGCTGTTCCTGCACCGCTCCCTGCCCTTTGCCGTGGGATCCATTCCCTGCGCTGCTCCTGGCTCCGGGAGCTTTGCTCGCCCCTCTGCGCTCTCCGGGCTCCCCGACCTTGCCCTGCAGACCCCACTCACCCCCGCGGCCCTGCCCCGGTCCCGCTGCACCGCAGCGAGGGGGTGAAGGGGATGGGGCAGCACCTCCCAGGCAGGGAGAGGGATGGGAAAGGCCCCAGGACTGGCAGGGGGATTGACGTCCCTTTGCCACCACGAGCGCAAGGTCTGGGTGTGATCTGGAGTAAACCCCCGTGGTCACAGCCCGGATGGGTGCGAGAACGGAGAAAAACGGGCGAATTCCCACTGGGGCTGGCTGAACAAACCCTCCCGGCCAGGCTCTGAGCTCCCTGCGATCCGTTTGTCCTTCTGTGCCAGCAAAGCTTGGCTCCTGCGGGCACCCACTGCACAAATGAGCTGCAGCTGGAACCCCCGGGCGGTGCCACCACCCCACGGCGTCACCTGGGGCGCAGCTCCCTGCCCTGCTCCCTCTGCGGCCTCCCGGGAGGGGCAGGGTGGATCAGCCCGGCTAAACACGGATTTGCTGCCTCCAAATCACTCCCAGGCAAGTTGGCTCCTGAGCCAGGTGTCCTGAGCCTCCCATCCGCGCAGGGAGAGCGCGCCAGGAGCGCCGGGAGCTCGCAGGGTGCTGCTCCTGGAAGCACGGGGAGGATGAGGGAGCCCGGGGATGCTCGGGCAGGGCAGGAGTGCGGTGGGATAAATCGCTCCTGGCCCCAGGGAATTGCAGCTCTCTCTTCCTCTCTGCCGAGAGATTTTTCCGGCAAAACCGCGGAGCTCCGGCTGCTCCCCAGGCAGTTCCTCCGGGCTGGGAGGCTGCGGGAGCTCCTGGGGACGGGCCAGGAGCTCCAGGACGTGTCCGGGTCCCCGGGCTCTGCTCCCGGGCTGGGCTGCAGCGGGAGGGAGAGGCAGCGCCAGGCAGAGCCGCAGAGCCGGGGCGAGGAAAGGTGGAATAAAACCGGGAGAGAGGGAAGGTGGAATAAAGCCGGGAGAGAGGGAAGGTGGAATAAAGCCGGGAGTGAGGGAAGGTGGAATAAAGCCGGGAGAGAGGGAAGGTGGAATAAAGCCGGGAGAGAGGAAAGGTGGAATAAAGCCAGGGAGAAGGAACGGTGGAATAAAACCGGGGAAAAGGAACGGTGGAATAAAACCGGGAGAGAGGAAAGGTGGAATAAAACCGGGAGAGAGGAAAGGTGGAATAAAGCTGGGAGAGAGGGAAGGTGGAATAAAGCCGGGAGAGAGGGAAGGTGGAATAAAACCGGGAGTGAGGAAAGGTGGAATAAAGCCAGGGAGAAGGAACGGTGGAATAAAACCGGGGAAAAGGAACGGTGAGAGAGGGAAGGTGGAATAAAACCGGGAGAGAGGGAAGGTGGAATAAAACCGGGAGTGAGGAAAGGTGGAATAAAACCGGGAGTGAGGAAAGGTGGAATAAAACCGGGAGAGAGGAAAGGTGGAATAAAGCCGTCCCCAGGTGCCCCGGGCACAGCTCCCGAGAGGGGAGGGAGGAGGCACCAGGGAGCCCCGGGCAGCACGGGAGGTGGTGGGGAGGGGTCTGGGGGGACCCTGGTGGCATCGGGGTTGGATTTAGGAGCAGAGACGCTCAACCTTCACCTTTCACCCCGTATCGCTCAGCAAACCCTCCTGGATCTCAGCAGAATTGCTCAGAGAGGGGAAAAGCAGAAACACTTCAAGCGACAAACTTCTGCCCCTCAAGCTCCTTGCAGCTTGGCCAGGAGAGGACACAGGGGTCCCCGTGTCCCCCTGCGCCCTGGGACAGCGCCAGCCCTGCCTGCGCCGGGGCTGCCACCAAACCCCCTCATTTGTGAGCCTGGAATTAGCGGCTGGACAGCCCGAGCGGGCCGAGTGAAGGTTACACAGGCAAACGTAACGCTGCTATTTCCTAAATTTGAGCCCAGGAGTGTGCAGCCGGCAGGGTGATGGCTTGAGGAACGCGACGGTTTGGGGGCTGTTGCTTTCTCTTAGCCGGCAACACAACAGGAAACAGGCGTGGAAGGTGCAGGGAGCAGATAGCTGTGCCCTGGGGAGGGCCCCGGGGCCACCCCGGCAGCAGCAGCTCCTTGTCACCCTCTCCAGAGCAATTTGGAGAGATTAAACAGCAATAAATAAGCTCTGGGCAGCTGGAAGCAAAGAGTGGGGTTGGGGGCTGGGAAAATCTTCTGGCTGCCAGACCAATAGTGAGAAATTAGAGAGTCACAGAATCTCCCGAGCTGAAGGGACCCCAGGGATCATCCAGACCCCCCAACAACCCCACCCTGAGCATCCCTGGAGCGCTGTCCCAAGGCTCCTGGAGCTCTGGCAGGTTTGGGGCTGTGCCCATTCCCTGGGGAGCCTGGGCAGTGCCAGCACCCTCGTGAGTCCCTGTTCCTGTGTGAGCTTTGCTGCTCTGTGACTCTGCTCCAGTAACAGTAAATATTTCCCGGTATATTCAGAAATTCCAATAAACAGCTCTCTCTGCAAGGGAGGGATCCTCTGGTCCCAACATCAGCGCGCTCCAGCCCAGCTTGGTTCTGGAGATGTTGATAAAAAAGAGGAAGAGCGAGTTCTTGCAAAGAGAGAGAGAGTGGAAGAACAAAAGGGAATGGTTTAAAATGGGGAGAGATTTAGATTAGATATTAGGAGGAAATTCTTCCCCGGGAGGGTGGGCAGGCCCTGGCACAGGTTCCCAGAGAAGCTCTGGCTGTCCCTGGATCCCAGGCTGGATGGGACTTGGAGCAGCCTGGCACAGTGGGAGGTGTCCCTGCCACGGCTGGGGTGGCCCTGGATGGGATTTGAGGTCCCTTCCAACCCAAACCGTTCCAGGATTCCAGGATCCCATCAGAGCAGCAGGAGGAAGTCAGAGCACTCCTCTCCCGCTTTCCAGCCCTAGGAAGGGCTGACGCAATGCAAATGAGAAGCAGGGAGCTGGCAGAGGGAAATGACCCCCCAGAAATGCAATCAGACCGTGGGGCTGTGAGGAGAAGTCATGCGGACAGGAGGGCAGGAGGCTTCCAAAGGGCTGAGTCACGTAATTGCTGCTGAGAAAATCCAGCCTCCGTGTCTTTAATGATAACAAACGAGCTGGAAATCTTAATCAGCCTCCTGCTTCGTGGCGTTCACAGTAGAATTTGGGACGAGGAATGGGGTGGGGGATTGTCCCCAAAGAGGGGAATCTCACCAGTGTCTCTGAGGAGGTGCTGTCGCTCCTACCAGCGGCAGCATTTAGGGACAAGGTGGCACCAGGGGCTGGGAAATGTCCCCAGGCTGCGTTTGTGTCCCTCACCGATGGGGCACCAGCAGCAGAGGGGCCCCTGTGTCCCACCCACCCCTCCTGGGCCCCACGGGGCAGGGGCAGGAGGATCCAGCTGGGATTTTGGGGTCACCTAGCGAGACCGCGCTCAGGGCCAGCCCTGGGGTGTTTGGAGGGACGGATGCCGCAGGTGAGACCCCCTGAGCAGGGACACGGCTCCACCAGGCCCTGGAAGCGTGGCCATGGATCCTGCAGCTCCTTCCCCGCTGGATCCCAGCCCCGGGCTCGGCGGTGTCGCTCAGCGGGGACACCGCAGGCACCTCCCCTGGGATGAAGGTGCCACCACCTGAACCCTCCTGCCTGGAGCTGCTTTGTGCTGCCACAGGAATTTCCAGCTCGCAGCAGCTCCCAGGTCTGCGCTCCATCCAGCTGCTGTCCCCACAGCTCAGCGTCACCTTTTAACCCTTCAGCGTCTCTCCCTGCTCCTGTTCTCTCTCCCCGTGATCCCTGCAGGCTTTGGCAGCCGCTTCAAAGGGCTGCTGGAAAGGTGGGAATGTGAGCAGAGCTGCGACACGTCTGGGCAGTGAGGACCGAGGGGGAAAACCCAGGTGGTTTTTAAACCAAACACGAATTTCCTTTTTCCTGGTTTAGAGCTCTGTCGGGTGTTTGTGTGGCTGCCGTTCCTGCAGGATTCCCAACTCCATTCTCATTTTTAGTGTGGCAGGGGGGCACTCAGGGATCCCTTCCAATGACACTTGAACCCCTGTGCCTGCCAAAACCAAAACATTTGTCTACCAAACATTTTCCCAACAAAAGCATTCCTGGGGAAAACACCTTCTTGACCCCAAAGAGCGAGAAAAAGTCCTGTGCGCTCCTTGTCCTGGATTTAATATGGGATCCTATTATGGACCCCATCGATCCGTGCTGGGTTTATCTCCACTTCTCCAGGGCATTTCTCACGGCCAGCCTCTGGCTGTCTTCTCATGGAGTGGCTCCGTGAGCAGAGGCAAACTGGAGGAGAGGCAGCAGAGATGGGATCACAGAACCATGGAATGGTTCGTGCTGGAATGGACCTTAAAGGTCATCAAAATCCAACCCCCTGCCCTGGCAGGGACACCTCCCACTGTCCCCAGTGTCCAGCCTGGCCTCGGGCACTGCCAGGGATCCAGGGGCAGCCACAGCTGCTCTGGGAATTCCATCCCAGCCCCTGCCCACCCTCCCAGGGAACAATTCCTGATTCCCAGTTTCCCATCCAGTGCTGCCCTCCGGCACTGGGAGCCATTCCCTGTGTCCTGGCTCTCCAAGCCCTCATTAATAATCTCTCTCCACTTTTTCTGTAGCTCCTTCGGGCACTGGAAGGTCACAATTTGATCACCCCAACGCTTCTCTTCCAGGCTGAGCATTCCCAGCTCTCCCAGCCTTTCCACCCAGCAGAGCTGCTCCGTCCCTCTGTCCATCCTGGTGTCCTCCTCCGGCCTCTGTCCAGCAGCTCCGTGCTCCTTCCCCTGGGAAGCAGAGGCAGGCATTGCCGTGGCTCTTTCCCAGCCATGGGCTGGGACTTTGCCAGCAGCTTCCCTGAGCACAGAGAGGAACCAGCGGGATTCGAGCACCCTCAGGACATCGCCCAGAGCAGCTCTGTCCTTGCACCAGGGACTGGTGACTCCAGGCACGGCTCAGCACGGCTCTAAGCCCAGCTGGTGGGCGGCAGCTGCTTAAAAACTTTAATTTTGGGGGGCTGTATTTTCACAAGATAAAGCAGCTCTGCGCAGCCAACACACGAACCTCTCAGACCCCGCTGCTGCCAGGTGGCTCCGCAGCCAGAGCTCCCTGCAGCTTCCCATAACCACAACATTTCAGCAGCCGCTTTTAGACACTTGGCTGGGACTCCCGAAAAACAAAACATCTGCTCTGGGTGTCTCAACACGAGCGTGGAAAGAAACCCGTGGGCAAAAGGTGTCGGCGGAAAAGCAGGGGTTTATCTGACGGCTCAGAGCTGCTGCAGAGCTCAGGGACATTCCCTGGCCGCTGCTGATGGCAGGTCCAGCTCAGGAAGCGTTTCCATGAAGGTGACACTGGGAAGGTCCATGATTTCAGGTGTTTGGAGCAGTGGGAGCGCTCAGGAGCGGCGCTGGAGCTGCCCAGCTCAGGGCTGGTCATTGTTTCGTGTCTCAAGGCGCTGGGGTTTGACGAAACGCTGCCCCAGTGATGCAAATCAATGATGCACTTGGCTCTTCAAGGAGTTTTCGGTCAAGCCAGCACATTGTGAAAATATTCTGCATCAAGACCTCAGCAGTTTTTGGCTTGGTTTGGGAGAAATTGAGTCAGTCAGTGGATTGGTGGTTTTTTTTTCTGGTGGCCAAGGGAGTGTTGGTGCCCTGCACAGAGGGAGATCCTCTTTCCTTCAATTTAGCTTTTAATTGCAGGCATCAAATTGTCATTGAAATAAAAGTGCTGGATGTCCCAAAGCTGGGGACAGCCAGGCCTCCCTGGGGTAGCACTAAAGCCTCTTTTAGAAGCCCCCAATGTATTTTTTTTGTCCAGGTGAGCCCCCTGTCCCATGCAGGTGTCTCCCTTGTGGAGCTGTGGGAAGCTCTGCTCCCAGGAGGATGAATCACGGCAGCAGAGCTGGGTTTGTTTGCTCTTAGCCTCCTTCAAAGAGAAGATTCTGCGGTGTTGGGCGTCGTGCCACCAGGAGCAGCGTCTGGGCAGAGCAGGGAGGGCCTGGATTGGGGCATTCGGTCAGGATGTGGAATTTTGGTGCTCAGTGAAGAGCACCACGGGTTGAAGCCCCTTGTGTGGGGAGCAGAGGGGGAAAGGCCCTTCCAGGGAATCACTGGGAGTGGGAGGACAGCAGTCACCTCCCGGAGGTCCCTTTTTCCCTTTGCAGATGTATCCCAGGATAACTTCTGTCAGGACTGCTATGGGGGCAGCCAGGGCCAGGCACCTGGGGCAGCTCTTGGTGGCCAGCGGTGTTAGGAAGATCAGAGGGACATTCCCACCCCCAGAAGGTTTTTCCTGTGGAGGTGGAAGTTATTTTGCTGTCTGTTCCTCTCACTCTGGCTCTGAAGTTTTTGGAGCAGCATGTTCTCCCAGTGGGAGACTTTTCCATGGATGGCAACAAGCTGGGAGCTTGGGCAAGGTCTGAGGCAGAGGAGAGGATGGCAGTGGTGGGAGGCAGGAGAGGCTGTGGGAGGGATGGAAATGCTGCAGATGAGACCCAAATTCCCCCTCAGCCTCACGGCCGCTGAACTGTGCATCCCCACACGCCACCTCTGCCTAATTCCGGCAAAATTCAGTGGCAGATGAGGGTTTGAACCACTCACACTTCATCCCCAGCAGGACTCCTTCCCTCCCTCTCTCATTACACGGGCATAACTGCAATTATCCCGGGTATAATTAACAGAAAGCACGTTTCCAGTGTCTGCAAGCAGCCTGGGTGTGTGCTGAGCCCACCTGGCAGAGCTCCTATCTCCGCAGCACTGCTTGGGGACCTCTGGGCAGCAGGACAGCTCAGGGACGGCCTGGGGCGTGCCGAGGGGGGCAGCTTGCAGGTACAGCACCCCAAAAGTGGCCACAAGAGCTGCAGGGACACCCCAGCCCTCTGTCCCCAGTGAGGACATGGTGTGGGAAAGAACTCCTGACCTCTCTGGCTTTGCATCCCAAATCTTCATCACCCAGGAGCCATCGCTGGTGCCTTGTATCGGCCCGGGGCGCGCAGGAGGTGGGTGGAACCAGGGGAGAAGGGTGTGCACGCAGATTTAGCTGCTCCAGGGCCCAAATCACATTCACATTCCCACCACAGTGAGAGGCTGGCCTTGCCCACACCATTGGCATTTTGGGGACACTGCAGGGGCCCTCACATAATCATGGAATTATTTAGGTTGGAAAAGACCTCTAAGACCATCCAGTCCAACCATTAAGCCAGCACTGCCATGTTCACCAGTAAACCACATCCTCAAATGCCACACTCACACATTTTTTTGAGCACTCTAAGGGGTCGTGGCTTCACCATCTGTGCCTGATATCCCAATTTTTCCTGATATCCAACTCAAACCTCCCTTGGCACAACCTGAGTCTGTTTCCTCTGATGCTGTTCCCTGGGAGCAGAGCCCGACCCCCCTGGCTGTCCCCTCCTGTCAGGAGTTGTGCAGAGCCACAGGGGCCCCCTGAGCCTCCTTTTCTCTCCCTGAGCCCCTTTCCAGCTCCCTCAGCTGCTCCTCACAGGAGTCCCTCTCCAGCCCCTTGTCCTCTCCAGGGAATTCAAACCGCAGGAGCCACAGGAACGACCCAGAAGGGCTGTGTCCACCTCTCAGCCACTCATGGGTCTACGCCCAGTGTCACAGCAGAGCTGAGCCCAGCAGAGCTGAGTTTATCCCAGCAGAGCTGAGTTTATCCCAGCAGAACTGAGTTTATCCCAGCAGGGCTGAGTTTATCCCAGCAGAACTGAGTTTACCCCAGCAGGGCTCGGCCAGCTCGCACAAGCCAGGCCGCTGCTGGCCAAAGGCACCTCTGGGTGTCCGTACGAGGCTCTGCTCCAAACCCACCCTCAGCAGGGAAAACCTTTGCTCGCTGTTTGTCTTGACCGTCCCCTGTCACGCCCGGCCCGGGGCACTCAGCACCAAACCCTTCAAGCCGTGTTTCCCCAGGGTTTTGGGGGTCGGGATGGGGTCCTGCTGCCCCGCACGGGATTGCACGGTGGGAGAGGCAGTGGAAACACCCTTCAATCGCCCCGGCAGCCCATCGAGCAGAAAATGGATGCAAGGCACGGCTGGATCCAGCTTTGCACGTGTTTTAATGACTGAGAACCGGAGCTTGAGGTGACTTCTTGTACCCACAAAAGCCGCGGCTGCGGGGACCCGTCCGCGTGCAGGCTCCGTGCCCCACGGCCGGCCGGAGCCCTTGGGAGCAGCTGCTGGTTCTCTCTCCGTGCAAGCGAGGACATGTCCCGAGCTCTCCCCAGCGCCGGCACTTCCCTCCCGTTTCCCTGCGCGCCTCGCCAAGGCGGAGAGAAAATATTCCATGAGCGCATCGAGCGCTCGGCCTCCCCCAACGGGCACGGGAGCGCAGCGCGGCGGGGCACAAAGGGGGGCACAAAGACCCCACGGCTGCCCCTTTAACATGGAGGAGCGGGGGCAGAACTACCGCTCCCAGCGTCCAGCGCCGCCTGCCCTGCCCGGGCTCGGCGCCCAGCGCCGCACGCCGGGGGCTGTAGTTCCCCCGCAGCCCCGGCTTTGTGGCCAGGGGACACGGGAAGGGGGCGGCACGAAGGCACAGCCACCCCAAAATTGTGTTTGGCCCTTGGTGGAAGGTGAGGAGGTGTCGCTCCGCAGCCGGCGCTCGGCGCCCCCGGTGCGGTTGTGGGGCAGGAGGGGGATCCCCGCTGTTGGGGGCTCGGGGGGGTCCAGGCTGGAGGTGCCCAGCCTGAGGGGGCTCAGGGAGGATTGGAGGCGCTTGGTGTTCTGGGAGTGCCAAGTCTGGGGGGACTCAGGGTGCACAGGCTGGGAGGCTTGGGGTGTCCGGGGTGGGGGGTTCAGGGTGTCCCGGCTTGGAGGGGCTCGCTGTGCACAAGCTGGGAGTGCCAAGGCTGGGGGGACTCGCGCTGGGGGACTGGGGGGTGTCCAGGCAGCGCGGTGCAGAGCGTCCAGGATGCCGCACTAGGGGGAGAATCAGGGTGCCCGGGCTGGGGGGGCTCAGCCACATCCCCCCCAGCCCAGCCCGGCCCAGCCCGGCCCAGGGAGCGCTGGTGGCGGTGCCCGCGGCAGCGCGGGGCTGAACGCGGGGCTGTGCCCGCACCCCCGGCCGGGGCAGGGGCCGCGCTGGGAGGGCGCAGCGGGCTGACCCCAGCCTGGGCAGTGTGGCAGGGTCGGGGCACAGCCCGGGCATGTCCCGGTCCTCTCGGTGCATCCGCGTTCATCCCGTCCCATCCTGATCCATCCCGTCCCTTCCCGATCCATCCCGATCCAACCCGTCATGTCCTTTCCCTGTCCTGTCCATCCCATCCCATTATCCCATCCCGTCCCATCCCGGTCCATCCCGATTCACCTTGTCCTGTCCTGTCCCTGTCCGTTCCGTTCCGTCCCGTCCCATCCCATCCCGTCCCATCCCATTATCCCATCCCATCCCGTCCCATCTCGTCCCTTCCCGGTCCATCCCGATCCACCCCGTCCTGTCCGTTCCCTGTCCGTCCCGTCCCGTCCCGGTCCATCCCGTCCCGTCCCACCCCGGTCCATCCCGTCCCGTCCCGGTCCATCCCGTCCCGTCCCGTCCCGTCCCGTCTCATCCCGTCCCGTCCCACCCCGGTCCATCCCGTCCCGTCCCACCCCGGTCCAGCCCGTCCCGTCCCGTCCCGTCCCGTCCCGTCCCACCCCGGTCCATCCCGTCCCACCCCGGTCCATCCCGTCCCATCCCGTCCCGGTCCATCCCATCCCGTCCCGTCCCACCCCGGTCCATCCCGTCCCGTCTCGTTTCATCCCGTCCCGTCCCGTCCCGTCCCGTCCCACCCCGGTCCATCCCATCCCATCCCGTCCCACCCCGGTCCATCCCGTCCCATCCCGTCCCGTCCCACCCCGGTCCATCCCGTCCCATCCCGTCCCGTCCCACCCCGGTCCATCCCGTCCCGTCCCGTCCCGGTCCATCCCGTCCCACCCCGGTCCATCCCATCCCGTCCCGTCCCGTCCCACCCCGGTCCATCCCATCCCGTCCCACCCCGGTCCATCCCGTCCCGTCCCGTCCCGTCCCACCCCGCTCCATCCCGTCCCGTCCCACCCCGGTCCGTCCCGCCCCGTCCCGGCGGCGCTGGAGCGGCCTCGCCTTCCCGTGGTGCAGCGCGGCCGCGGCCCCGCCGCGCCGCCATGTTGTCGGAGTGAGAGGCCGGGGAGAGGCAGCGGCGAGCGGCCGGGGGGGGCCCGGCATCCGTCTGCATCCGAGCGCTCCGCCCGTGAGTAGCGGCCGGGGAGCGGCCCCGCCGCGCCGCGGACCCCCGCGGACCCTCCCGTGGGCGCATATTGGCGGGGGGCGCGGGAGGAGAGGCCCCAGGCCGCCCCGAAGGCGAGCGGCGGCGGGGGCGCTGCGCCGGCGCTCCCGCCCGGCTCCGTGTCGGGGCCGCGGCCTGGGCCCATTGTTAGCGGGGAGGGGGCGCGGGGGGAGCCCCGGGCCCCGAGCGCGGCCCCGCGGGCGCTCCGGTAACGGGGACGGGGGTTATTGTTGGGGGGGCGCGGGCCCGTCCCGGCCCTCACCCGCCTTCCCCCGGGCCCGGCCCGCTGGGGGCTCCCCTCGGTCCGCGGGGCTCCCCCTTCTCCCGGGGGGGGTCTCCCCCTTCTCCTGGGCGGGTTTCGTCCCGGGGGGCCTCTCCCTGCTCCCGGGGGTGCGATCCCGGGCTCTCTGTCGCCTCGGCCGAGGCCCCGCTTTGTTGCCCCTGGGGCTCCGGGGGGGTGGTTGTGTTCCGTTCCCCCCGGTTTTGGGGGGTGTTTCGGCGGCTCTGGGGGTCCCTGGAAGGGGAGAGGGTCGGGGCTGGCAGCGGGAGGGGCAAAAAAAAAGCAGATAAACCTTTTAGATGTGCTGGGTGACCCTGGGGGTTTTGTGTTTGTGTGTGTGTGTGTGGTTTTTTTTTTTTCCTTGTTTTTATCTCGTGCTCACATAACGATAGCCTCGGCCCTTGTGAGCTGCAAACTTGGAATTTTAAGAGTCTCTCGCCCCAGCCTGAGAAATGCTCTGTTTTTTGGTTGTTGTTGTTGTTGTTTGCTTTGGTCAATGTTTAATAACTTTGTTCGGAGCAGAGATTTGATTAGACAGATCATGAGTAAGGAATTTCCTTTATTTAGAGGGATGGAGGTGGGGTGAGGGGACCGTGGGTCCTCCTGGGTTTTAATGCTGGTTTTGGGGATCCGATGGGTCAGGAATTCAGCGCTGCGTCTCCCCAGGTTTTCAGGAAAACACAGGGATAACGTTAAAAGTTCTGCTAGGCCACACAGCTCTCAGACAATGGCTCTGCTTTCATTTCCAGTGGAACTTTCCAAAAAAAAAAAAAAACCCACCCAACCCAAACTCCTCTGCTTTGGGGTTGAACTTTTTGGAAACGGGCGTTTTACATCGCGTTGATTTTGTAATAATCTGGGATTTCGAGGGGAACACGGAATCAGAGCCGTGAGGAGCTGCCTGTGGAGCCGGGCTCCGTGTGGATTAAAGCTGCTTTATTCTGTGTTGTCACCACCGGTGCCTGGAACTTGCAGGGAGATTCCTCCGAAGTTTTTTGTTGTTTGTGGAATGTCCCAAATTCGGAAGTGTTCTGCCTGCCATGACAGCACGGCGCGGTTCACGTCCACGCCGTGTTTTCACCCAGGGAAAAGCAGAAGCGCGGTGCAGCGGCGTGGAAGCCTTTGTTTGCAAATCCGGGGTTCTGCCCAGCGAACGCTTTCACCTGGGAGAAGTTGATCCTCTGTTTTTAGGAAGTTTGGGAATGAAAGGCGCTCTGGAGGCCCTGAGCAGCTGCGGGTTTGTGAGTGCCCGTGTAGGTGACTGCACGGCCTCCGGGAGCTTTGAATGACAGGATTCAGCTGTCCCGCTGCCTCGAACGCGGCATTCCCAGAAAAACACGGCTTGGAACTAAACTTGAACTACCCACAATGCTCCCTTCTCCTTTGCTCCCTCTCAAAATGTCGCCTTTGCCAAGTTTTCCGCTCGTGTTTGGAGCGGCCCAAAGAGGAAGCGGCCGGGAGCAGCCTCTCCTTAATCCATTGACTGAGATTTTTTGGGCCCTCCTGATTTTTACGATAATGCCTTTATTAAGGCAGAGATTAATTAGTGTGTGCGGACGGAGGGACCCGCAGCCTTTTGAAGGAGCGAAGGCTGTAGCAGTGCAACTTTGTACCTTGTTTCTCGGTGGAAAGGGGCTTGTCCCAATCTCTAGATACTGATTTTTTTTTGGTGGGGATTCATAGTATCTTCCTTTGTTTTTGTTTTTGTTTTTTTTTTACTGTCTGCCCTGAGATAACTTGTAACTTCCTTTCAAGGGGCCGCTCAGATTTCATTGCTGCAGTTAAAACACACCTCAGTTTAATGATAAATTAATTTCTTACCATTAATTGCATAATTTTTTTGTTCTTTTTGCATGGAAGATCTTGAGTACTTAATGTGATATTACTGGAGGATTTTGGTATTGTTTGCTAAAGGGAAACGAAGAAGAAAATGCTATTAAACTGAATTGTAGTCTTAAAATCAGTCAAAGGCTAGTCATATCGTGTTTTCAGTGGTTTTTTTCCAAGTATGTGGGGCAGGTGGTGATTTCCAAACTCTTTGAAGGCTGGAGGAGTGAGTCCGGTTGGATGTCCCTGGTGTTTGAGTTGTGAGTGTATAAAAAGCCCTGCGGAGCGGCCCTGGGGGCGGTGCGTGCAGCACCAAGTTATGGTGGAGGTGCAATTAAAACAACCTGATCTCTGCAGGTTTTAGAGTCGTTTTCCTCTGAATATTAACCCCGTGCTTGACTCATGGGGCAAACCTAACAAAGTTTGATCAAAGGTAGGACTGGGGTTTTTTATTTTGGTCTCCCCACCGTTAGTAAATTGTTCTTGGAAGTCGTTTGTAGTAGTTGAGTGTTGTTCAGGGCTACTACGAGGAGCAGGGAGGGAACAGAGCCGCCTTTCAGGCCCTCGGAGCTGCTGGCAGGAGCAGGGCCAAGCTCTGCAGCCACCAAGGTACAAGAGTGAAACATCCTGGGGCAGCTCTGCCAGGAGCTTCTCAGGGCTCCACCACCACAGTTTCATCCTCAGAAATCTGTATCGGGCTGCATTTAGGTACGTCAGGTCATAAACTATTGATCTTTTTAATAAAGATTAATTCAGACTCTCCCATGCCTTTAAAAATGAATTTGGCTTGTTGTGTGAGCATTACATAACGGAGGAAAAACACTTTGCTGTTCACACCTGTAGTGTCTTTATTGCTCTGATAGCCCTGCCTTAAAATAACAAACAGACGTCTGTGGTTTTGTGCTGCTGGAATGTTATCAAAATATTTGGGGAATAGGAAGTTAGTGAGTTGCTGTCAGCTTAATCTGCAGGTTTTCCTCCTGCTCACAGACCGTTTGGATGTATGCAAACATATGGGGTATTCCATTTATTTGGGTGTTCAGTGCTCTGGATGCTGAAAAAGTGTTGGAGTTGTCCAGTTTTCCCCCAGTGCCATCGATTGGAGTGTTTTATTGGGGTGTTCAGTGCTCTGGGTACTGAAAAAGTGTTGGAGTTGTCCAGTGTTCTCCTGGTGCCATCGACTGGAGTGTTTTATTTGCGTGTTCAGTGCTCTGGTACTGAAAAAGTGTTGGAGTTGTCCAATGTTCTCCTGGTGCCATCGACTGGAGTGTTTTATTTGCGTGTTCAGTGTTCTGGGTACTGAAAAAGTGTTGGAGTTGTCCAGTTTTCCCCTGGTGCCATTGACACCAGGACCAGCAGTGCTGGCTGTGCCTGCTCTGGAAAGTTCTGCCGAGATCGCAGGTTTTGCTGCTCTTTCTCCAGGGAATTCCATAAAGCATGTCCGTGGGTTTTGCTGCCTCCTGAGCACAGCTTCTGAGTTAGCAGTGAGAGTGCACGCTGTGTTTGGGGCTCCGTGAACTGTATGAGCAGAAATCCAGGATTTTAAGTTTGCATTGAAAAAAAAGAAAAGAGAAAGCAAAACCAAACTGTTGCTTTGCATGACTGAGGGAATGCTTTGGGATACAGTGGGATACAGGGGGCCTCGAGTGTTTATATGCACAGGAAGACCAGGCCTCTTGTGCCTGGTGTAAATGGGTTCTGGTGTCACTGCCTTCCATAGGTTTTTTGGGGGCTTTTTCCCAGCAGTTTTCCAGTCAGTGTGTTGTCCCTCGCAGAAATTGCCATTCTGTGGTGCTTCACGGGCATCCTGTGCGTCCTGCTAAGGCCACGCAGCGCAGAACGTGGGATTTCTGTGCCTTTTCAGTGCTGTTTGAGCTGCTGGGTTCACAGAGCGAGTGTTGAAGGAGTCACGTTTGCCACAGCGATGATCTTCGATGTTCTCCTGCCAGTCACAAGGTTATTTATGTTATTTAACACTCAAAGCTGCAGCTGGGAGGATTTCATGTCTGTTTCCCCTCTCTTTCCCCCGTATCCCCCTGCAGGTGTTGGTGGAATGAGCGTAGCGTGCGTTTTGAAGAGAAAAGCAGTTCTGTGGCAGGACTCGTTCAGCCCCCACCTGAAGCAGCACGCCCAAGACACAGCCAACCCCACCATGCCTGTGGTACTGACATCTGGCACAGGCTCGCAGGCTCAGCCACAGCCAGCTGCAAACCAGGCCCTGGCAGCAGGGACACACTCCAGCCCCGTGCCGGGATCCATAGGAGTGGCGGGGCGCTCCCAGGACGACGCCATGGTGGATTATTTCTTCCAGAGGCAGCACGGGGAGCAGCTCGGGGGAGGAGGCAGCGGCGGCGGCGGCTACAACAACAGCAAACACCGCTGGCCCACCGGGGACAACATCCATGCAGAGCACCAGGTAGAAAACCACTCCCAGCTTTCCCAGCTCGGCCCTGCGGGCTTCTCAGAGGCGCTTTTCACGGTGTTCTTCCAAAGCTGGAGCTGGTTCTGGTGGAGTTGGAACGGGAGCAGTGGTGCTGTTTGTTTTCTCTTTTCAGGGTGGCGGTGCCCTGGTAGCTCGGAGCTGAAAGGTTTCTGCTCTTGAGGGTGTTGAAATCCCGAATCCCAGTCCACTCCCTGTGACAGTCAAATGCGTGTTTACAAAATTCATCACTCCCTTTATTGATGTTTTTTTTTTCTGATGTGTGAACCAGCATAGCCGTGACTGCTGCTGCTGCTTTTCAAATCTGTTGCTGTAGTTAAATAATTCTTATGTAATGGTATTACAAAACTGCCAATGCATGTAGGTTGGGCTTTTGCCATTCCCAATATTGGAAAACACAGGAGTGGAAGTTGCTGGTGGTATGTTTGACTGGGTTTCTTTGCTTTGGGGTCGGGTTTTTTTGGTTATCGTGTAGAGGGGAAGGTGGTGATGATGTGTGTAGCTGAACAGAGAAGAGCAGCCTTAAGAGTGTCGCTAACCAGTGGTTTTGGGAACTTCTTAGAGCCACTCAGAGGCTCTAGAGGGGTGGTGGGCCAGGCTGTGTGGTGGTGGTGTTTGCTAGAAGTCTTTTCAGCAGTTGCATTGTCACTTGTGCTGTAGTTAAATGAGTGGCTGACTCACTCCACTCTGTCTGTGACCTGTAGCTCACTCATCAAAGACACACGAGTGCTTCCTCGCCGAGGCAGCAGAACCCGAGTGTAAGCACATTTTAAAGCAGAATGATCCCCACAAATATTGCCAGGGCAGCAGACACAAAGCTTTTGCAACCTTTATGAACATCTCCTGCCTCCAGTTTCTGGAATCAAAGCGGCCAAGCCCTTGCTCCTCTGCTGTGCCTCCCCAGGGGATGTGTTGCCAACCAGAGCATTTAAAAGCAAACATTGCAGGGAATTTTGCAGCCTCACCAAAGGCAGTGTGTACATCAACAAAGAAATAAACCCAAGTGCCCTGTTAATTTGTTCTGGAAGAAAAATCACATCAAATACTGCAATAGGAGCTAAGGAGCTAGAAAAATATTGTTGTTATTTCCTTATGGAGAAATGTAGTATTTAGGTATCACTTCAGAAGAAATAACTGCATTGAGGCAGATGTAATTTTTCTGTTTATCATCCAAGTTTTCAGTCACTAACTGTAAAACTTAGAAAATCAGTTCCAGAGATGTTAATGTTTTAAGCTGTGAAAGAATTACTAAGCCAGAATTTCTTCCTGCAAACTTGTAAGTTTTTTAAATCAAAGCAGCCACGGAGTCTTGGGGTGGCGATGCCTGGGCAGGGCCTGCTATTGCTTGGGCATTTTGTGGCAAGATGACTTCATGAATTAAAATGATGTCATAAATTCTCAATCCTCTTTTCCTCCAGCTCACACTTTCATCCTCCTTTCACTGCAAATCCCTGGGAGCAAAGACAGCAAAACTCACTGGAGATAACGGGGGTGGGGACAGGGTACTTCGAGCTCGCAGTCATTCAAAACTCTGCGGCTATTTGACTTTTATTTATTTAATAGTGGAAAGACTTAGACTTTCACTCAAACAAAAGAATCCTGCCTGCTCCAGAGGCTTGCCCTGTTGTCAGCAGAAGTGTTGCTCAGCTTGATTTTCTTCAGTAACTTGTGGAATGAAATGATCCTAATAAATAAACTACTTAATGAAAGGAAAGCTCATTAACTTACGCTAGTTTAAACAAACTTTTCCAGTCCAGTTCCTGTATTGTCTGGCAGCAGGGCAGCGGTGAGAAGGTTGTGTGGACAGATCACACCTGCAGGATGGAGCTCACAGAGGTGATTGTGTGTGATGCTCTCTCAGTTTCCCCGTGAGTTCTGTGGGCTGAGGCTCAGGAAATTCCCACCAGACCAGAATTAACCTCGGGGGTTTTTCTCTCTTCTGCTTCCTGCTGGCTTTTACGCTGTGATAAATGTGGCACAGCCGTAGTTCCAACGTTTTTGCATTCCATGCTCATTTCTAGACCAATCTTTGTGTCTAATTTCTTCCAAGTCAGCTCTGAGGTGGGGCACTAAGCCTGTTCCCAGTCTCATTTGATCCCGGGTGCTGAAGTGATTGATGGGCACTTTTATCAGAGTTTGGTGCTCCATCCCTCTTTTTCCGTGGTTCTCTCTTGCCTCAGGGTTTTACTTCTGGGAAGCAGAATGCAGGCTGTGTGTAATCCTAACGCTGCCATTCTTTTTGACTTCTTGGCCACCTCCACATCTGCTTCGTAAATTATAAATTCCTTGGAGCAAGGACTAATCTTATGCATGCAAAACGATTTAATTCAGTTTGGGTTTAGCTGGGGTAGAATTGAATTTGGCCTGCAAGAACAGAAGTGGAAGGAATTTCTGGGACATGCAGGGAGGTAGGGAATCATTAGGGATGTCTCCTGACTCTCAGTTTCTTATGGATGCACTTTTGTTACTGTACTTTTCATTTTAGACTTTCAAAGACGGTTCAGTGAGGGCCCAGCCTTGATGACTGGTTAGGAAACTCAGTAGCTAAAAGATAATGGGAAGTCAGAAAAAAAAAAATAATTATAGGCTAATATAGGTTAATGTCTGCCTAGAGCTTGGGAGGACGTAATTAAAGGTAGAAGGATTTTAATTGTTGAATCCCAGATTCTTTTTGTTACGTGTGTAGACAGATGTGTGTCTGTTGGTGATAACGCTGCTTTTACCAAATGATGGCATTTTGTGGTGGTGTTAAACAGCCGGGGGTGCTGTGAGTCACAACGGAGCTGCGGTACCCATGGTTTCATTGTGCTGTTCCTCCTGGTCACTTTTCCTCCTGGTAGCTCTGGAATTGAGCTGAGAGTGGCTTTAGCAGGGATGGCTTAGGAAAAACTTTCTCCCAAGGAAGGGGGAAAGAAGCTCCTTCCTGGTGGTGTCCTCTCGTTGTGAGCAGCAGAAAAGTGCTGTGTTTGTGTTTTTCTTATCTCTTCCTGTGGCATTTTCCCCTTCTCCTCTGGAAGGCGTGTAGAGGAATGTTTTATGTAAAATAAAGCAATTAAAGATGCCCCTGTCATTTCACAAATTTAGGTATCAAAGCTTCACCATCCACACAAAAGAAACTTGTGCTACAAGGCCTTCTTTGTCCCTGCAGACACTGAAGCGGTGCTGGAATCGGACTTTTGATTTCCCAACTTGGTCTCTCCTGAGCAAAATCCCAGCTGTTTGCAGCTCCAAATCCTTAATCACCCAACAAACTTCCATGAAAAACACTTAACTGCAACTGTTTCTCTTTTTAATCCACAAAAAGCAGCAAGATGAGGTTGAGTGTCAGGGTCCCCAGTAGTTTTAATATTTGAGGTTTAGGCTGTCTGATGCCTGATTCCTTGGGCAGTCACATTCCTGGCTGCACTGGAGTGTTTGTGTGCTGTTTATCCAGCAAAAAACGTGGCTAGGGATCAGGACATCACGTAGGTGGGGCACAGGGTGGTTCCAGGTGAGGAATGGCCTGGGTTCGATCTGCTTTGGTTATGAAAGGTTGCACAGATCTCCTCACAAACCCAGACAGCCTCTGCTGCTCCTTGGGGGGAGGTGTGAAAAGACACTCGGGATATTCAGCTGGGACAAGTTATCAGCACTGAGCAGGTTTTTAGGAAAATTGGCCGGGTTTTCTTGGCTGGGGTCTCCTGTGGCTCGTGCGTGTGTGTGCTTGAACTGGAGTGAAGGGAGAGTGCTGTGGTGGTGGTCCCTCTGGAATTGCAGTCAGTGGATATATTTAGACTGTCTGAATTGCACTTGGGTAGTGTGGGAGTTGCTTAGTAGAAGCAAATGATTTTAGGCATTTGCTTTCTCTCAGAGCATGTTTAATTAATAATTGGAGACAATAGAACTCTGCAGGGATGGTCTTGTTGAATGTGGGGAATTTTTCACATGGAGTTGGTGAAGAATAGTGAGCACAACAGGGCTGGGACTGGGGTTTCTGCTCAGTTTTGCCTTTTGGCAGCGTGACCGTGCGAGTTCTTCGCTGGGAGCTGGGGTTGGAGCGGAGGCAGTGGGTAATTCTGGCAGCTGCCCTCGCGGAGCACAGCTCCTCCAGCCAGGCTGCCTCCTGCCCTGGGAGCAGCTGGATCTGAGCCTGTCTGACACTGGTGGGTGCTGCTGGTGTTTGTTCTTCCAAAGTGAAGTCCGCTTTAAGTGATGCTTAACTCCTTAGGACAGAGATTTTGCCCTGTTCCTGGCAGTGTCCAAGGCCAGGTTGGATGGGGCTTGGAGCAACCTGGGACAGTGCAAGTTGTCCCTGCCATGGCAGGGGTGGAATGAGCTGGGGTTTGGGGTCTCTTCCAACCCAAACCGTTCCATGATTTCTGATGTGCCTGTGAAATGTGCTCCCGATAACTGCATGTGTTGTCTGTGCTGGGGTTGAAGGCATGGAGTGAGTCCCTTGTCACACAAACCATGTGACAGCACCTGTGGCTCAGCTCTTGAAGGTGGTTTCTGACCTCTGTTCCATTAAACCTGTTGAGTTTTCCTGGGAATTTCCTTGTGTCCCAGTGAACTGCACAGGGCTTTCCTTTCCCTCACACTGCAAGGGCTGTGCTAATTTGATACTCAAGTAATTTGAAACATAATTCCTTGCTGAAATGAAATGTCTGGTTTGGCTGATCTGTTTCACAGAGGTTTCTCCATAGTGGAGGGGTAGCTTGGGAGGGGAACTGGAACATTTAATTTGGTTTTCTGCTTTGTGTTGCCCCCTGAAAATTTCTCCTGAGGTAGAAGGAGCACGAGTCAGTTGGCTTAGTTGGATATTGCAAGTTGGAAAATCCTTGTGATATACAGGGGAGAAGAAACACCCTGAAACATTCAGAAAGTTACTCTGAGACTCTGTTTCCTCCAAGTCCATGGATTTTACTGTTCTTGATGGGCAGCTGCAGATAAGATTGTCCAGTTGGGTTTGATTGCCCAAGTGACCTGGTGTGCTGGTTTTGGGACTTCTCCATGGTTGTTGCTGTTCTGCTCTGCTTCCTTGTCGTGGTGCTCACTCAGGAGGAGCAGAAACACTTTCACATTACTGAATTTACAAAATTCAGTGCTTCCAGAAGACTGCAGGTATTTCAGTGGATATTTTGTACGAGTGTGCTTTGAAAACAGGTTTGTTTCAGAACTTGTCCTGCCTGTTTTCTCCTCCCCTCTCCCCAACTTTGCTCTCCCTTTAGCAGCTCGTTGGTGGTTTGCTGAGTTGCTGTGACCTCCTTGTGGTTCTGCAGAGCAGGTTGTGATCCATTTTTGTAAATGAGTGAAGCTTTACAGTGGATCTGAGCCCCACAATCCCTCCCCAGCCACCCAATCCATCCCCAGCCTATTCCTCAGGAACTGCCACAAATTTCAGCTGCTGATCAGAAATCGCCTCGATAAAGAGCTGTTGCAGAGCACTGTAATAAAGAGCTGTTGCAGAGCATTGTCTCTGGCTTGCCTGGCTCTGAGAACTCCCTCTTAGGTGTATCAGGGATGATTTCCAGGCTGTTTTCCCCGAGTGCTGATGTCAGGCTGAACAAACGCTCCTTTGTGCTGCTGCCATGTGATGCTGCTCCCTCCCGGCAAGGAGCTGCTCTCAGCTCTCCTGTTACTCCTGCCTTTGTTAGGGAGAACTTCTGTTCCAGGGCAGTTGTTTTTATTGGGAACATCTGGCTGTGGTTCTTGCCCTGTTCAGACTTTGATTCTGGGGCGAAACTCGAGTGTTGCTAAACGCTCGGTGAGTCCCTGACAGTGTGGCACGAGGTCACTCACCTGTTCTGACAGAGGTGCCCCGGCATTGCAGTTAAACGTTGCTGCGTCCCTTTTCCACATCTTCCTCCCTCTGAATTTAAACCTGAGAAGGTCAGAGTCGGGCTGGCAGTGAAAGGAGAAGCCCCCCAAGGTCAGATCTTAGCATGGCCCCAAGCTGGTGTGTAAACCCACGGGTCCAGGCACACACCTGGGTTGCAGAAGATGGTTTTCTCAAGGTGTTGCCAGCTCCAGCAGGACAAAACTAAGGTTGTTGCTTCCCTAATCGAGTGTTTTTGAATCCTGCACCCCAATATGTGCCTGAGACATGGCAGGGTAACCTAAATTCCACGTTAATGAAGCTCTTCCCTGGGTGGATAAAATGGGAGGAAAAACATAATTAGCTGAGGAAGGAGAGCCCCTCTGCAAGGCTGCCTTTGCTGCAGTTATTTCTGTCCCCTGAATCATTAATCAGCCTGGCCCCGTGCCAGGGAAGGCATTAGCCAATCTGCAATTTCAATGGCTTTTTGCTTCCAGTGCTAATGGTAGTAGCAATTCTAACCATGAATCCTTTACTACAAAAATAGTAGTTAAACCACCTAATCCTGTCTAATACTTGTGACTTCACATTCTTTCTTTACCCACTATTGTTATGGGAGAAGGCTAAAAATAGTGCAGTAATCAGTTGATGGAGCAACGTATTTTAACCCTGGCTCTGGTTGTCAGTGGCAAACCTGTTGTGGAGGGTGTGCTGCTTTCCTTGCTGTCAGCTGGGGAATGCATTTCCCCTCTCCTGGATGCTATAAATGTGTCTGGATGCACTCAGATCTGGGAGTTTTTGAAATGTTCCTGTGTGAGCTGTTCAAACAGGGCAAACTCGAGCAGCCTCCCCCAGCTGCAGGAGGATTTGTTTCCGTCTGCAATTTGTCAACCTTTAGTTCATTTAAAGAACTTTTAACAATTTTCAGTATATAAATCAAAGTATCCAGCAGTAGTTTTTGGTTTTCTCCTCTCCATTCAAAGGATGTTTCTTGGTTTTGCTGATTTTCGTTCTTCCTGTCTCAGTTCTGGTGTCCTTGTAGTAATGTTGACTTTTTTTTGAGGTGTGGTTTACTAGAGAAATGTTTGGTTGGAGTTTTTTGTTGTTTGCTTTTTTTTAATTGCAAATCGAGCAAGATTTAAAATATGGAGGCCAAATAGATGGAAAGGTTACATTCATATTTGCAGAGTGCACAGGGGTTAAAAATAAATATTCAAGGAATAATCACACTCTGGAAGTGCTCTGGGTAAGCACCTGGAATGTACAGTCAGGGAGAACTTGGAATCTCTCATCTTGTTTTCTCACAAATGAAACAATGCTGGAAAGAGACTGGAGCAGCCTGAGCTGGTGGAAGGAGTTCCTGCCTGTGGCAGGGGCTGGAATGAGATGGGCTTTGAGGTCCTTTCCACCCTAAATCAGTCTGGAATTCTGGGATCTTAGAGCTGAGAAATCAGGACATTTGTCTCTCTAGAGAGATCTAACAATAATATCATTTCCCACATTTCTCTGCAGCCGTGGAGGAGCGAAACAAGAGAGATCCCCAGCAGGGTGTGACCTGCAGCCCTGTGCAGAGCTGAAATGCTGGGGGGCTCCTGCAGGCCCTGCAAGAGCTCAGCCAGCGGCAGCAGCCAGCCCTGCCATGGAGCTGGGCTCCCAGCACCCATCCCTTGCCATGCTTTTGTGTGCCAGCATGGCCAGGAGGAGCTCAGGGTGCTAGGCCCTCGTGGGAAGTGTCTGTGGGATTCCCTGGAGTTGGTTGGCAGGGCTGAGGGCAGCAGTGGTGCCTGTAATTAATTCACTGCAGATCAAAGCAAGATTGAAATGATGCGTTTGCATGTTCCAGCTTCAGGAATTCTGCCTTTGCAGGGCCCATCCTGCCTCGGTGGGAGCAGATCCCCCCTGGCCAGGAGGGGAGCTGGGGGAGAACAAATGCTCCAGTGTGAGGGAGGGAAGGTGGATCCTGGGGTTGGGAAGGGCTGGGAAAAGGGAAAGGCAAGGGCAGCCTTGGGAATGGGGCCACGTGAGGAGAACCTGGAGAGCTGGGGCTGACGGGGGTTTGCTTTGGTTCCTCTCTAACAGAATGGGCTAAATAGAGATCATTTAAACCCTCTTCAGTCACTGTTACCCCAATAAATACAGGCGTTTGATCCATTTAGTGTCCAACACTCATAAATCGGGCTTCGTGGTGCACTTTTGGAAACAGTTTAGATCATCACTAGAATATTTCTTAGCTCAAATATTTATTAGCAAATATTCTTTAGATTCTTTTTCTCCAAAGGAATTTGTAGTTAGTTTTCTGTATTTTTTCCTTCTGTATGCCTGATTGTTTTATTTCTTTGTTTAATTCCACTTGCCTTTTGCTTCCTGGGAAACATCTCTTGTTTTATTTCTTTGTTTAATTCCACTTGCCTTTTGCTTCCTGGGAAACATCTCTTGTATGAGGAGGAAGAAAAAGAATCCTTTGGGGTTGAGAGTGAAATTTAGCCTTGGGTAGCTTGGCTGCCAGTCTGCCCAGGTGAATGTAAATTCTATATAAATGAGGATTCCTTAATACATAAAAAATTGGTGTACAGTCCCCTGGGATACCTGAAAAGTTGATACTGCCCTGCACTTGGAATTTATATGTAAAGGTCATTTTAGCAACCATATTTGCTTAATATACGGTGCAGTATTAGCACAGATTGTTGACATTAATATTTACCTAAAATCACAATTCAGTTGCTTTGCTGGTTGCTCTCAGGGCATGAAAAAACCCCTTGGATTGTTCTAGAATGGAAAATTAGATCCTGGAAATCTGCAAGGTAAAATCCCTGTTGTTCTCATGTTAATTTGTTGGGTCTTCAGCTCCCTGTTTAGTAATCAGAAGGACAGTTCGGGGCCTGGCTGCTCTTAATTGACCTGAGTGCAGAATCCCTTTTGACAAGTGCCTTTCCCCCGGGCCTGGCTTTGCTGGGATCAAATGAACCGGAGTTTGCAGCACCAGCAGGGCCCTGGCTCCTGGCAGGAGCTGAGCTCTGGGGCTGCTGCAGGATTGGGGAATCCTGGAATTCTCTGGTTGCATGGAATCTCCGGTGGTTTGGTTTGGAAGGGACCTTGAGGATAATCCAGTGCCACCCCTGCCCTGGCAGGGACACCTCCCACTGTGCCAGTGTCCAGCCTGGCCTTGGGCACTGCCAGGGATCCAGGGGCAGCCCCAGCTGCTCTGGGAATTCCATCCCAGCCCCTGCCCACCCTCCCAGGGAACAATTCCTGATTCCCAATCTCCCATGCAGCGCTGCCCTCTGGCACTGGGAGCCATTCCCTGTGTCCTGTCCCTCCAGGCCTTGTCCCCAGTCCCTCTGCAGCTCTCCTGGAGCCCCTTTAGGCCCTGCCAGGGGCTCGCAGCTCTCCCTGGAGCCTTCTCCTCTCCAGGGGAGCACCCCCAGCTCTCCCAGCCTGGCTCCAGAGGGGCTCCAGCCCTGGGAGCATCGTTGTGACCCCTTTGCTGTGTTGCAGTTTTTTACCCCGGGGAATGCCAGGGCCTGGTCTGGGGTGCTGTGTTAGGGCTGGGGCAGGAGGGGTTTGGTCCCAATCCCTGTCTGTGGGTTGTTCCTCCACTCACTCTCCAGGGTGATCCAGACCTGTGGATCATCGGGGATGTCTGTGATGAGCATCTGAGTCTTTGCTCTTCTGCATGAGATAACTTGGAAAACTCTAAATCCGTGACAGGGTGTGTAGAGAAGGGGCTTGGAGAGAGGGAAAAGCGTCTGTGCCTGAGTTTGTGGGGGGGTGGGTGAGCAGCAGGTACCAGCGCACAGAACATCCCCCCCTCCGGAACTGTGCTTTGTCCCTGTCTGGTGCAGCTCCATCCATTCAGAAGTGTTCCAGACACTGACAAGGGCTGGTGTCTGGCTAGCTTTGGGACAAGGAAGGCATTTGCTTCTGAGCTGTTGTCACTGAGTTTTGCGATGCTGAGGCTGTCAAATCTTATTTAAAAGGAAAGGAGGTGCAGTTGTCCTGTGTGAGGTTGCTGCCTGACGTGAATGAGCCGCTCGAGGGGCTGGAAAATCCCCGTGAGTGTGTTTGGTTCCGAGCTGCTGAGAGGCTCCTCTGCAGAGTGTGAGGTTTGAAGTGGCCATTGGCTGCGGGATAAATGGGGTTGGGATGCAGTCTGCTGTACAGGAGAGGTGAAAGCATTCCATGCTTTTTGTCCTCCTGGAATAGGATTGGGTGTCTGCTGTTGGAATTGGGAAGTGTGAAGGGGTTGGGAGGATCAGTAGGGTGAAATGCAGGGTCCTGCCCGGGGGTCACCACAACCCCCAGCAGCTCCAGGCGGGGGCAGAGTCTGGAAAGCAGGGAAAGGCCCTGGGGGTGCTGGTGACAGCCTGAACCTGAGCCCAGGTGTGTCAGGCTGCTGTCACCTGGGCTGTGTCAGCAACAGTGTGACCAACAGGAGCAGGGCAGTGACAGGGAGTGTCCCTGTGCTGGCACTGCTGGGGCACGTCGTGACAGGAGAGACACTGAGGGGCTGGAGAGAGTCCAGGGCAGGGAATGGGGCTGGGGAGGGGAATGGAGCCCCAGGAGGGAGCTGGGAAGGGGCTGAGCCTGGAGAAAAGGAGGCTCAGGGGGCCCCTGTGGCTCTGCACAACTCCTGACAGGAGGGGACAGCCGGGGGGGTCGGGCTGTGCTCCCAGGGAACAGGGACAGGAGCAGAGGGAACGGCCTCAGGCTGGGCCAGGGGAGGCTCAGGGTGGACAGCAGCAGGAATTTCCCCATGGAAAGGGAGCTCAGGGATTGGCACTGCCCAGGGAGGTTTGGAGTGCCCGTCCCTGGAGGTGCCCAAGGAAGGACTCAGGATGTGGCACTCAGGGCTCTGGGCTGGGGACAAGGTGGGGATGGGCACCGCTGGGACTTGATGGTCTCAGATCTATTCCAGCCTCAATGATTTGGGAGAATGAGTGAGATTTGGAGGTCTGACAGAGAGGAATGTGCACTGGGAATCCAGCTGTGTGTGTTACGTGTGCAGTGGTAATCCAGCTGTGTGTGTTACATGTGCAGTGGGAATCCAGCTGTGCCTGTTGGGTGTGCAGTGGGAATCCAGCTGTGTGTGTTACGTGTGCAGTGGGAATCCAGCTGTGCCTGTTGGGTGTGCAGTGGGAATCCAGCTGTGTCTTGCTTTGTCCCTCGTTTTCCAGCAGAGGGGTGAGAGCTGCTGCAGGGCAGAGGCTGTTTCCCCCAGCCTCAGGAAGTGCAGTGATCCAGTGGTTCTGCTCCAGTTTCCAGTGTCTGGCAGCAAATCCCACTTTGGGATCTGCGCTCCCACCGGGCAGGCAGGGAATGATTTCTGAGTCAGTGGAGTGGCTGGAGCCGGAGTGTGTTACAGTGACACACATTCCTGTGTTAGTGTATTGCTCTTCCTGAGTGAGATTTAGGTAATTCCTGAGTGCATCCACACGTTCCATGGCGAGGGGAGGGATGTTCTTGTGCTGTGAACTTGCTTTGGAATTCGTTCTGGAGCGTGGTGCTGGTGTCCAGAGCCTTGATGTAGTGCAGTGGGGCTCCAGAGTGAGTGTGAGGGAAGGGAGGAGCTCTCTCATCCTCAGGAAGGGGGCAGCTCGCTCCTGTGAGGATGTGGCTCTGCATCCCTCTCCTGGGCACAGCCTGCCTGGAATAGGCTGGACCAGCTCAGCCTTGGGGTGCAGCTGTCGGGGAGCTGCAGGAGCCAGGAGTGCTTGGATCACTTCCAAAGCCATTGGGACCCCAGCTGCCCTCTCCTGTGTGATTCCTGAAGAATGTGGTGCTCACCTCTCCCTCCGAGGAGCCGGGGTGTCACGTCAGATCCGGAAGTCAGGGCATCGCTCCCTCGTGCAGCCGATTGATCCTGGCGTTGTCTTCTGGGTTTCCTTCAAATCTCTGCTTCAGTGGTGAGCCACATTTTCTGGTAATCAAATCTCATCGGCGTCAGCGCTCATCTGGGGAGAAGTTCTGGCTCTGGACCTCGGTGTTTGTCGTGTTTACATCATCCTGGCTCTGCTCTGTGCTCCTCAGAGCTCGGGGGTCCTGAACAAGAACAGATCCTGATGAGGTGGAAGATCAGCTCTGTTGTTTAATTGCCAATCCAGAGGAATCCCTGACTTCTGGAATGCAGAGGTGTTGGAAGTCCTGGCTTTGGCTTTGTGTTCTGCTGTTTCAGACACTTTGTTCTTCCTGGAAGGAAAACAAAGGAGCCGTGTGATATTTGTGTGCAATGAGGTGAAAATGTGTTGCTATTTAACATTACAAGCCCTGAGAAATGGGAAAAAGATCTTTCAGGTGCAGTCTTTGAAAATCAAATAAATAGATCCAATGATCAGTGAAGGTAAAGGAACTGTGTGACTGAGAGAAGCAGCCTGAGAATTGCTGTTTATGGACACTTGAGCACAGAGTGGCCAAAATCAGGCACAAAGACCTGATTTAGAAAATGCTTTTATCTGTATTTGTTGTGATTATTAAAAGAGAGATGATAAGGGATGTGAAATACCTGTGAATTAATAATTTCTTCATTCCCTCACCTCTGATAGCTGATAGAGAAGGCAATTTTTATTTCCTGCTTTTCATCATGGCTGGACTAAGGATATTTGGGAAGGGGCTGGGGCAGCCTGTTTCTCCTGTGTGGCATTGTCCTGTTGGAGCGAGTCCAGAGGAGCCACCGAGTCCTGTGCAGGGCTGGAGCAGCTCTGCTGTGAGGAGCTGCTGGGAGAATTGGGATTGTTCAGCCTGGAGGGGAGAAGGCTTTGGGGTGATCTCAGTGTGGCCTGAGGAGAGGGACTGGGGACGAGAGCTTGAGGTGACAAGAGGAGATGGCTTCAAACTGACAGAGCATTGGTTTAAATTGGATACATGGGAGAAATTGTTCCCTGGGAGGGTGGGCAGGGGCTGGGATGGAATTCCCAGAGCAGCTGTGGCTGCCCCTGGATCCCTGGCAGTGCCCAAGGCCAGGCTGGACATTGGGACAGTGGGAGGTGTCCCTGCCATGGGATGGGATTTAGGATCCCTCCCAACCCAAACCATTCCCTGATTCCATGCTGACCAAATCAAATGCAGATATAATTTAATATCCTGCTGGATTTTTCTGGGAATGCAATGACTGGATCTTTGAGCAGCTTTGTTTTGAGGTTCCCACAGCTCAGCACCCGCACACCCATGGGAGATGATTTGTTTTGGGGAAGCTGCTGGACACACTGCGAGCAGCTTTTGTGGTTTGCTGGGGCATCACTTCAGCAATGAGTTCACATCACCTTCTGAATCCTCTGTGCAACTTCTCCTTTCCTCTGATGTCTGATGGAAATAATAATTAGCTCTCTGCCAGCTTGTGTGGTTTGGCACATCTGGGGGCTGCAGCACTTTCCATGAGTTCAGCTCGAAGTGCTCCATGGAAGAATTTGGTCCCAGTGACGTTTGTGTGGCACCAAGCAGCTGAGCTGTGTCAGGTGCAGAGCAGGGGTGGGGCTGGCAGGGGAGGGAAGTCCATGGGGCTGCAGTTTTGGGAAGGGTTTTCACTCAGTGCCCATGTGACAAATGTCACTGCAAAAGGTGGCAGGGCTGAGGCAGAACTGAAAATAACTGGGCTGAGATACAGTAACAAGAGATATCTGATTTTTAAACTGGGATTCTGGGTGACTGACCCCTGAGGATTTGAAAACTGTAAATATTTACTCAATAATTAAATAATATACCACTAATCTTTTGTGAAGTATGATGACCATGGAAAAGAAGCATTTAGACTGAAGGGGATTTCTGGAGGTTAATGTGGTGCTTTTCTTCCATCTGATTCTTAGTTGAGATCTCCAGAACATTGTCTTAGCTGAGATCTATAGAATATTGACTCAGAATAGAAATAAAACATAATCCCAAGGTCTCGGTGCTGCTGGAAGTGGTGCTGCAGTGTCACAAATCAGGGTTAAGGTCAGTGGTGGTGGTGTAACATTGCAGTGTTGGTCACTGGAGGCCCATGAGCATCTAAACAATTCTTGGGAATTTGTTTTTGTCCTGTAACTCACCCACCAGGTACTGCTGAGCTCCTTCCTCAGCCTGGGGGGGCTCTGTGCTGTGCCAGGACTAAACCCTGTGGAAACCTGCAGCGTCCTGCAAGGAGCCGGGATCACTGTGGGCATTACTCACGTAAAAGTGCTTTAGAAACTGCTCCCTGTGCAGCAGAGCGGTGCCTCGGCCCTGCTGGGCTGCAGGGAGTGTGTAAACCCTGAGTAGGAGGGGAGTAGTTCCTGCCTGTGTAGGGTGTTTGTGGCTCTGGGACACAGGAGTGCGGCTGGGGAGGGCAATCACCTGCTCCTGGGCCCAGCACGTGGCTCAGCTGCTGGGCTTTGGCCTCGAGTCCAGAGTTGGGGTTTCTTTTTTAATTTGCTTCCTCCTGTGTGCTCAGAGGCTGAGCCTGGGGAATGAGGAGCAGGGAAGGGTTTTCCTGCATTTTCAATGTATCCAGTCCGTGTCAGGCACCTTGGATCTCTGCTCTGGGACAGGGACAGCACCAGGGCAGGCTCAGGCTGCAGAGAGGGAAAGGTTCTTCCCCCAGAGGGTGCTGGCACTGCCCAGGCTCTCCAGGGAATGGGCACGGCCCTGAGGCTGCCAGAGCTCCAGGAGCCTTGGGACAGCGCTCCAGGGATGCCCAGGGGGGATTGCTGGGGTCTGGGCAGGGACAGGAGCTGGACTTGGATCATCCTTGTGGATCTGTTCAACTCTGTGCCTCTATCAACTCACTTATCCAGTAGTTTCAAGTTTATGCTTTATTTTTCTGCTCTAAATAGCTCGGTTTTCATCAAATCAGACTGTTGTGTTTTTCTTCTTCATGTCAGTGTAACCTGAGTGTAAATTTGCCAGGTTTATACAGATTTTCCTTTATTCTCACCTGAAATGATGCTGGCTCCTCATGCCTTGACTCCCTCAGCTGAACCCACTGTGAAATACAAGCAGAGACAGTTGTGTTACGCTTTGTGCGTCTTAAAAGTAATTGCTGGTTTTTCCTTTCTTGTGCATGTGTAAATCTAACACACATAAATAAATCTGTGTGTGATAATACATGTGTGTATATAATAATGGAAGTGTAGAAATGTTGTAACTGCTGGGAGTGTTAAAGGTTAGTCATCCTCTGGAGCTCCATAACCTTGTTTCAGGCTCTCATCTGGAATGTAGCTCTCAGTCTGGAGCAGAAAACTGGCAATAAACTCTGATTATAATAAAAATAACAGCAAATAAAAGCATTTCTTCATGGCTTTTTCTCTCCCATCTATGAATAGGTGCGTTCCATGGATGAACTGAACCACGATTTCCAAGCGCTGGCTCTGGAGGGACGGGCTATGGGAGAGGTAAGTGAGAGGCCTGGAGAAAAAAAATCTGTATTTTGGGAGGGGGAGGAAATGAAATAGCAGGTTTTTGAGGCTGCTGGGATGATTGTGATGCTGAGGGTTCTCTGTTCTGCCTGTGAGGTGTGTGTGTGTGTGTGTGTGTGGTTGATCCAACCCCAAACCTGCCAGGAGGGAGGAGCAGCTAAACCTCCACTCATCCAGCAGGACAGAGTGGCTGGACAACAACAGCTCGAAATCCAGCTGGGGACAGGTGTCCCAATCCTTGGAGCAGGTTTATTTTGGGATTCACTGAGCTCAGAGCCCGTTGTGCTGTGGGGCATTGTCTGCTGCCCTGTTCCCACTCCTGGCCACCTTTTTTCTGGCTCTTTCAGAAAGGCCGGGCTGTGTTTAAGGTTTGGAATACCTGGGCAGTGTGAGCAGGAGGGATAAGGGCAGCACAGAGATAATGGGCCTGCAGTGAACTTCACAGAACCCCAGCCAGAGTTAATTTAATCTCTCACAGCAGCAAGGAGGGGGCAGATCTGGGGGAAATGCCCACTGCTTTTCTTGGAGAAAAGAGAATTTATTTAGTTTTAGAGTGAGCTGAAAGAACTTGTTCCTGTAGGTTCTTGGAAGTTGGATGGAAAGACTCCTTTGCCTTGCCTGGTTCCTTTTGTCTTTAGTGAGTCTGTTGTGGAAGGACAGAGGAGAAAATCATGCCTGGCAGGAGGATGTTCATGTGTGGCAGCCCAGCTTAATGCAAGTCTGAGGCTCAAGTTTATTTCCTCCACATTGAGTCCCTCCTGTCTGTTACCCAGTGCATGACCCAGGTGTAAAAAATAAAAATCTCTGGAACCCTGAAGTTGCTGTTTTGGAGAAAAGAGCAAATCAGGACTGTGGCGTGGTGGGATTCATAAGAAGGTGCCCTCTCTCAGGTCAAAGCCTCCTTCCTTCCCCTGTTCCTTCCTCCTTCCCTGCTTCCCATCCTTGTCCCCCCTTTCCCTTCTTGTCCCCCCTTTCCCTTCTTGTCCCCCCTTTCCCTTCTTGTCCCCCCTTTCCCTTCTTGTCCCCCCTTTCCCTTCTTGTCCCCCCTTTCCCTTCTTGTCCCCCCTTTCCCTTCTTGTCCCCCCTTTCCCTTCTTCTCCCCCCTTTCCCTTCTTCTCCCCCCTTTCCCTTCTTCTCCTCCCTTTCCCTTCTTCTCCCCCCTTTCCCTTCTTCTCCCCCCTTTCCCTTTCCCCCTTCCTTCTGTGGAAAACCATAATCCAAAATTGCATTTTGATATGACTTGAGAGGAAGATCCATTTCTCCAGGTTGGATTAATTTACCCCAAGATTATTGACTAAAGAGGAGGTGAAAAGGATTTTCAGAGGAGCAAACCTGACATTAAAAAGCTGCCTGAAGCTGCTGCACAGCAGCTGCTCCGTGTGCAGCTTGCCTGTGGAATGCTGGGGGTGGGAATGTTCCAGGGAGATGATTTTGTGACACCTCCTTTGGGCAGGAGGTTCGTTCTCAGAGACAGAGCCCAGGCTGGCTGCGAGCAGGTTCACAGCGAGCGCGGCACTCGGCTTTGCTCATGGTGACACGAGGTCACGGAGCTGAAATGCCTGAAGGAATTCCTAAAAATGCTGAGTTCTCGCAGCTTTTGGTTTATTTAGGCATTTCTGAGAGGAGCGGGATTAGGTTTGTGTTTTGGAGCTTTGCCTTCCAGTGATGACTCATTTTTTTTTCCCCCCTTCTTGTAACTGTGATGCAGAAAGTTTTGGCAATGGCATTCTTCTGTCACTGGGCTTTTCCACATGCTGGGATGAGCGGGTTTTTCCAGGAAAGGTGACATCTCTCCCTTCGCTATTTCTTGCTTCCCTTGGGGTTTTTCTGCCTCAGCCCCACAGTTCCTATTCTTTATCCATTGACTTTTCTCTCTGTCTCTCCAAGGCTGATTTCAGGAGATCCCACAGGATCTGTGTTGGTTTTCAGGACCATATTCCTCACCTGGATTTTATGCAGTTTAGATGCCTTAACAAGGCACTGGTGGTTTCTGCCCCTTCTTCTGCTCCTGGAATAAGAAGGAAACTTAGGGAGAAAGTCAGAAAGTCTGAAATAAATGATAGTGAAATAAACTGATAGTAAAAAAACCTGGAGGAGAAAGATGAGGAAGAGCATTCCTACATTTAGTGTTAGATGTCTTTTATCTTCTTGTTTTCTTGCTCCTTGTTAAGCACCATCGTAATTTCAGTGATTGAAGGAGTTTGTGAAGACATCAGAGCAGTTTTTTAAACAGCACTGTCAAACAGTTAAATCTCTTATCTATCCTGCTCTCAGAATGTAGGTAATACTTGGAGATCAACAGATATCCTTATCTGGGAACATGAGGAATACTTTAAAAACCCCCACAACTTTCATCTCTCTTGGGGCTGTTTCCATCCGCGACTCCCAGCTCATATTCCTGAATTTCCCGTGAGTGGAAGTGCGGTATTTTCCCAAGCAGGGACTGAAAAGAGCCCCAGCGCCCCTTTTTCTCCACTTTAGACTGTGAAAGCTTTGTGCTGTTGGTAGTGACCGTGGTCAGTAATGCTGAAGCAGCTCTGGGGGCAGGGGATGCTGCCCCTCTGCTGCAGCACCTTGTCCAGGCTCTTCTCTGGGGTGGAGGAACTCACCTTGGAGCTTTGTCCAGCGGTTCCATGTGGGTGCATTTTGGTGCAGTGGCTCAGCCCAACACATGAGGCCATTAAGGCCTTGATCCCACAGCCCCGACCCTTATAATTGCTTAACACAAGCCCTGCAAGTTCCCTTTCTCCCCCAGCCTCGGGATGGGGAGATGTGTATCTGCTTTCCTTGCTGAAATCCCTTGGATCAGTTGCTTTGCAGCAGGGAGTATCGGTGCAGTGTCTCTGGGGATAGTGGGCAGCACAGAGGGGCTGTGGGGTGCAGTTGGGTTTGTCCCCTGCCCCTTACAGGCGTTTGGGACCTTGCATTTGGAGCAGGTTGTGCAAAGTGTGTCTGGAGTCAAGGAGCAGCTGGGTGAGTTGCTGGTGAAACTTAATCCAGACTGTGGGAGGAGGGTGGGGACACAGAGCCATGAGGCAACTGGAGGTGCTTAACTTCAAACCTGGAATATTGGGCTAGCTGGGAATTGCACCCTGCCCTGGAAGAGAAATGCTGGTAAGGAATATTGTGCATTTAACTGAAAGTGCTTAACTCTTGCTGGGCTGCTGCCCTTGCAGGTGGCAGTGCTGGGAACACTGAGGGAGAGCACTGAAACTCCTGCAGCTCCCTGGGGATTGTTGTAGGGGAGCTCTGGGACATCAGAACCTGGAGAGGCACTTTGGATCTCTGCTCTGGGACAGGGACAGCACCAGGGCACGGCTGGAGCTGGGCCAGGGCAGGCTCAGGCTGCAGAGCAGGGAAAGGTTCTTCCCCCAGAGGGTGCTGGCACTGCCCAGGCTCCCCAGGGAATGGGCACGGCCCCGAGGCTGCCAGAGCTCCAGGAGCCTTGGGACAGCGCTCCAGGGAGGCACAGGGGGGATTGGTGGGGTCTGGGCAGGAGCTGGGTCAGTGATCCCTGTGGACATCCCAGCTCAGGATATTCCATGATTCTGTGCCCATGTTCACGGTTAGTGCCCCACTGGTGCAGCTGGGAAAGTCCTGGAGAAGCCCCTGCAGAGGGACACAGTCACAGTGGTTGTGACACTGGGGCTGGACACTTCTGTACCTGGTTTAAAGAAAACAAACCAAACAAAAATTAAGAAAAAAACCCCATCCCAAACTAAACTCCTTTGCCTCTGCTTTCCATGCTGCTGATGCCTGTGCTGTGTTCCCATGAATTTATGATTCATTGGCCCCATAAATTTATGATTCATTGGCAGACGGGGAGTACTGGCAGTTGGGAATAATGTTTGGGTTGGGTTTTCCAGTTTCCCCAGCTCTGACAGTTCTGGAAATGGGAGCAGTGGGGCCAGGATGGGGATGGGAGCATTGGGGCCGGGATGGGAGCAGTGGGGCCAGGATGGGAGCAGTGGGGCCGGGATGGGAGCAGTGGGGCTGGGATGGGGATGGGAGCAGTGGGGCCAGGATGGGAGCAGTGGGGCTGGGATGGAGATGGGAGCAGTGGGGCTGGAATGGAGATGGGAGCAGTGGGGCCGGGATGGGAGCATTGGGGCCGGGATGGGAGCAGTGGGGCCAGGATGGGAGCAGTGGGGCCGGGATGGGGATGGGAGCAGTGGGGCTGGGATGGGGATGGGAGCAGTGGGGCCAGGATGGGAGCAGTGGGGCTGGGATGGGAGCAGTGGGGCTGGGATGGGGATGGGAGCAGTGGGGCCAGGATGGGAGCAGTGGGGCTGGGATGGAGATGGGAGCAGTGGGGCCGGGATGGGAGCAGTGGGGCTGGGATGGGGATGGGAGCAGTGGGGCTGGGATGGAGATGGGAGCAGTGGGGCTGGGATGGAGATGGGAGCAGTGGGGCCGGGATGGGAGCAGTGGGGCCGGGATGGGGATGGGAGCAGTGGGGCCGGGATGGGAGCAGTGGGGCTGGGATGGGAACAGTGGGGCTGGGGTGGTGATGGTGCCACAGCAGCTCCCCTGGCACATTGAGGAAAGCTCAGGGCGGGGCTGGGAGCCTGAACAAGAGCACAGGGAATGATCAAACATTCCCAATCCTGTGCTCCCTTTCCTGTTCTTTCCCCAGTGCTGTGAGCGGTTTGAGTCCTGGGGTGGGCAGGTCACTGCCTGTTCTGTGCAGGGCTGTGCAGGACTCCTCCACACCGTGCAGGGCTGGCATTGCTGCCGCTGCTCCCCTTGCATTGCTGCCAGGTGCTCCCCTTGCATTGCTGCCTGTGCTCCCCTTGCGTTGCTGCCTGTGCTCCCCTTGCATTGCTGCCGCTGCTCCCCTTGCATTGCTGCCGCTGCTCCCCTTGCATTGCTGCCGCTGCTCCCCTTGCATTGCTGCCTGTGCTCCCCTTGCGTTGCTGCCTGTGCTCCCCTTGCATTGCTGCCGCTGCTCCCCTTGCATTGCTGCCTGTGCTCCCCTTGCATTGCTGCCTGTGCTCCCCTTGCATTGCTGCCGCTGCTCCCCTTGCATTGCTGCCACTGCTCCCCTTGCATTGCTGCCGTGCTCCCCTTGCATTGCTGCCGCTGCTCCCCTTGCATTGCTGCCAGGTGCTCCCCTTGCATTGCTGCCGCTGCTCCCCTTGCATTGCTGCCTGTGCTCCCCTTGCATTGCTGCCGCTGCTCCCCTTGCATTGCTGCCGCTGCTCCCCTTGCATTGCTGCTGTGTGCTCCCCTTGCATTGCTGCCGCTGCTCCCCTTGCATTGCTGCTGTGTGCTCCCCTTGCATTGCTGCCGCTGCTCCCCTTGCATTGCTGCCGCTGCTCCCCTTGCATTGCTGCCGCTGCTCCCCTTACATTGCTGCCTGTGCTCCCCTTGCATTGCTGCCGCTGCTCCCCTTGCATTGCTGCCGCTGCTCCCCTTGCATTGCTGCCGCTGCTCCCCTTGCATTGCTGCCGCTGCTCCCCTTGCATTGCTGCCGCTGCTCCCCTTGCATTGCTGCCTGTGCTCCCCTTGCATTGCTGCCGCTGCTCCCCTTGCATTGCTGCTGTGTGCTCCCCTTACATTGCTGCCGCTGCTCCCCTTGCATTGCTGCCTGTGCTCCCCTTGCATTGCTGCCTGTGCTCCCCTTGCATTGCTGCCTGTGCTCCCCTTGCATTGCTGCCGCTGCTCCCCTTGCATTGCTGCCGCTGCTCCCCTTGCATTGCTGCCGCTGCTCCCCTTGCATTGCTGCTGTGTGCTCCCCTTGCATTGCTGCCGCTGCTCCCCTTGCATTGCTGCCTGTGCTCCCCTTGCATTGCTGCTGTGTGCTCCCCTTGCATTGCTGCTGTGTGCTCCCCTTGCATTGCTGCCTGTGCTCCCCTTGCATTGCTGCCTGTGCTCCCCTTGCATTGCTGCCGCTGCTCCCCTTGCATTGCTGCCGCTGCTCCCCTTGCATTGCTGCCGCTGCTCCCCTTGCATTGCTGCCGCTGCTCCCCTTGCATTGCTGCCTGTGCTCCCCTTGCATTGCTGCCGCTGCTCCCCTTGCATTGCTGCCTGTGCTCCCCTTGCATTGCTGCTGTGTGCTCCCCTTGCATTGCTGCCGCTGCTCCCCTTGCATTGCTGCCGCTGCTCCCCTTGCATTGCTGCCTGTGCTCCCCTTGCATTGCTGCCTGTGCTCCCCTTGCATTGCTGCTGTGTGCTCCCCTTGCATTGCTGCCTGTGCTCCCCTTGCATTGCTGCCTGTGCTCCCCTTGCATTGCTGCCGCTGCTCCCCTTGCATTGCTGCTGTGTGCTCCCCTTGCATTGCTGCCTGTGCTCCCCTTGCATTGCTGCCGCTGCTCCCCTTGCATTGCTGCCGCTGCTCCCCTTGCATTGCTGCCGCTGCTCCCCTTGCATTGCTGCCGTGCTCCTCTCCCTGCTCTCTCCCTGCCCCAGATAACATCTGGATCACATCTGGGGCTTTGTAAAGCGGAGCAGGACCTGCAAACACCCCTGGACGCCCGCTCTGCCTTCCCTACCTGTTGCTGCAGATAAACCCAGTTCTGCACTGCACAGATGGCTGCTTTTATCTTAATATTTGCCTTGTCTGATGGGGATCAGTTTTCTTAATTTGTCTAATTCATAATCCCATCTCAGGGGGATCTCTGTGCCCTGCCTGCTGGAAATATTGCTTTTGCTGGTGATGGGTTTGTCCTCCCCTCCTCCCTGCCCTGCTAAATTGAATATCGGCCTAACTCGTAAGTCCTTTGTAAGAGGGCTTAGCAGGATTATTTTCATACTGGATAGGGTCAATTTTAATAAAAACCAGGGAATGAATAAACGACTCTGGTTCTAAACTGCTGCTTGTTCTTTTTAAATATCCAACCTGCAGAGCAGGATGAGAGTCATTTAAAATACCTTTTTTTTTTTTTTTCCTTCCATTGCCACTGACAACTTTCCCTGAGGAAAAATTCATTGTCTCGGCAGCCTGTTGCATAATTCAGTGCAGATGATTGCTGCTTGCTAACTCCGTGTTGGTCGGAGCAGCACTTGACAGAACAAAGCTGCACCCACCCCCCATGCATCTGTTAATATTGGCTTTTGGGTTTCCCTGCTATCTGTAAATAAACGTGGAATCTCTGTGTAAGGTAAACATCTCTCTTCCGTTTGTTGCTGCTCATGGTACAGAGCTTCCAGTTGGAAACCTGGAGCTTCTGGTGTGGAAGGGTTAAACTGGAGGGGACAGAGCTGGGATTGTTTGTGCAGCAGATAGTGAGAAGGAAAATGTTTTATGACCCTTGTCTGTGATTCACTGCAAAGCTCAAAAGGTGTTGGGGTGCAGTTCTGCAGGATCGTGTTGGTAGAGGTTTTGTTTTCCTTAGGAAAGGGCTGGAGGAGAGCAGGGCAAGCAGGGAAGGGCTGGATTAGCTTCAGATCCTGCTCCAGCAGGGAAATGCTCTTGCAGACCCAGGAGTGCTGCAGCTGCTGCAGGTGTGAGAGAATCCCAGAGTGGTTTGGGTTGGGAAGGACCTCAGAACTGATCCTGTTCTACCCCAGGGACACCTCCCACTGTCCCCACGTCCAGCCTGGCCTTGGGCACTGCCAGGGATCCAGGGGCAGCCACAGCTGCTCTGGGAATTCCATCCCAGCCCCTGCCCACCCTCCCAGGGAGGAATTTCTTCCCAAGTAGAAATGAAGGATGGGAGGGGTTTGGCCTTGCAGGACAGAGACAGGAAAGAATGAGCAGAACAGAGTGATTTCCAACCGTAGCAACTCCATGATTTTCTTTTCAAGGATACAGGAGAGCGATTTTTACAAGGCCTGGAGGGACAGGACCCAGGGAATGGCTCCCAGTGCCAGAGGGCAGCGCTGCATGGGAGATTGGGAATCAGGAATTGTTCCCTGGGAGGGTGGGCAGGGGCTGGGATGGAATTCCCAGAGCAGCTGTGGCTGCCCCTGGATCCCTGGCAGTGCCCAAGGCCAGGCTGGACACTGGGACACTGGGAGGTGTCCCTGCCAGGGCACTGGGTGGGATTTATGGTCTCTTCCAGACCATTCTGGGATTCCATGATTGGAGCTGTGGGTGCAGAACATTTTGTCTCCTGCACTGTGGCGTGTTTCAGGGGAAATGGGAAGTGTTTAATTGCAGCTAAAATACAGTTTAATCAGTTTGTGCTGCTTTCTGTTCAAAATTCCTTGCGCTGCTATGAGGAGAGTTGTCATTTCTGCACTATGGCAACAGCAGGAGAAAACCAAATCTGTGTTTGAAGGAATATGGGAGTGACAGAAGCTTAAAAAAAGTTTGCAGGACACCTGATGTGTGTTGATGTTCATAAATACCGGAGAGCAGGGGCTTGGCTGTCACCTCCTTCCTGGTGCAGATGGAGGAACAGGTTCATCTGTGCTTGGAAATGAGTGTTGCTCGTGGGAGCCTCCTGCCCTTCCATTTGGAATTATTCTGGGATTGCATAAGGGGGAGCATGGGGCAAGGTCGCTGCTTTTATCCTCCAGCAGCCTACGCCGTGTTGAGGGTGTGAGGAGAAATCCTGTGCGAAATCAGCCTGAAAACCGATTGGTTTTGTAAACAAACAGCTCTTTGTTGAGTTGAGGAGGAAATGGAGAGCATAACTTAGTGATTGTGGTTTAAACCAGCACACCAGAGCTGTGAAATCAGTTATTGCTGCTTCCTCTGCATCCAGCAGCTGATTTACTCCTCAAGTTCAGCCTCACATTTGTACGTCTGCTGCTGGAGTTATCGGCAGGAGTTGATATCAGTCAGGATATTGAATTTGATATCAATCAGGGTATTGAATTTGATATCAAATCAAGGTATTGAAGTGGTTATCTGGAGATTTAATTTGATAGCAGTCAGGGTATTGAAGCAGATACCAATCAGGATTTATCACCACTCTTGATACAGGAGAGAGATCCCCGTATCTGATGGTTCTTGTTTGTTCCATGGTAATTTCAGGCACGTTCAGGTTCTTTTCATCTTCAGTTCCTTCAGGCAAGGCTCATTTTGTGGTTAATTTGCTGTGACTGTCCCTGTTTCCCCGGGAATTCCATCCATCCCATCCAGAGGATTTTCTGGGCTGTTGTCCCCATGCCACCTGAGGGCCCAGAATTCCTGTGTGGAGGTGATCCCTGGTCAAGCTCTTCCCAAAACTCTGTGAAGAATGGGATTTGTTCTCTCTGCCATCTCTGCCCTCCAGAGCTGGGACCCCTTGATTGTCCCATTCCCAGGGTGGCTCTGTCCCATCCCAGGGTGGCTCTGTCCCATCCCCAGGGTGGCTCTGTCCCATTCCCAGGATGGCTCTGTCCCATTCCCAGGGTGGCTCTGTCCCATTCCCAGGGTGGCTCTGTCCCATCCCAGGGTGGCTCTGTCCCATTCCCAGGGTGGCTCTGTCCCATCCCAGGGTGGCTCTGTCCCATTCCCAGGGTGGCTCTGTCCCATTCCCAGGGTGGCTCTGTCCCATCCCAGGGTGGCTCTGTCCCATTCCCAGGGTGGCTCTGTCCCATCCCAGGGTGGCTCTGTCCCATTCCCAGGGTGGCTCTGTCCCATCCCAGGGTGGCTCTGTCCCATTCCCACGATGGCTCTGTCCCATTCCCAGGATGGCTCTGTCCCATCCCAGGGTGGCTCTGTCCCATCCCCAGGGTGGCTCTGTCCCATTCCCAGGATGGCTCTGTCCCATTCCCTGGTTTGTCCCATTCCCAGGGTGGCTCTGTCCCATTCCCAGGATGGCTCTGTCCCATCCCAGGATGGCTCTGTCCCATTCCCAGGATGGCTCTGTCCCGTTCCCAGGTGGCTCTGTCCCATTCCCAGGATGGCTCTGTCCCATTCCCAGGGTGGCTCTGTCCCATTCCCTGGTTTGTCCCATCCCCAGGGTGGCTCTGTCCCATTCCCTGGTTTGTCCCATCCCCAGGGTGGCTCTGTCCCATCCCCAGGGTGGCTCTGTCCCATCCCAGGATGGCTCTGTCCCATTCCCAGGATGGCTCTGTCCCATCCCCAGGGTGGCTCTGTCCCATCCCAGGATGGCTCTGTCCCATTCCCAGGATGGCTCTGTCCCATTCCCAGGGTGGCTCTGTCCCATCCCAGGATGGCTCTGTCCCATTCCCAGGGTGGCTCTGTCCCATTCCCAGGATGGCTCTGTCCCATTCCCAGGGTGGCTCTGTCCCATTCCCAGGGTGGCTCTGTCCCATTCCCAGGGTGGCTCTGTCCCATCCCAGGGTGGCTCTGTCCCATCCCACGATGGCTCTGTCCCATTCCCAGGATGGCTCTGTCCCATTCCCAGGGTGGCTCTGTCCCATCCCAGGGTGGCTCTGTCCCATTCCCAGGGTGGCTCTGTCCCATCCCAGGGTGGCTCTGTCCCATCCCCAGGATGGCTCTGTCCCATCCCCAGGGTGGCTCTGTCCCATCCCACGATGGCTCTGTCCCATTCCCAGGGTGGCTCTGTCCCATCCCCAGGGTGGCTCTGTCCCGTTTCCAGGATGGCTCTGTCCCATCCCAGGGTGGCTCTGTCCCATTCCCAGGGTGGCTCTGTCCCATTCCCAGGGTGGCTCTGTCCCATCCCCAGGATGGCTCTGTCCCGTTCCCAGGTGGCTCTGTCCCATTCCCAGGATGGCTCTGTCCCATTCCCAGGATGGCTCTGTCCCATTCCCAGGATGGCTCTGTCCCGTTCCCAGGGTGGCTCTGTCCCGTTCCCAGGTGGCTCTGTCCCATTCCCAGGGTGGCTCTGTCCCATTCCCAGGTGGCTCTGTCCCATTCCCAGGATGGCTCTGTCCCGTTCCCAGGTGGCTCTGTCCCATTCCCAGGATGGCTCTGTCCCATTCCCAGGATGGCTCTGTCCCATCCCAGGATGGCTCTGTCCCATTCCCAGGATGGCTCTGTCCCGTTCCCAGGGTGGCTCTGTCCCGTTCCCAGGTGGCTCTGTCCCATTCCCAGGATGGCTCTGTCCCATTCCCAGGGTGGCTCTGTCCCATTCCCACGATGGCTCTGTCCCATCCCACGATGGCTCTGTCCCATCCCCAGGATGGCTCTGTCCCATTCCCAGGATGGCTCTGTCCCATCCCCAGGATGGCTCTGTCCCATCCCCAGGGTGGCTCTGTCCCGTTCCCAGGATGGCTCTGTCCCATCCCAGGATGGCTCTGTCCCATTCCCAGGGTGGCTCTGTCCCATCCCCAGGGTGGCTCTGTCCCATTCCCAGGGTGGCTCTGTCCCATCCCCAGGGTGGCTCTGTCCCATTCCCAGGGTGGCTCTGTCCCATTCCCACGATGGCTCTGTCCCATCCCAGGATGGCTCTGTCCCATTCCCAGGGTGGCTCTGTCCCATCCCCAGGGTGGCTCTGTCCCATTCCCAGGGTGGCTCTGTCCCATTCCCAGGGTGGCTCTGTCCCATTCCCAGGGTGGCTCTGTCCCGTTCCCTGGTTTGTCCCATCCCCACAATGGCTCTGTCCCATCCCAGGGTGGCTCTGTCCCATCCCACGATGGCTCTGTCCCATCCCACGATGGCTCTGTCCCATTCCCTGGTTTGTCCCATCCCACGTTGGCTCTCTCCCATTCCCAGAGTGGCTCTGTCCCATCCCACGATGGCTCTGTCCCATTCCCAGGTGGCTCTGTCCCGTCCCACGATGGCTCTGTCCCATCCCAGGGAGCTTTTCCCCCTCCCCACCCCGGCAGGCACTGCCCAGGCTCCCGTCAGTGTTCCCCAACGCGCCCTGGAGCACGGCAATGCCCAGCAGCAGGGAGCAGTGGGAACTCCAGAATTTCCCGTCCCTCCCGTGGGCAGGCAGGAGCTTGTGCTGGGTGAACCCAGAGAAACGTTTGGGTCACGATATCTCCCCCGTCCTTTTCCTGTCCTTGCGAGTGCAGAGAGGCTGGAGAGTGTCAGTGTGTGAGTGTCTGACGTGTGGGGGGCTCCTGGGGCTGGGAGGAACATCAGGGATGGGGAGGTGGAATTGTTCCCTCAGCCTTCACCTCGGAGATGGAGATATTTGGATTGTATCAGTCGTCTTTAATGATTGATTGCTGATAGAAGGGAGACGCTTATGGTTTCTGTTTGCATTTTATACTTATTTTAATCATGCTTTGCTTTCTTTTGTTCTTTTTTTTTTTTCTTTTTTTCTTTCTTTTCTTTTTGTTCCTTTTTTTTTTTTTCCTTTTTTTTTTTTTTTAATTGCAGCAGCTGTTGCCGGGTAAAAAGTTTTGGGAATCTGATGATTCCAGCAAAGATGGACCAAAAGGGATATTTCTGGGAGATCAGTGGAGAGACAGTGCTTGGGGAACATCAGGTAGCTCAATTATTTCCTTAATTTAGTTGGGGTTGAATGCAGAAATGTGCGATTTATTTGCTCAAAGTCACTGGCCAGGCTGGATGACACAGCTTTGAAAAGATTTAAAACCTCATCTGGTTTATATAATAAAAAACAAATAGAAAACCTCACAGTTCTTTGTGATAAAATTAAGATATCCCTGGATGTTAAAACATTGTTAAAACATTGTCTAATGTGAATATGTGTAAATTCATGTTTATCTGCTTAAACATCTTAAATTGCCCTTAAAATCTCAATTTCTGATGTATTTTCTGCCTTGGGATGGATCAGCTGAAAGAAGATATTGGAAAACAAGATGAATTAAAAAAAAAAAACACACTTCATTTTTTAAATACTAAACCAAGCAACCGAAACCCATCATTCAGTTAAAAAAAAAAAAAAAAATTAAAATGATGTTTTGAATTACTGTTGAGTTAAATCTGCCAGGGATTTTGTTCTTGCATCACAGACTCTCCTTGATTTGGGACTTTGGGGGAGAATATTCAGGTTGGTTTTATGAAAAAAAAACAACAAAAAAAAAACCCCCAAAACCAAAAACCTGCAGGTGCTGGGTTTGAAATGCTGATCTTTGATTTGTTCTATCCACGGTTTCTGTGTAATGAACCTGCTCCTGAACCGCTGCTGGGTGTCTGCACAGCTCCCAAACCTCCAGCTCCCGGGAAATGGGATTTCCAGCCCCCAGGAAATGGGATTTACAGCCCCCAGGAAATGGGATTTCCAGCTCCCAGGAAATGGGATTTCCAGCTCCCAGGAAATGGGATTTCCAGCTCCCGGGAAATGGGATTTCCAGCCCCCAGGAAATGGGATTTCCAGCTCCCGGGAAATGGGATTTCCAGCTCCCGGGAAATGGGATTTCCAGCCCCCAGGAAATGGGATTTCCAGCTCCCGGGAAATGGGATTTCCAGCCCCCAGGAAATGGGATTTCCAGCCCCCAGGAAATGGGATTTCCAGCCCCCAGGAAATGGGATTTCCAGCTCCCAGGAAATGGGATTTCCAACCCCCAGGAAATGGGATTTACAACCCCCGGGAAATGGGATTTCCAGCTCCCGGGAAATGGGATTTCCAGCCCCCAGGAAATGGGATTTCCAGCCCCCGGGAAATGGGATTTCCAGCCCCCGGGAAATGGGATTTCCAGCTCCCAGGAAATGGGATTTCCAGCCCCCAGGAAATGGGATTTCCAGCCCCCAGGAAATGGGATTTCCAGCTCCCGGGAAATGGGATTTCCAGCCCCCAGGAAATGGGATTTCCAGCCCCCAGGAAATGGGATTTCCAGCCCCCAGGAAATGGGATTTCCAGCCCCCAGGAAATGGGATTTCCAGCTCCCAGGAAATGGGATTTCCAGCTCCCAGGAAATGGGATTTCCAGCCCCCAGGAAATGGGATTTACAACCCCCAGGAAATGGGATTTCCAGCCCCCGGGAAATGGGATTTCCAGGTCCCGGGAAATGGGATTTCCAGGTCCCGGGAAATGGGATTTCCAGCCCCCGGGAAATGGGATTTCCAGCTCCCGGGAAATGGGATTTCCAGCCCCCAGGAAATGGGATTTCCAGCTCCCAGGAAATGGGATTTACCTCACTGCTGTGTGGGCTTTTCCCTGATGTAATACAATATCCATTTTTAAATTGGGCTAGCGATAAGGCCTTATCATATTATTTCCATTGAAAAATGCCAGGAAAAGGGGACAGGGCTTCTCCGGATGTGCCTGGCGGGATCATTCAGGGCACTGGGGGGGTTTTGGGGGCTGCTGCCTGTCCCAGCCCCCGGGAGCGCCTTGTACCTGGCTTAGTCCTGGAGCTGAGCGGGATTGGGGCTGAGCCAGGCTTTGGGAAGCGCTGAGGTGGCGCTTTGTGCTGCTGGTGCCAGCCACACCTCTGCAGGAGTCCAGGGCCCTCTCACCCGTCCCTCTGCTGATTCCCATCAATCCCACAGCTCGCAGAGCCCTGAGTGTCTGGGCAGTTTCCCTTTGGCTCACCTGAAATAAGGGAGCAGCACCCGAGGGCTCTGCTCCCCAAAATCCCCCCAGTCCATCCAGGCTCCATGGGATGTGGAGCCTGGATCTTCCCTGGCCCCAGGGTGCCCTGCAGCCCTCCCTCGTGGATTTGGGGGTTCACTCCTCTGCCTTGAGAACCTTTGAAGGCATTTTAGAACTTTCAAAACCTAAAAGCTTTCCAGGCCTTCCCTCCCCTCCTAGGGACACGGGGTTGGGCAGCAGCGCCGGGTTAAAACTGGCTTTCCCCCTTTTTTGGAAGCTTTATCCCCCCAAAAAAACCCCAGCCCAAGTTCCTTTGTGCCCACACTGATGGGAGGAGGAGGAGGGAAGTTTAGCCAGGAGCAGTGGCAGAATGAAATCACTTCCCCTGCTTCATGAGGGAGCTCCAGTGTCGAGATCCTTGGATATTGGTGTCCCTTCCGTGTCCCACCAGCCCCTGGCAATTCCCACACTCGCTGCCTGCTGATTTTGACTCCCTGCCTGTTGCCAGGAGCGGAGAATTCCCTCCCTTCTCTCCTTGGGCTCACTCCCTCCTGCCCAGCCAGGGCTTTTTGCAGAGCCCAGCAGGATTTGGAGACTCCTGAGTGTCCTGGTTGCACCTCAGAGCCTCCAGGCTGGCAAAGGGCTGGGGCTGGTGCAGCAGGATTGGGGGATGAGGAAAAAGGAATAAACTCCTCAGAAATCTTTTCTTGAGGAAAGAGCAGCCAAAAAAAAAAATCCCTGATCATGACATGAACGCAACAATTGATGGAACAAAGGACACGAGGCTGGTGGAGCAGCTGGATCATGTTTTAAATGACAATCCAGAATTTGTTTTTCACTGTACTAATGCAAGAATTTAACTAAAACGAAAACTTTGTGTTGTTTTAATTGCAGCCTTTAATTAGTCTTAATTTTCTGAAATTTTGCAAGTTTGGGTTTTAAGCATAGCTCTCACTTGCAGGTTTACATGTTGCAGTATTTAAAAAATGAGACAGCCATCCTGGTTTCACCAGTGGCCATCAGCAGAGTCACAGAGCTGGCACTTCTCTGTGCAAATAAGCCCCTGGGGAGTACATATTGAATGATTTAATTTGCCTCCTTTGAATAGTTGGATCTGCTTGTGAGAATTTCCCATGTTTTTGTTCCAGATCACTCTGTTTCCCAGCCAATTATGGTTCAGAGAAGACCTGGGCAGGGCTTCCACGTGAACAGTGAAGTCAACTCAGTGCTGTCCCCACGCTCGGAGAGCGGAGGGCTGGGAGTGAGCATGGTGGAGTATGTGCTGAGCTCATCTCCTGGAGACTCCTGCCTGAGGAAAGGAGGATTTGTGAGTGCCTCGTTCCCCCTCTTTCCTCCCTTTGCTGCTCGGTTTGGTTGGTTGGGAATCATTCCTAGGGCAGAGGTTTCTTTCTTTCTTTGCTCTCAGTTTAACTCTTCCCTCGATCAGGGCAGGTTTAGTCCTCGGCTTGGGGATGCGGGATGGGAGATGGGAAGGTGTTGGCATTCCCTGGACCCTGGAAAAGCCCCCCAGCAGCAACACCTCATCCAAAATAATCTTGGAAAAGGTTCCACAAACCTCTCCTCTGAGCCTGTGGCTGCCTTGGTGCTGCCTCAGAACAAAAACTCCACGTGATGATGCCAGAAAATGGGATCCCAGCTCCAAAGCTGATGATAACTGGCACGGCACAGTGGCTGTCCTTGTCCTGTAGGTTTTTTCTTGTGCTGTTTTTTGGGAAAACCCCCCCATCCCAATAAATCCGCTGGTCTCGCCCAGCTTTCCCTGGAGTTCCTGCCTGCTGGATGGGTGTGTTTTCCAGCTGGGATTGCTGCCTGGGCAGCTCCTTTCCCATGGGGACAAGGCAGCACCCCAGTGTTTCGTGGGGTGGGGAGGGAGCACAGCCTCGAATTTAAGGATCTGGGGGGAGGTGACACCAAGCCCGGCCCTGTAGTGGGAAAATGGCTCCAGAAATTGTGGAGAACCACGCTGTGGATGCTCCTTTGCCGCTTCCCTCAGCCCTCCCGGGCTTGCTGGCCCTCGTTGGGGGATGCCCGAGACCCTGAGGCGAGCAGGGAGGCTTTGGGATGTGAGCACTCAGGGCAGGGAGCCGGTTTGTCCCAGCTGGGCTCAGGGGGGGGTTTGCTCCTCAGCACAGTCAGGGTGACAGTGGTGGCACAGCTGTCACCGCTGAGCGCCCCGTGCTTGGGGGAATATTGCTCCGAAGCTGGATTTACACGTGGCGTTTCCAAGTAATATCAAGGAAGCACAGTTTTATTTTCTTTCAGAAGCAACACTAAAAGGCTTTTGCTTTCAGAACAAATTTTTTTTTTTCCTCTAAATATGAGGGGAAAATCCTTCCCTCCAATCAGAGAGAGTGGGAAAAGGGTTCAGTGGATAGAGGCAGAAATGTTGTGTGCAGAGCACTTCTCCCTCCAGTCAAGTGGAAGGCAGAGTTGGGATGTCTGTCCCTGTGACAGCACCAAAACTGCCTCTGATAAATATGTTTATGTGCCCCTTGCTGGTTTTTATCATAAATTATGTTGTTTTTCCTCTCCCTTCTGTTGTTCAAAACACTGCCCCAGGCATCATCACCCTTTCTTCTCCTCCCAAGTGAAACAAAATGCAGTCACGCTACAGATGTAACGCCACTCGTGAAATGCTCAACAGAAATCCTTTTTTTTTCCTCTTTTCTTTTTTCCCCTCTTTCCTTCCAAAGAAATGTGCTCCAGGATTACAGGAGCCGGTGTTTGAGGCAGTGATTTATTTGAGTGTTTTTAAATGAGCTGTGCCTTGGAATTCACTGTTGATGCCTCCAAAACTGAGGTGATTTTCAAACACTTGTCCAGTGGAGAGCTGTCTCTGACACGGAGCCAGGCACTTCAGAGAGGCACTAATTCACTTTATGCCCCTGCAGCATTTGCTGGTGTTGATTTTGAAGTGCTAAAGTCCCATCTAGAAAGAGAATTCCTTAAAATTATTTTGGGATGGGATTTTTAGAGCCTATAAAAGCAAACCGTGAGTTACTGAATGGAAGAAAGCTGAATAGATGAAACCCATCTTGGAAGAACAAGAACTAATTTCATGATTTCTTTGATTATTATTGAATATTTTGCTTTTTTCCCTATTTTTTGTAGAAATTAATGTTTACAAGGGACTTCTTTTACTGTGACGTGTGTCTTTGTTTTGTTGCCATCTCAGGGTAACAGGAAAATTGATCTGAAAACTCAGCTTATTAAAACAATGTCTCTTTTGCCCAGGGGCCGAGGGATGCAGAGAGTGATGAGAATGACAAAGGGGATAAGAAAAACAAGGGCACGTTTGATGGAGATAAGTTGGGAGATCTGAAGGAGGAGGGGGATGTGATGGATAAATCCAATGGTTTGCCTGTTCAGAACGGGATCGACGCCGATGTCAAAGACTTCAGGTGCGTGCATTGGTGGTTATTAATTAATCAATTAATAATTAATCAGTGCTGGTGTCTAACCCCTGCCGCCAGCTCGGCCCCTCCAGGCTCTCCCTCCATCCCCTGCAGTGCCAAGGTGGAGAGCATCAGAAGGGGAAAGGTGAAGACTCGGGAGGTGGGAACATTTTAGTGGGGACAGGAAAAACTGAGCGTGGAAGTGAAACTAAGCCAGGAATTCATCCAGCACTTCCCAAGGGAAGGTGCTCAGCAATCCCGTCCCCAGGACACGGGGACTCGCCAGAGCAGCTCCCTGCCCAGGAGAGGCTGAGGGAGCTGGGGCTGCTCAGCCTGGAGAGGAGCCCCAGCTGAGATGGGCTCCGGGTGTCCCTGAGTGTCCCTGAATGTCCCCGTCTGTCCCTGGGTGTCCCCAGGTGTCCCTGGGTGTCCCTGAATGTCCCCATCTGTCCCTGGGTGTCCCCAGGTGTCCCTGGGTGTCCCTGGGCTACCCAGCCTCTGCTCCAGGCCCAGCAGTGGCACCAGATCCACGGGCAGGGCCTGAGCCCAGCAATTCCCCTGCACAGGGGGCAGGACTGCCCTGGCAGTGCCCAGCGCTGAGCAGAGCCCAGAGAGGGGCTGGAGTCTCCTCCCTGGGGTATTCCAGAGCCACTGGACACGGAGCTGTGCCCTGAGCTCTGGGATGGCCCTGCTGGAGCAGGGAGTGGCACCAGTGACCCCAGGGTCCTCCCAGCCTGACCCAGTCTGGGATTCTGTGGCGGTGATGGGTGAAGACCAAACACCATCACTGCAAACACCCTCCCCTTCCCTCTTCCCTCAGCTCTGGGTGCTCTGTGGGCTGGGGTATCACAGAATCCCAGAATGGGTTGGGTTGGAAAGGACCTTAAAGGTCATCTCATCCCACCCCAGCCATGGCAGGGACACCTCCCACTGTCCCAGGCCGCTCCCAGCCCCAGTGTCCAGCCTGGCCTTGGGCACTGCCAGGGATCCAGGGCAGCCACAGCTGCTCTGGGCACCTTGTGCCAGGGCCTCAACACCCTCAGTGTGACAAACTCCTTCCTTTATCTGATCCAAATGATTTTATAAATGAATTAGAGCATCTCCTCTATCAAATCCCTTGGATCAGTGGGGATCAGCTGTCCCAGCTGTGTCCCCCCCGTGTCCCTGTGTCCCCCCAGCCCCTCGCTGGTGGGATGAGGAGCAGAACAGCCCCTGGCTCTGGGCAGGCCCTGCCCAGCAAGAACTGAGGAGTCCCTGTGCAATCAGCCCAATTCATGCACTTCATGTCTTTGGAAGGATTTTTCCATGCTGCAGTGGAAGCTCCGGTGTCCCAAGGATGTTCTGAATGTCCTCAGGGAAGCTCGAGGAAGGCGGCAACACCTGAGAGCTCAGGGCTGTGTGTGATCCTGGTTATTTTCATGCCTGGTTTTAATCCCTCTGTGTGGCATTCCTGTGGATATTCCTCTGGAAAGTGTTGGCTCTGCTCGTGTCCTGGCCCAGATTACAGCTGGGGGTTTGGGTTTGTTCCTTGCAGCTCTGCAGGGGTGAAAACCTCCTGAAATTGTGGCTGGTGATGTAATTGGTACGTTCACCTTCCTCGCTCATGTGGCTCCTGGCGGCCTGTAGGAAAATGGGAAAAGCCAAACAAGTGGTAAAATGAAGTGTAAAAAAAAAAAAGTGCTGGGAAATGCACATTGCTGGCTGTCCCATGGATATTGAGCATTCCCATGGAGTCCAGCCCTTACTTTGTGTGATCAGGAGCCCACGGCAGCTCCCTCAGAATGGCATTGGGTGAGATTTGGTGCCAGAGCTGCACAGAGTTAAAAATCACAAAAAATCACCTCCATTGAATAGAACTGGGGAGATTCTGCCCCCTCAGTAAAGGAGAAAACAGAAACTGGAGTTTTTAACATTTTTATTGTAACAGGTGTTTGAGGCTGGGGACTGGGGGTTGCGGGTTATTTTTTGTTTGTTTTCAAAATACATCGATTTCTATGTGGAATTATTCAGTAATTCCATGTAGAATTATTTCAGACCATGTTTTTTCACTTATCCCCCCTTTATTACACCACCTCCAGGCAGTTCTGGTGGGTCTGATGCTGGGCTGGAGCGTTCCTGCTTTTATTTTTTAAAATGCATCAATTTCTATGTAGAATTAACTTAGGGAAGTATTTCAAACCATCTCTTTATTTTTTTTTTTTCTTGTCTTTTACAACACTTCCAGAGGGTTCTGGTGGGTCTGGGGATGTGTTGCTGCTGTGGTGCTGGGCTGGAGCATTCCTGGTTTTATTTTTTGTTTATTTTTTTTAAATACATCAATTTCTCTGTAAAATTCACTTGGGGAACTACTTCAGACCATCTTTTTTATTTCTTCCCCCTCTTCTACAACACCTCCAAGCAGTTCTGGTGGATCTGGGAGTGTGATGTTGGGATGGATCATTCCTGCTTTTATTTTGTATTTTTTTAAATAAATCAATTTCTCCATACAACTCACTCAGGCAACTATTTCAGACCATCTCTGTATTTTTCCCTCCTCTCTTCTACAGCACCTCCAAGGAATTCTGGTGGGTCTTGAGGTTGTGATGGAGCGTTCCTGTTTTTAGTTTTTATTTTTTTAAATACACCAATTTCTCGGTAGAATTACTTTGGAGAACTGTTTCAGGCCGTGTTTTTATTTTCCCCCCCTGTACTCCAGCACCTCCAGGCTGTTCTGGAGGGTGAGCTGCTGGGCCGAAGCCTTTTCCTGACGCCTTTTTTCCCTCCCCGCGCAGCCGCACGCCCGGGAACTGCCAGAACTCTGCCAGCGAGGTGGATCTGCTGGGCCCCAACCAGAACGGCTCCGAGGGCCTGGCCCAGCTGGCCAGCACCAACGGGGCCAAGCCCGTGGAGGACTTCTCCAACATGGAATCGCAGAGCGTGCCCCTGGACCCCATGGAGCACGTGGGCATGGAGCCGCTGCAGTTCGATTATTCTGGCACTCAGGTCCCCGTGGACTCGGCTGCAGCCACCGTGGGGCTCTTTGACTACAATTCCCAGCAGCAGGTGAGGAGCTGATCCCTGATCCACCCCCGTGGCTCCACTGGGAGCTCTGGGGTGGGATGAGCTCAGGATGCTGTCCTATGGAGGAGGGTTGGAGGTGTTTTCATGGTGATAGAGCTGTGTGTGTCCCTGCTGGGGCGGGATGAGCTCAGGATGCTGTCCTATGGAGGAGGGTTGGAGGTGTTCTCATGGACATTGAGCTGTGTGTGTCCCTGCTGGGGCGGGATGAGCTCAGGATGCTGTCCTATGGAGGAGGGTTGGAGGTGTTCTCATGGACATTGAGCTGTGTGTGTCCCTCCTGGGGTGGGATGAGCTCAGGATGCTGTCCTATGGAGGAGCATTGGAGGTGTTCTCATGGTCACTGAGCTGTGTGTGTCCCTGCTGGGGTGGGATGAGCTCAGGATGCTGTCCTATGGAGGAAGGTTGGAGGTGTTCTCATGGACATTGAGCTGTGTGTGTCCCTGCTGGGGCGGGATGAGCTCAGGATGCTGTCCTGATGGAGGAGCGTTGGAGGTGTTCTCATGGTCATTGAGCTGTGTGTGCTCTGGGGTGGATGAGCTCAGGATGCTGTCCTATGGAGGAGGATTGGAGATGTTCTCATGGTGATAGAGCTGTGTGTGCTCTGGGGTGGATGAGCTCAGGATGCTGTGTGATGGAGAAAGGTTGGAGGTGTTCTCATGGTCATTTGCTCTGGGGCGGGATGAGCTCAGGATGCTGTCCTGATGGAGGAGCCTTGGAGCTGTTCTCATGGTCATTGAGCTGTGTGTGTCCCTCCTGGGAATGGGAGCAGAGCTGCTTCCCCTGGCACCTGGAATAAAGAGAATTCCCACAGCAATTCCCACAGCACTGCCCTCTCTGGTGATCCTGGCTGTCTCGAAGGGCTGCCGTTGAAAAAGAGCTTTAAAGTAGTAAAAAGTGTTAAAAAACCCCAAACACCAACTCTGGAACCCAAGACTGAGAGCCAACACCTGCTCAGCCCAGCTGTGAGCCCTGCACTGCGTTTTGCTGAGCCCCACCTTGGGTTTTGTTAAGCCCCAGATTGGGCCCTGCTGGTCCCCACATTGGACTGGGCTGAGCCCCACACTGGGCCTTGCTGGGCCTCACACTGGGCTTTGCTGGGCCTCACATTGGGCCCTGCTCAGCCCCAAACTGGGCTGGGCTGAGCCCCACACTGGGCTGGGCTGAGCCCCACACTGGGCTTTGCTGGGCCTCACATTTGGCCCTGCTCAGCCCCAAACTGGGCTGGGCTGAGCCCCACACTGGGCTTTGCTGGGCCTCACATTGGGCCCTGCTCAGCCCCAAACTGGGCCCTGCTAAGCCCCAAACTGGGCTCTGCTGAGCCCCACACTAGGCCTTGCTGGGCCTCACATTGGGCCCTGCTCAGCCCCAAACTGGGCTTTGCTGAGCCCCACACTGGGCCTTGCTGGGCCTCACATTGGGCCCTGCTCAGCCCCACACTGGGCTGGGCTGAGCCCCACACTAGGCCTTGCTGGGCCTCACATTGGGCCCTGCTCAGCCCCAAACTGGGCTCTGCTGAGCCCCACACTGGGCTGGGCTGAGCCCCACACTGGGCTTTGCTGGGCCTCACATTGAGCCCTGCTCAGCCCCACACTGGGCTGGGCTGAGCCCCACACTGGGCTTTGCTGGGCCTCACATTTGGCCCTGCTAAGCCCCAAACTGGGCTCTGCTGAGCCCCACACTGGGCTTTGCTGGGCCTCACATTGGGCCCTGCTAAGCCCCAAACTGGGCTGGGCTGAGCCCCACACTCAGCTTTGCTGGTCCCCACATTGGGCCCTGCTCAGCCCCACACTGGGCTGGGCTGAGCCCCACACTCAGCTTTGCTGGGCCTCACATTGGGCCCTGCTAAGCCCCAAACTGGGCTCTGCTGAGCCCCACACTCAGCTTTGCTGCCCTAACCGCAGCAGCCTGAGGCAATAACAAGTTCAAACCTTCCTCTCCCTGAGCCTGGTTTAAACCCCAAGGGCAGAGTCCACTACTACAAGCCTTTATCTGAGCCTGGCTTAGGTTTGTTTGACCTTTCTCCCACACAAGCCCAGACTCCCTCCTCCAGAGCCTCCCTTGGCTCCTGCTGAATGCTGGGCCTGGCTCCAGCAATCGACTCCTGCTCTGCTCCTGTTCCTGCTCGTTTGGGTAATGATTGTAAACTTTATTGCTCTCCCTTTGCAAGGCTGATACCCCTCAAAGAAGAAGGGAATCCTTTGTTGTAGCTGATTGCTGGGATATATAACTCTCCCTGGCTTCCCTAAAATATCAGATTTTTTTAGCAGAAGAGCCTCTGGCACTCTGGAGTGAGGGAAACCATTGCCAAGTTTGTGCTGAGTTATCGCAGTCTTAAAAGCAATGTAAATATCTGTGCTGGAGCTCAGCTGGCTGCTCTGTTCTACAGCATCTTTGGGAGGTTAATGATGGAAAATTTAATGATTAAATTAAATAGCTGCTGTAGAGTTCAAAAAGGAAAAGAAGCAGATAGCTCAAAGTCTTTGTCTTGCTCTGGTGTAAGGCCTGGGATGCCAGAATTACTTTTAAACCAGGAAAGTTGTGTGTTTTTTAAAACATTAGGGCTCCACAAGTGAGCCGCTTCGGGAGAAGCATTAGAGATGGGACTGGAATGGCAGGAGCGGGAAGCCTGGAATTTGCATTTTGTCAGGGTTTTCTGTTTAAGTGAAGGCTCCTTTACAAGTTGGAGGAGTTTTTATTTGTCTCTTTCAGCCTTTAAAAATTAAGATTTCAAATTTGGCACGTCTGGCGCCTGACTAGTGGAAATAAACCCTGCCAAAGAAAGGCAGAGCAGGGAAAGGTCCCTGTCCTGGGAGCGATGCGGATTTCTGGCTGGGTTTGGATTTTTTATTTCATACCAAGTGGATGGGCACTGTCCATGCGGAGCTGATGTCACCTCTGTGTCACCAGCTCTCTGGGAATTACAGGATTGCTGAAGTTGGAAAAAAATCTCTGAGGTCATCAAGTGGGAGCTGTGTCTGATCCCCACCTTGTCCCCAGAGCCCTGAGTGCCACCTCCAGGGACGGGCACTCCAAACCTCCCTGGGCAGTGCCAATCCCTGAGCTCCCTTTCCATGGGGAAATTCCTGCTGCTGTCCACCCTGAGCCTCCCCTGGCCCAGCCTGAGGCCGTTCCCTCTGCTCCTGTCCCTGTTCCCTGGGAGCACAGCCCGACCCCCCCCGGCTGTCCCCTCCTGTCAGGAGTTGTGCAGAGCCACAGGGGCCCCCTGAGCCTCCTTTTCTCCAGGCTCAGCCCCTTCCCAGCTCCCTCAGGAATTCTCCAGCCCCTTCCCAGCTCCCTCAGCCCCTCCTGGGGCTCCAGCCCCTTCTGGACTCCGTTTCTCCGTTGTGAAGCCCAAATCTCCTCTCACCTCTCCCTGATTTTGGGGGAGCAGTGGGGACACAGCTGCTGCCCCTCAGTCCCACCCAGGCCCTGCTGGGCTGCCAGACAAGATCTGTTCTCAGTTTTCGCCCTTGTTGCAGCTTCCAGCTGCAGTGAAAGCAAACAGGAGCCTTTTGTCAGCCTGAGGTGCTGCTGCAAGGATCAGGAATCATTCCCCAGCCAAATGTGCCCTCTCAGGGCAGGTTTGTGTAAATCCAGGGCTCTTGGCTCACACTTGTGCCCATTTCCTAAATTCCTGATCCCCAAAGCCAGGGGTGCCCACTGCCACTCTCAGCCTGGCTGAAAGGAGTATCTGAGCTTTGCCATGCTGCTGCCAGCAGGAAATCTGTCCTGAGCAGGGGAGCTCATCCCTAAAAGTGCTTTTTGGGGCTGTGGGGAAGCAGAAGCTAAAGCACAAGCACAGCTGAAGGCAGGATGAGGAAGGGGAGGGTTTAACCACGTGTGATGCGATTAGAGATGTCAGATGTTGATATTGCAGAGGAAGCTGGCTGAGGGAAGTCTGATCTTGCAGCATTCCCATAACTGGGGGTTCTGCTTCCTTGGGATTCCCTCAGTGAGCTGCTGCACGTGCTGGAAATCATCCTTCATTTGTCTGCACACGGAGCAGCCTCACTGAGATGTTGCATGATCTCCCTGAACTCCTCCGGAGCCGTGGCAGGGCTTTGTACCTTTTCACTCCAAATCTGTTTGCCAAGAGCCTGAAGTGCTCCAGGTGCACTTTTCGGATACCTTTGTAAATTCAGGTTGATATTCCTGTTGCAGAGGCTCCTTGTCCTTTTTGCACTCCCTCAGTCCCACCTTTTATCGCTGATCTGTGGCTTTGGGGCTGTGCTGTCAGCAGATGGAGACAGCGCAGCGAGGCTTTAACAGCTCTTCCTGAAAACGTTGAGTTGATGGTTCCCAGAGCTCCCGTGGTTTATCTGGCTGAGCAAAGCCTGCAGTTGGGATGGTTTTTCTTGGCTCTGCTTCCTTGGACAGGCTGCAGGATGAAATCTGCAGGGTTGGAGCTGGAGTTTCTTCTGAGGGGGCTGAGCAAGGCTGTGAATTAAAGCAGGGACAGGTGACAGAGCCCTGGAACGGTTTGGGTGGGAAAGGACTTTAAAACTCATCCAATTCCAACCCCTGCCCTGGCAGGGACACCTCCCACTGCCCCAGTGTCCAGCCTGGCCTTGGGCACTGCCAGGGATCCAGGGGCAGCCACAGCTGCTCTGGGAATTCCATCCCAGCCCCTGCCCACCCTCCCAGGGAACAATTCCTGATTCCCAATCTCCCACCTAAATCCCTCCTCTCTTAGTTTAAGGCTGTTCCCCCTTGTCCTGTGCTGTAAAAATTCCCTCTCCAGCTTTCTTGCAGATCTTTTATGTCAGATTTCACAGGGACCAGCTGAGACCCCAGAGCAGGCAGACAGCAAAAAGAGCCCAGAGCAGCAGGTGAAATGTTGATGGTGAAATACTGAGGCTCTGAGTAGGTGTGGATTCCTCTCTCCCAGTTTTTCTGATTCCCACATGGATCATTGAGTAGCATTTGGGAGGCATAGAAGTTCTCACATGTGTAAAGTGAGCACAAGAAGTGTTTTTAGGGAGATAAATGCTTTTTGTGCCCTCAAGAGAAGGAAATAATAACGCAGCCATTTCCTCTCTGCTCCACTGTGACAGAATCCACATCAACAGGCTGGAAAAGCAGATCCCAGGGATGCAAAAGCTGGTGAAAACTCAAGGCTTTGCTGAAATTTTGCAGCTGAAGAAAGCTAAAAAGCTAAAATTGCTGAATTCATAAGAAAGCAGACCCCAAACCCGAGGATGTTTCAGAGGAATCCACATTTCAGGAAGCACTTTAGGGGATTTATATGATTTTTTTCCCCCATATTTGATCAGTGAGGTGTTGCTGCTCATTCCCACAGAGCCACCATCCCTCATTCCATGTTCTGCAGCTCCTGTTGTCCACGATCTCCTTGTTTTCTTGCGCTCAGGGATGGAGCTTTGCCCCAGCTCCTGGTGACAGCTGGCACCTGAGCAGAGCTGCCACCGAGCTTTGTGTGACCCCGAATGGCGCCTGAAAACAATAAATCGGGCAAGAAAAGCAGGTGTGTGGTGCACCCAGACTGCTCAGGGCGTTTTATAGCCCGGGGAGGGAATAAAGGAGCTGCAGATCTGATATTTCCCTCCCCAGGGAACATTCTGACACCCCCTGGGTGTTCAGAGCAGCCCCAACGTCCTGAGCAAACCCAGGAGGGTGAGGGTTTGGCACACAGCGGGTTAATGCTCAGTGCTGACCCCTCAGATGTGTTTTCTCCACCTGAGCTTGTGAAATGTCAAAAATCAAGGTGGATTTTTCTCACGCAGCTTTGCTCACCCCGCTCTCAGCAGAGCCAGCTCCGGTTTTTGCCTTTAGAAAGAAGCAGTTGAGTTTTCTCGATGTTTCTGGGCCGCTTCTTGATGGTTGGGGGTTTCTGCCAAAAATTTGGGCAGAATTATTGCTGCTTCTGCCAGCAGCTCACTTGTCTGAAAGGAGGGCGGGATAATAGGTGTGAAAATCGTAGGCATTTGGGCATCCGAGTCTTTCCTGAGGGGGTGGAGGGAGAAAACGGTGCTCACAGTGGTTTGTGAAGTCATTCCCACCTTGGAGATGGTCCCTGGAAGTGAGAGGGGATGGGGTAATTTCAGAGGAGATACTCAGCTGGTGTGTCCTGAAATGTTTTAATTACAGCTGAAAACGGGCGAATTCAGGGATTTCCTTTAGGGAGAGGCTGGGGAAGAAACTTTTGGTAAAGAAAGAAAAAAAAAAACCAAAACAACCAAACCCTCAGCAAAAATATTTAAAGGGGATTTTTTTTTTTTTTTTTTTTTTTTTAAAGTGAGGAATAAATTCTCAACAGCCTTGAGAACTGAGCGGGGGGGGGGCTGCAGGTAAAGGAGGTGTTTGGCCTGGGGTTTGTCATCCTGAGGCTCTGTCCCCTCTGGTGGCTCTGAAGGCATCTTGGGTGTCTCAGACTTGGTTCTGCATTCCAGTGCCATTCCAGTGCCATCCCTGTGCCATCCCCCTGCCATCCCAGTGCCGTCCCCGTGCCATCCCACTGCCATCCCTCTGCCATCCCTGTGCCATCCCGGTGCTACCCCTGTGCCATCCCCGTGCCATCCCTCTGCCATCCCTCTGCATCCCATAGCCATTCCAGTGCCATCCCCCTGCCATCCCCCTGCCATCCCCCTGCCATCCCCCTGCCATCCCCCTGCCATCCCATTTCCATCCCATTTCCATCCCATTTCCATCCCATTTCCATCCCATTTCCATCCCATTCCCATCCCACTGCCATCCCATTTCCCACTTCAGCCCAGCTGGGAGGGCACCCTGTTGGCACAGGTGGCACCGGTGTCACCCCCAGCGCCTGGTGCCCCCAGCAGGAGCTGGGATGGATCCTTTGGGATCGAGGGGCAGCAGCAGAGGGCACGCCCGGGCTGTGGGGTTTGCACTGGCTTAACGTGGGCACTTGATTCCAGAGGGTTCAAATCCTCTGAGCTGTGGAGTGGGGGAACTGCAAGGGAAGGGAAATGGGGCATGGGGGAAGGGGAATGGGGCGTGGGGAAGGGGAATGGGGCATGGGGGAAGGGAAATGGGGCATGGGGAATGGGGAAAGGGGAATGGGGCATGGGGAAAGGGGAATGGGGCATGGGGGAAGGGGAATGGGGCATGGGGGAAGGGGAATGGGGCATGGGGGAAGGGGAATGGGGCAGGGGGAAGGGGAATGGGGCATGGGGGAAGGGGAATGGGGCATGGGGCATGGGGCATGGGGAAAGGGGAATGGGGCATGGGGAGAGGGGCATGGGGAAAGGGGAATGGGGCATGGGGGAAGGGGAATGGGGCATGGGGAAGGGGAATGGGGCATGGGGGAAGGGGAATGGGGCATGGGGGAAGGGGAATGGGGCATGGGGAAGGGGAATGGGCATGGGGGAAGGGGAATGGGGCATGGGGAAAGGGGAATGGGGCATGGGGAAGGGAAATGGGGCGTGGGGGAAGGGGAATGGGGCATGGGGGAAGGGGAATGGGGCATGGGGAAAGGGGAATGGGGCATGGGGGAAGGGGAATGGGCCCTGGGGAAAGGGGAATGGGCCGTGGGGAAGGGGAATGGGGCATGGGGAAAGGGGAATGGGGAATGGGGAAAGGGGAATGGGGCATGGGGAAAGGGGAATGGGGCATGGGGAAAGGGGAATGGGGAAAGGGGAATGGGGCATGGGGAAGGGGAATGGGGCATGGGGAAGGGGAATGGGCCCTGGGGAAAGGGGAATGGGGCATGGGGAAGGGGAATGGGGCATGGGGAAGGGGAATGGGGCATGGGGAAAGGGGAATGGGCATGGGGAAGGGGAATGGGCCGTGGGGAAGGGGAATGGGGCATGGGGGAAGGGGAATGGGGCATGGGGGAAGGGGAATGGGGCATGGGGAAAGGGAAATGGGGCAGGGGGAAGGGGACTGGGGCATGGGGGAAGGGGAATGGGCCGTGGGGGAAGGGGGTGCTGCGTTGTGCCTGAGCCCAGCCGAGCTTTGGGGTGTTTGTGCCTGGTTTAAGGAGTGTTGGTGTATTTGTGCCCAGTTTAAGGACACTGTTTGTGCTCCCTGCTTGATTTCAGGGGTGTTTGTGCCTGGTTTAAGGAGGGTTTGTGCCTGGTTTAAGGAGGGTTTGTGCCTGGTTTAAGGAGGGTTTGTGCCTGGTTTAAGGAGGGTTTGTGCCTGATTTCAGGACGTTGTGCTCTGTGCCTGATTTAGGGAGTGTAGGTGCCCAGTTTAAGGGTGGTTTTGCTCAGTTTTAGGGCTGTTTGTGCCTGATCCAAGGGCTGTTTGTGCCCAGTCTAAGGGCTGTCTGTGCCCAGTCTAAGGGATGTTTGTGCCCGGTCTAAGGGCTGTTTGTGCCCAGTCTAAGGGCAGTTTGTGCCTGATCCAAGGGCTGTTTGTGCCCAGTCTAAGGGCAGTTTGTGCCCGGTCTAAGGACTGTTGGTGCCCAGTCTAAGGGCAGTTTGTGCCTGATCCAAGGCTGTTTGTGCCCGGTCTAAGGCTGTCTGTGCCCGGTCTAAGGGCTGTCTGTGCCCAGTCTAAGGGCTGTCTGTGCCCAGTCTAAGGGCTGTCTGTGCCCAGTCTAAGGGCTGTCTGTGCCCGGTCTAAGGCTGTTTGTGCCCAGTCTAAGGCTGTCTGTGCCTGGTCTAAGGGCTGTCTGTGCCCAGTCTAAGGGCTGTTTGTGCCCGGTCTAAGGCTGTTTGTGCCCGGTCTAAGGCTGTTGGTGCCCAGTCTAAGGGCTGTTTGTGCCCGGTCTAAGGGCCGTTTGTGCCCAGTCTAAGGGCTGTTTGTGCCCAGTCTAAGGGCTGTTTGTGCCCGGTCTAAGGCTGTCTGTGCCCAGTCTAAGGGCTGTCTGTGCCCAGTCTAAGGGCTGTCTGTGCCCAGTCTAAGGGCTGTCTGTGCCCGGTCTAAGGCTGTTTGTGCCCAGTCTAAGGCTGTTTGTGCCCAGTCTAAGGCTGTCTGTGCCCAGTCTAAGGCTGTTTGTGCTCTGCCCACAGCTGTTCCAGAGGCCCAACGCGCTGGCGGTGCAGCAGCTGACAGCAGCCCAGCAGCAGCAGTACGCCCTGGCTGCTGCCCACCAGCCCCACATCGGTGAGTTCTGCCTCTCCTCTGCCCCGTGCCCTGCTCCTCCTCCGGGGGAAAACCCGGGGAAAGGGATTCGGGAGGGTTCCAGGGGAAAACACAGGGAAAGGGATTCGGGAGGGTTCCAGGGGAAAACACAGGGAAAGGGATTCGGGAGGGTTCCAGGGGAAAACACAGGGAAAGGGATTCGGGAGGGTTCCAGGGGAAAACACAGGGAAAGGGATTCGGGAGGGTTCAAAGTGTGGCACAGATGATAACCAGTGTGTGGGTTGTCGTCTGTTAAAGATGTGTTTGTGGGTGTCTCTTGCACACCTGAAGTTGTTGAAAGGCAGGACTGACACTCTCACCCTCCTGAGGGTGCTGGTCAGTCAGGAGAGGCTTTGGAAGTCTCTGAGCGAAGCATAAATCAGGTTAACAGCACAGTGAAATCACCTGAATGTGCTGCCTGAGGTCTTAGAAGTAAAAAATGTAATTTATGTATTTAAACACATAATTGATATTAATAAAAATGATTAATAAAATATATTTATTAACTGGGAATAAAGCGCTTAATCATGTGTAGAAACCCAGGAAAACAATAGAAGGGCTAGTCCTGGATGATTAAACTTAAATGTTTTTAGCACAATAAGCAATTTGTGGTGGTTCTTCCTGCCCAAAACCCCAACATAAACGTGTTGGGCTCTCTCAGCTCTGTGCTGTGTGCTCAGTGGAGTCCAGGGATTGAAATGACTCAGCTTTTAACTTCCTCCCTTTCACCTTCAGCTCCCCTGCACACCCCTCTCCCGCCCACCTGGGCTTTCTCTAATGGTTGAACAGTCCCCTTGCAGAGGTGGGAATGCTTTTCCAGGTGGGGTGCTGGGATCCTGCGCTGGGCACGGAGCTCACAGCGGGGTGTTTTGGGTCCTGATTTCCTCACTGTAGGAAATGCAGAGTAGTAACAAGCTCCAGTCTCCTGAACGGGGTCTGTCTGTCCTGCAGAAGCACCTGAGCTGTTGGATATCGAGGATTTTACCCCTTAAGGAGCACTGAACCCTTGGAATTGGGGTTTTTTTTTTTAATGCCAGATCTCTCCTCTGCCCATCAACACTCACCGCTTGTCCCCTCCCTGTAGAAAACCGCCTGTAAAAATCTAAACCCCACGAACCCAGCCCGAGTTTGGTGTTGCCCGGGCAGCAGCGGGGGGTTGTGGTGGGGCTGCAGTCCCGTTGAGTTTGGTTTTACTGACAGGAATGTTTCCAGCAGGTTTAGCTCCTGCTGCCTTTGTTCCCAACCCCTACATCATCAGCGCGGCGCCTCCGGGGACGGATCCCTACGCGGCCGGACTGGCGGCAGCTGCCACGTTAGGTGAGAACTTCCAGCTCCCCGAAATTCCGCCATTCCCTGCTCCAGAACTGCTCTGGAGCTGTCACTGCCAAAGGGAAACGGCACCACATCAGCGTTTCTCTGGGGGGGAGAATTGATACGGTGGTGTGGCTGTGAGTAAAACCAGAATTTGTCGTTGAAACGGGAGATGAAATGAGGTAATTTTTGTTTAACGTGTGCTGTGGGGTCAGGCTCCCAGGGCAAATGGGAAGGCAGCCACTCCCAGACACAAATATTGCTCCATTTTTGGGGTGTTTTGGTGACTGGCAGTCGCAGGGAAAGCCTCTGGAACAAACTTATGAAAGGCTGGAACGATGCAGGATGTGTTTCCTGCCAGGAAAGTTGTCTCTCCTTTCTCTCCAGCTTGCGGTGCATTCTGCAAACGAGCTCTTCCCTGAAATTCTGTGGGGAATTTCCACTTCCTGGGAGGTAAACACATCCATATCTGCTCAGGCTCACGCTGGGAACTGCCCTTTCCCACATGGTGGCCGAGATGGAGCCTCTGCTCTTCCTGCAGGATCTTCCTCCAGACATTTGTGTGTCAGTTCCCAGATCCCTGCAGCTGTCACAGCCAGAGCTGGCGGTTGTGGAGGTGACAGCTCCGTGCCACAGCTCATCAGGCACTGTGGGGACACGGTGAACGTTGGACCTGTGCTGTGGGTGCCATAAAGCTCTCACCCAAGCGCTGGGGACAAAGCAGGAACGTGCTTTTAGGAGAGGAGTTTTGAAGAAGAATGTTCTTTAAAGGGAAAGGATTTTTAAAGGAAGAATGTTCTTTGAAGGGGAGAGGATTTTTAAAGGAAGAATGTGCTTTTAGAGGAGTATTTTTCTAACCATGCCTGGCTTTCCCTGAGCAAAGTAGAGGGAATGTTCTGTTCTGCACATAAACGCTGCTCTGTTTGCAGTGGGGCTCTCTGTGGAGGCTCTCAGTGCTGCCGTGCTCCACTCACACCCTGGCCACTCACTTCAGTCCTCTTGTTTTGGGTGGCTTGTCCCAAATCAAACCCACAGACCTGGCCTGTGTGTGGATGTGACACTGTGCTTTGGGACACGGCTTTGGTCCAGATTTGAGTAACCCCCGCGGAGCTTTTGGGCTTTGAGGTCACCGTGGGGTCAGCTCTGAAACGGGAATTCAGCGGCTGCTGCCCGCTCCGATGGAGCGTTCAGTTGTTTCTGCCCACCCAGGGACGCCAGTTGTGGGGGGCTCCTTTTCAGGAGCTTAAATTCCCCGGCAGTCAGGTGGTTTTAGAGTCCTGGCCCTCTGCAAAGCTCTGTGCCAAACGCAGGAAAAGACGGAGTCTTCAAGGTTACATGCTTCGTTTATTAGTTCTTATCTTACAATTTTCTCAGTGTCCAAAAGATGTTTGCCATGGCTCGGACATCTGGTGACTCCTCCTGTCTCTGGGCTGTCCTTATCTTTTATACTAATTGCTACGTATTCTTTATTTACTATTTCTTACCAATGTCTATCACTATTACTAAAAAGGTCATCTTTACTCTGACCCAATCCTCACTGACTACTTTGTGCCAACGTCACTGCAGAAATGGAGTGAGGGAAGGAGAAGGAAGAAGAAGGAGACAACGCCCCAAATTCTCCATCTTGCCCCATTCACTTAAATGCCAAAAATCCCAAACCCACTGTTTTTTCACCCTGTGATATACTAAACTACCATTTTTCACACTCCTGTGGCCTACAATGCTTCCTGCAGTGCAAGAAGCCTCTCCCATGGACTGAGATCAAATCCAGTGTCTCTCTGAGCCCTGGGCTCTGGGCTGGGGTCCCAGACCCCCCTGCCCAGGTCCCTGACCCTCCAGGGCAGCCAAAGGAATGCCCTGGACTCCAACATTCAGTGGATCCTGCAGATGGATGTGAAGAATTTGGGTTATAATCTGGGACTTGGCCTGGGCTGCTGGGAGTTTTGTGCTGGGACTGTGCAATGCGTGGGGAGGTTGGGTGGAGGCGACGCGGCGGCGTTGGCACCGAGTGACGCCGTGGCTCGGTGGGACAGAGCCAAGGACAGCAGCACTTGATAAATCAACGCTCCCGCGGTGGTGGATGCAGCAGGGAGTGAATGAGCTGAGCTGCTCCTGGCCAGCACCGGAGGGAAGTTCAGTCCCAGAGCGTTGGTTCAGGCAGAGGAGGAGATCTGTGAGTGATTCTGTCCAGAGAAGTTCCTGCTTGGCCTTTCTGCGTCACCTCAGGGCCTCCAGAGCCCGTCTCTGGGGTCCCCAGGGTGCAGAGGTGCAGCGTGACTTCACAGAAAGACCACATGGAACTGGCCCCGCTTCCAGGAAATACAAAGTCATGGCCACAATTTTTTTTTTCTTTTTCTCAGCTTCTACTGAAGCTGCAGCTGCCTGAGCTTTTGCAGCCTCTGAGCAGGAGAAAAGCCCAGCAAGGCTGTGCTTGACTCGGGTTTTGGACTTGTGAACTGGAAATAACACCCCAGGGATACCTAAAGCCTCCCAAAACTTGGCATCAGGGCTTCTACTTGAATAATTCTGAATTTATCACTCTTAAAAGAAACAAAACAATGTGTAATGTGCTGGGTGTATTTATAGTGTTATACCACTGAGAAATAGGAGTTATTTTAACCCTCTCGTCAGGCTTTGCACCCTAGAAATGAGAAGATAAACCTCATGCTGATGTTTATTTCAGAAAAGCATCGTTTCTCTCTGGGCCTGAGCAGTTCTGAGAACCCTTTTTGTCTGTCAGGACTGAGAGCAGCACTGGAGGGACCCGGCACAATTTAAATGTTTATGTAAAGCCAAAAAGCCTCCTTGATGTGCCTGGGAGTGGTAAATTGGGAGGACTATAGAAGAAATGAGTTTGGAGTTCTTGGGAGTTTATTGCTCACAGTTAACTCTCAGAGCAGAGAGGAAACTTTCTTGTGTGTTTTATGGCAGAGATAATCTGTCAGTTAAAGTTCTGGCAGGTTTGTCATGATTGTGAGACTGGCAGCTCTGGGATAATGCTCTTCTTTCCCAACAATAGCAGCATTTTAAAGAACAAATTTGAATGCAGAGGGAAGAACTTCCTAGGAAAAAAAAAAAAAGCCCATTTAGATTTTAAACTGTGGGGAAGATACTGCTGCCTTTGAATTGCCTTCCATCATTTGAGAAAGATGTCACTCAGAAAACTGAAAAGTTGCTTTTTTTAAGGCCAGTTGGGAAATGATTCCCTCTGGGGTGGAGTGTTCCTGGTAGAAAGTGTTCCTGTTCTCTGTGGAGAGGTGGATGGGTGCTGGGATAACCTGGGTACAGGAGGAGCAGAGGCTCCCACAGCAGGTTCGGGGATTTTCAGCCTTGGGTGGTGAGAAATGATTCCCTCTGAGGTGAAGTGCTCAAAGGAGAAAATTCCTGTTCTGTGTGGAGAGGTGGATGGGTGCTGGGATAACCTGGGTACAGGAGGAGCAGAGCCTCCCACAGCAAGTTCTGGGGTTTTTTCAGCCTTGAGAGCGTGGAAATGATGAGGGCCCTGGTGCCGAGCTGGGGCAGTGTGGCTGTGTGCTCACACTGCCAGCACTGGCCTCTGGGCTTGTCCCAGCGACCTCAGCCTCTGAGCTCCGTTCCTCACTGCCAGCCCTAAAACCAGCTCCCCGTGGATCCCCGTGGTGCCAGGCTGGGAATTCTGAGGGGATACACCACAGACCACTGGGAATTCTGAGGGGATACACCACAGATCACTGGGAATTCTGAGGGGATCACCCCACAGGTCACTGGGAATTCTGAGGGGATCACCCCACAGGTCACTGGGAATTCTGAGGGGATCACCCCACAGATCACTGGGAATGGCTGATTGCACCCCACAGGTCACTGGGAATGGCTGATTGCACCCCAGAGATCACTGGGAATGGCTGATTGCACCCCACAGATCACTGGGAATTGCTGATTGCACCCCACAGGTCACTGGGAATGGCTGATTGCACCCCAGAGATCACTGGGAATGGCTGATTGCACCCCACAGGTCACTGGGAATGGCTGATTGCACCCCAGAGATCACTGGGAATGGCTGATTGCACCCCACAGATCACTGGGAATTGCTGATTGCACCCCACAGGTCACTGGGAATGGCTGATTGCACCCCAGAGATCACTGGGAATGGCTGATTGCACCCCACAGATCACTGGGAGTTGCTGGTTGCACCCCACAGATCACTGGGAATGGCTGATTGCACCCCACAGGTCACTGGGAATTGCTGATTGCACCCCACAGGTCACTGGGAATGGCTGATTGCACCCCACAGGTCACTGGGAATGGCTGATTGCACCCCACAGATCACTGGGAATGGCTGATTGCACCCCACAGATCATTGGGAATGGCTGATTGCACCCCACAGGTCACTGGGAATGGCTGATTGCACCCCAGAGATCACTGGGAATGGCTGATTGCACCCCACAGATCACTGGGAGTTGCTGGTTGCACCCCACAGATCACTGGGAATGGCTGGTTGCACCCCACAGATCACTGGGAATGGCTGATTGCACCCCACAGATCACTGGGAATGGCTGATTGCACCCCACAGGTCACTGGGAATGGCTGATTGCACCCCACAGATCACTGGGAATGGCTGATTGCACCCCACAGATCACTGGGAATGGCTGGTTGCACCCCACAGATCACTGGGAATGGCTGATTGCACCCCACAGATCACTGGGAATGGCTGATTGCACCCCAGAGATCACTGGGAGTTGCTGGTTGCAGCCTCTCTGTGAGCTCCCTGAGGCAGCTGGAGCCGGTGTCAGCGCTCCCCGTCCCAGGCTGGAGAGATTGGGGTGCTCAGGCCGTGACGAGAGCACAAACCCCGTTGTGAGCACTCTCCCAGCTGGATTTGCTGATGTTCCCTGAAAGGAGCAGCTCTGGCTGTCCAGTGGCTGCCGTGTGGGACCCAGGCACGGGGAATATTTGCTTTCAGAGGTGCTGGAACGGGGTTTATTTTCCCAGGAGCGCCCAGCAGAGTGCAGGAGTGTCCTGGAGGATGGGAGCAGGATGGGTGCTGCTGGAGTCTGGCAGTGATGCCACACTTGCCCTCACTGAGAACTCTGTTCAATAATGAGCCTCCTCCACTTGGAGCAGCTGAGCCAGACTCGCAGCCCTTTTAAGCCCAGCTGCCTGCAAACTTCAAAGCTTTTTGTCTCCTCTGCTTTTATACACCCAAGGCTTTGGCAGCAACCTCTGAGCAGGAGAAAAACCCATCTAGGCCGCGGTTGGTGGATAATTAAGAGCCGAATAAAATATCCCGGAGAGATGCCCAAATTTTGCCCAGATAAAGGGGATTGCAGCAACTTCCAGCAGCCTGAGGGCAAATGCAGGTTAATGACTTGCATGAGAAGGGAGCAATTGCAGCTCTTTCCCTGTTGGGTGCAGGAGAACCCCAGGAGCTGGGGTGTGATGTGCATTCAGTGATTAGAAACAGGTTAAAATCACTCACTGCTCACCTGTCTGTGCCTGCTGAGGCACCACAGGCACCGCCTTGGTGGCACTGATGCGCTTGCTGCGGGGTTTTTTCCGTTTTAGCTGGCACTGCTCATGAATTTCCAGGGTGAAAGGTAAGAAATGAGTGGTTGCTGCTCCAGGTCTGAGCAGGAGAAGCAGATCAGCCTCTCTGACTCTGCAGGTCCAGCAAGGATGGGCTTTGGGGCAGAGCTGTGGGGTGAGATACAAATCCAGGTGTTCAGCAGCTGCCTGGAATTAGCCAGCACCTCCCTGCTGTGCACAGAGCTGGGCACCTAAATCCTAAATTCAGGGAAAGCACAGTAGTTAAAACCAGAATAATATAAGGAGAGTAACTCTCACATGGTTGAAATATGAATTTAATATTTGGCACAGAACATAGAATGAATATCCTGGGATGTGGATGTGGGAGCAGGAGCTCATCCAGGTCCTTGGCGTTCTGCAGGAGTTCAGTTGAGCCTGTTGCTGTAGAAAAATCAAGAAGGGAACAAAAACCAAAAGGAAAAGGGACTTTGAGGATTTTCCCCGTTTGTCACAGCCAGGCTAATGCTGAACACTCAGCACTGTGTTTGCACCTCCCTTTTTATATCATCCCTCATTTTCCATGGAATCACAGACTTGGGCAGAACCCAAGTGCTGAGTGTCTCTGCAAAAAGAAAATAAAAACAAATCCCTGTTTTTACTCCAGACATGACCAAGATTCACTAAAGATTTGTTTATTCTAGTGTCACACCTGACTCTGGCTCTGCCTGAGCTATTCCCTTGGAATGGGGGAGGTAGTTGGGAATCAGAGGGAACACTTCTGCTTTTCTGCTGACCTTTCACAAAGATATCAAACAGTCACATTAAAAGATATTATTGGGTTCTCATCCGTGTTATTTGGTGGGAAGGGCTCCTCCCTCCAGCACTGAGCTTCCTCAGCATCATTCCAGCTGGGATTATTTAAGGAGAGAAGCTGCCACTCTGCTGGCTCCAAATTTCTGTGGTGTCCTGAGAAACACAAGGAATCTTCAAAAGTGAGGCTTTTTCTGCTGCTTTCCAAGATGATTATTATTTTTAAGCCTCTTAAGTTTGAGGAAGGAATGTGAAGTGTGAGGAGGGAATTTGGGAAGGGACAGGAATCGCGCAGCCGCTTTTAGGGGAGATTTGCAAATGCGAAGCAGGGCTGGAAAAAGAGCATTTTAACACTTGGCAGTTGATGCACTCCAGCTGTGACGAGGCTTTGGTAATTTCCTGAGGAGCTGAAGGTGGATGGCAGCGAGCTGGGAATGGCAGCTGGGACGAGAAGCTGATCTCCGTGCTTGAAACAAGGATCCTCTCTTGGGGCTGGAGAATTTTGTCCTTTCCCAGTAAAACCAGGGCACACCAATAAAAACACGGAACCGCTGCTGGCAGGGTTTGACCTCACGCAGTGAGGAGATTCCGGGTGTGACTTGAGACTCTATAAAACGTGCGACAGGAGTGCCAGGTCGCTGTGTGTTGGCGGAGGGTTTCACAGAGGTGACGTTGAGGCAGCCGCGATGAGCAGGTGTTTTTGGGGTGCCGTGCCCCCGCAGGAGCTCACCGTGCCCGTGCTGTGTTCCAGGCCCGGCCGTGGTCCCTCACCAGTACTATGGAGTCACTCCCTGGGGAGTTTATCCTGCCAGCCTCTTCCAGCAGCAGGCGGCCGCCGCCGCCGCCGCCACCAACTCTGCCAACCAGCAAAGCACGCAGCAAACCCAGCAGGGCCAGCAGCAGGTAAGGCCTGGGCTTTGGATAGGGACTGTCCTGAGCTGGGAATGGCCCCCCAAGGGTCATGGATCCCAGCCCCTGGCCCTGCACAGACCCCCAGCAACCCCACCCTGTGCACGCCTGCGAGCAGTGAACAAACTCTGGCAGCCTCAGGGCTGTGTCAGTGTCCATTCTCTGCCCATTCCCATCCCATTCCCATTCCCCTGGCCGTTTTCATTCCCATTCCCTTGCCCATTCCCATTCCCCTGCCCTACTCCCATTCCCCTGCCCTATTCCCATTCCCATCCCATTCCCCTGCCCTATTCCCATTTCCATCCCATTCCCCTGCCCATTCCCCTGCCCATTCCCATCCCATTCCCCTGCCCATTTTCATTCCCATTCCCCTGCCCCATCCCATTCCCATTCTCATTCACATTCCCATTCGCATTCCCCATCCCATTCCCATGCCATTCCCATCCCATTCCCATTCCCATCCCCTGCCCATTCCCATTCCCATCCCCTGCCCATTCCTATTCCCATTCCCCTGCCCATTCCCATCCCATTCCCATTCCCATCCCATTCCCCTGCCCATTCCCATCCCATTCCCCTGCCCATTCCCATTCTCTCTGGGGATAAAACATCAGGGAGAATGTCTCCCAGAAGGAGTGATTGGATGGTGTCATGGGTTGCCCGCTGCAGTGGAGTCACCTGCCTGAGGTGTTTAAGGAAAGCCTGGAAGTGTCACTTTGTCACTCGCTGCCGTGGTCTGGGGACAAGGTGCTGTCAGTCTTAGGCTGGACTTGTTGATCGCAAAGGTTGTTTCCAATCCAGCTGGTTCTGTGTAAAACCCAACCTAAACCTCCCCTGGCACAGCTCCAGCCGTTCAAAATCCTGATTTTCACCGTGGCTGATCCTGACCTCAGCTCTGAGTAGTTGTAAATGAGGGGAAAACCCTTTGGCCTCTCCTAAAAACAGAGGGACAAGAGCCATCTGTACCCTTGTAATTTGGTTTATCCATCATGCAGATGGAGAGTGGCACACGTCCCTGGCTGGTGGGGAATTACTGAGTGTCAGTGCTTTTGATTTGGATCAGGTTGGGAATGTCCTGAGCTGGGGAGTTGGCAGGAGCCAGAGCTGGGCTTCAGTCCCCTGAGCTCTGCTGTCTGCTCCTCGAGTGATGGAGGTGGCAGCATAAAGAGCAACTGGAAGCTGAATTTTTCAGCTCAGAAGCTGAAAACCCTTTGAAAACCAAACCCCAGTGTCAGGAGGTGTTCTGAGGCCTTTACTGATGCAGCAGGCGTCAGCTGAGAGAGCTTCTGCAAAGGCTCAGGGTATTAAAATAAAATACCTCAGTGCCAGTGGCCTTTATGGGATGTTTCATTACTGTCATGGCCGTGGAGCAGGCGTGAGTGGGGTCGGGAGCGGGGTTTGGAATGCGAACCTCGCTCCGTGAGGGGATGCAGCAGGGATTGCTTGCATTTAAAGTGCTGAGGCAGAGGCTTTAGGAACCTGCAGCACTGAGTGTGGACACGGTTTGTGACCCTTGTGACACGTTAATAGTGTGTTAATAAAACCCAGCAGCATTCCAGTGCTGCAGCCTGCACCCCCTGGAATTCCTGGCTCCCAGAGATTCCCTGGGCTGCAGGGTTCCTGTCCAGTCAGTGTAACCTCGGGATCCTTCGAGCCTCTCCATGCACAGAGTCAGTTTTCCCTGTTAATAACTCCAGCAGGTGACACCCACAGTGTCACCTTTGCAGCAGGATGTGCTGGGGACACAGGGCTGGCTCGTTTAGTGAGGCTCTGACAAACCAAATTGCTGTCCCGGGTAGTGGCAGGAAAGGGCCACTCTGCCATCGTCCCTCCTGAGGGACTCCCACCGCAGCAGCTTGTCCGTGCAAACCCCACTGTGGGCTCCGTGGTCACCATTACCTGTGATCTGAGCCTGGTGTCAGCAGCTCTCTGCTCTCTGCAGGGGCTGGTGGCCTGGGGACACCCAGGTCACCTCCTGTCACCTGGCCCAGCTCCTGAATTGGGCTCCGTAAGGTTTCTGCTCAGAGGGCTTTTAGTGGGGCTGTGGTGACGAGGACAGGTGGCTGCACACCCTTCTGACAGAGGCTGAGTGCTGGAGGTGGGATCAGGGGATTGAAAGGTTGGAGAAGCTCTCTAAAGATCATCGAGTCCAGGCATTAACCCAGCACTGACCACATCCTTGTGTGCTCTGAACACTTCAGGGATGGGCACTCCACCACTGGCAGCTGGTTCCAAAGCCTGAGCTCCCTTTCACTGAAGGAATTTTCCCTGCTGCTGTCCACCCTGAGCCTCCCCTGGCCCAGCCTGAGGCCGTTCCCTCTGCTCCTGTCCCTGTTCCCTGGGAGCACAGCCCGACCCCCCCGGCTGTCCCCTCCTGTCAGGAGTTGTGCAGAGCCACAGGGGCCCCCTGAGCCTCCTTTTCTCCAGGCTCAGCCCCTTCCCAGCTCCCTCAGGAATTCTCCAGCCCCTTCCCAGCTCCCTCAGGAATTCTCCAGCCCCTTCCCAGCTCCCTCAGGAATTCTCCAGCCCCTTCCCAGCTCCCTCAGCCTCTCCTGGGGCTCCAGACCCTTCCCAGCTCCGTTCCCTTCCCTGGGCTCTCTCCAGCCCCTCAGTGTCCTTTCTGAATGTGAAGAAAAGTGAATTAAGAGCAGAGCAGAGGAGGTTTCCCCCTTGGTCCTGCTCCCGCCTGGTGCCAGTGGCTCTCTGCTGGATCCCAAATAACGCAGTGGCTGTTCTCTCCTCTCCAGGTGCTCCGTGGAGGAGCCAGCCAGCGTCCCCTGACTCCCAACCAGAACCAGCAGGGCCAGCAGACGGATCCTCTGGTGGCCGCCGCCGCCGTCAACTCAGCGCTCGCCTTCGGCCAGGGGCTGGCAGCAGGAATGCCAGGTGAGGCTGTCCCGGGCCAGGAGAGCCGGGGAGCGGCACCTGCCGGGGCTGCCCTGGCCTGGCATCAGCCGTGCCTGCTTCTGTGGGTTGGGGTTAATCCAGGGTTTAGCCCCAGGGTTGGGGGTGTCCCCACCTGGGCAGCGCTGAGGGTCACAGGTGACAGCAGTGTCACCTCCTGTGGCTGCGCTGCGCTCCAGGGATTGATGGCTCCTGTGCAGAATCACCTCCGGATTTTTTCTCTGCGGATCGTTGGAGCTTATGGGATCTGTATTTTAAACCTCAGAGGTTTCTTAGTCCCGTTCGTTCATCTCAGCTCTCCATCCCTGCCAGGTGCTTGACTGAACAGGGGCTTCCTCCCATGATTGCTCTTCCAAGAGGCTTAAAAACAGGGAAAGAAAAGGGATAAAAGGGAGCAGGGTTTAGTTCTTATTTCTAGCTCTTCATCGGAGGAGCTGCTGTAGGAATTCTGACTCTGATCCCTGAGGCTTTGGGGTAAAATGCTGCTGAAATTCAGTTGTTCAGAATATTATTGTGATGGCAGAGGACAAACTTGAGCTCATTAGAATAATGTTCTGCTGGTCAAATGTAAGGAAAAAAGGATTATTTGGGTTTTAGGCTGGCAGTGTCACGTGGTTGTCAATGGGTTTTTTTAATTACTAAAGAAGAATGTTGCAGTATTAAGTCACAAAGTGAACTGTGCAGATTTCCAGTAGTCTGCAGATTTCCTTTAATCTCTGTTATTTAGGTTGTATTTGCAAAGCAAATTCACACATATATACAATTACAGATACATGTTTGTACATGTATTTGCAAAGCAAATATTCACAGGGAACATTCTCTTAGTGACCCCCCACCTTAGAGAGTGACTGCATTTAATTTTGATGTTTTCATCTGATGTAGAATTCCCTAATGAGGTGCCTAAATCACTATATTCTGTCAGTCTGCTGCTGTGTGTATCACCAGCATTTATGAGAGTTTATTTACCTGCATTAAAGAATGTTTTATGTTACCAACCTCCCAAAATACAGGAGTGGAAGTTCCCTGTGGGTGCACCCTGGCAGCCCCAGCTCTGAGCAATCCCAGCACACGTTGTGCTTATCACGGAGCAGAAGTGGTGTTTTGTATTTTAAACCCTTTATTAGCTGAATTTACACTGGTGACAGTGTAATATAAAAGATTCAGGGGGCAAAAAGCCTTTTCTACCTGAAATTCTTTGTGTAAAATCGTGGACTTTTTTGGGAAGAACAGAGCTGTTCTTGCTTCTTTTTTTTCCCCATTCAGCTTTTCCTTTAAAATCCCTCTTGCTCTGCGCTCACCTGGACGTGACCGATGTGTTTGTCACCTGCCCTGTCGCTGTGCTTGGCTCTGCAGGTTACCCAGTGCTGGCTCCTGCTGCTTACTACGACCAAACCGGAGCCCTCGTGGTCAACGCCGGCGCCAGGAACGGCCTGGGAGCTCCCGTGCGCCTGGTGGCACCTGCCCCTGTCATCATCAGCTCCTCTGCAGCCCAGGCAGGTGAGTGCTGTCCCCCTGCTCAGGTGAGTGCTGTCCCCCTGCTCAGGTGAGTGCTGTCCCTCCTAGCTCAGGTGAGTGCTGTCCCCCTGCTCAGGTGAGTGCTGTCCCCTCCTAGCTCAGGTGAGTGCTGTCCCCCTGCTCAGGTGAGTGCTGTCCCCTCCTAGCTCAGGTGAGTGCTGTCCCCTCCTAGCTCAGGTGAGTGCTGTCCTCTCCTAGCTCAGGTGAGTGCTGTCCCCCTGCTCAGGTGAGTGCTGTCCCCCTGCTCAGGTGAGTGCTGTCCCTCCTAGCTCAGGTGAGTGCTGTCCCTCCTAGCTCAGGTGAGTGCTGTCCCCCTGCTCAGGTGAGTGCTGTCCCCTCCTAGCTCAGGTGAGTGCTGTCCCCCCCTAGCTCAGGTGAGTGCTGTCCCCCTGCTCAGGTGAGTGCTGTCCCCCCAGTGGTTCAGGCAGGTGATTTCTGGCCCCTCCAGGTGCCTGCTGTGTCCCCAGTGTCCCCACCCCTCCGTGCTCCGCTGGCAGTGATGACAAACTTGCCCTCACTGAGATCCACGCAGGGATTGTTGTTGAGAAACCTCCTATGTGCTCAACCTGTGCTGAGCCTCCGGAGCAGCCACGGAGAGGGGGAGGAGCAGGGATTTGAATTATTTTGTAGAGTTTCAGAGCAGGTTTTTGAATTTGTCCCCTGGCACCAGCTTTCCCAGCTGCTAGAGCCTTCAGAATTCCCAGCAGCTCCAGGGAGAGCTCCGAGCCCCTGGGGACAAGGCCTGGAGGGACAGGACACAGGGAATGGCTCCCAGTGCCAGAGGGCAGCGCTGCGTGGGAGATTGGGAATCAGGAATTGTTCCCTGGGAGGGTGGGCAGGGGCTGGGATGGAATTCCCAGAGCAGCTGTGGCTGCCCCTGGATCCCTGGCAGTGCCCAAGGCCAGGCTGGACATCGGGCAGTGGGAGGTGTTCCTGGGGTAGAACAGGATGAGTTTTGAAGTCCTTTCCAACCCAATCCATTCCATGATTTGTGCATTACGATATCACCTCGCCTAAAATTGCCTTTGCCATGAGTTGCTTTGGCATTTATTTGGATTCCTTGGGAGTTAAGGCTTTTAAAAGGATTTTACAGCCAGAATCCTTTGGTGTGAGCTGCCCCTGCCAGCACTGAGCTCAGATTATGAAATGGGCCTTTTAATTGTTTTCTCGTAGCGCTTGTTTATTTTGCTTTTTCTTTGACTTTGGAACTGGCTGAAAACCAAAAGTGCTCGGGCTTGATGTTCTTGGCACCTCAGGTTTGTGTTTCATCTGCTGAAGGATCATTTCAGTTATTTCAAAATTCGGTTTTCTTAATCACCCCTTGCAAGCGTGGGGCTGCACTGATTGGACTCTTGGATCTTTGGAGAAAGAGCCATTCCTGATTTTCATCTGTGCAGCTCCAACAGCACGAGAGCACCAAGAACAGCTGGGCTTGGCTGGAATCTGGGGGCCGTGGGCAGCTCAGACAAAAAAAACAGAGATCTCTGCAGAGTTTGCTCCTGAAAGGAAAAACCTCTAGCAATTCAAAACCACCTGCTCAGTTTCACCTTGCAGAAACGCCGCGCAAAATGGATCTTCCCGGCGGTTTTCGGCGGCTTTCCCAACCTCTCTCCCGTTTGTGTGTCCCGCAGCGGTGGCGGCGGCGGCGGCGTCGGCCAACGGGGCCGCGGGAGGGCTGGCGGGGACCACCAACGGCCCCTTCCGAGCCCTGGGCACGCAGCAGCCCCAGCCCCAGCCCCAGCAGCAGCCCACCAACAACCTGGCCTCCAGCTCCTTCTACGGCAACAGCTCGCTGAGCAGCAACTCGCAGAGCAGCTCGCTGTTCTCGCAGGGCTCCGCCCAGCCCGCCAACACCTCGCTGGGCTTCGGCAGCAGCAGCTCCCTGGGAGCCACGCTGGGCTCGGCGCTGGGCGGCTTCGGCACCGCAGGTGAGCCCGGGGGCAGGAGAGGAGGAGAGCCCCCAGCTGAGGGGGTGTGAGCTCCGAGCTGAGCCCTCCTCATCCATCCCGGCCCAGCTGGGAGTTCTCCTTTAGGGGCTGCTTCAGGCTTTTGGCAAAAACGCTTTTAGCGGGTGAGAATCAGCAGTATTGTCACACAGCCAGCCCCTTGGTAGGGATTTTTCCCTGCCTGTGGAATACTGGGCTGCCAGGAATTGGTTCCGCAGCGTGCCAGCCCCTCTCACCTCGGAGTAAAGGCTGAGGAGCTCCTCATGGCTTTACCAAAGCTGATCTGAGCTGGTTTCTGTGCTTTATTCTGGGAGCTGTTCCCATCACACACCGAAAGAGTCGCTGTGGTTGTGAGACGCCTCCATCCACGGTTTGATGTTGTTGGGCAGCCAGAGGCCGAGGTTCCTCTCAGAATCAAACCCATCCAGAGATAATTGTGGTTTTTTAGGGTTTTTTTTTCCCTTAGGTTGAAGTGGAACAAGTGTTTTAATTACTGCTCACTCTCAGGGCCGTGATTACGTCCTGAACTTTGCTCCTCTCATCAGTGTGAGGGGCAGGTTCCAACCAGGCTCCATCAGAGCAGGCTCAGGGAGGTGCTGTCACCTCACAGAGGAGCAGTTTGCAATAAAAAGTTACTCTAAATATTTCTTTTCAACCCAGCCTGAGAATTGGAACCATTTTGGTTCCAGGTAAACACAGCATTTGCTTCTCTCACCTCAGTTTATTTAACGAATTCCATGAGCGGTTTGCTCAGTGCCAAGATGCACAAAGTTGTTTTCCCTCAACCAATGAATAAAACTCTGATCCTGCTGCTTCTGGAGCCCGTGTGCACTGAAGAAAAATGATCAGTTCATTGCAGTTAACAATTTCACTATTTATTAAACGAGATCTTAATGCAAAATTGATTTTTTTCCTGAAGTTGACAGTGCATTTAAAGAGTTTGTATTTGCCTGTTGAGACAGCTCCTAAAAACCATGGGGGTTAGGAGTGAAATTGAATTCTGATTTTCAGCTCCACAAAGCTGGAGGCAAACAGGGGCTGATTTCTGGTCTGATGAAAGGTGGGCACAGGGATTTCAGGGAAGTGTGCACCAGGCTGGGCAAAACACAGAAAATCTCCTGGGGCTTTGTTCAGCTCTCATGGCCAGGAACAAACACGAGGGGGACTTGGATCTCCCTCATCTGGGAATCTGAGGGAAGGAGCTCTAAGCTTCTCCTGAAGGGCCAGAGCAAAGGTCTCAGAGTGTCCCCAGGGGTCTCAGAGTGTCCCCAGGGGTCTCAGGGTGTCCCCAAGGGTCTCAGGGTGTCCCCAAAGGTCTCAGAGTGTCCCCAGGGGTCTCAGCGTGTTCCCCAAGGTCTCTGTGTGTCCCCAAGGTCTCTGTGTGTCCCCAAGGTCTCTGTGTGTCCCAAAGGTCTCTGTGTGTCTTCAGGGATCTTTGTGTGTCCCAGGGTCTCAGAGTGTCCCCAAAGGTCTCAGCTTGTCCCCCAGGGTCTCAGTGTGTCCCCAAGATCTCAGTGTGTCCCAAAGGTCTCTGTGTGTCTTCAGGGATCTCAGTGTGTCCCAGGGTCTCAGAGTGTCCCCAAGGGCTCAGTGTGTCCCCAAGGGTCTCAGCGTGTCCCCAAAGGTCTCAGCTTGTCCCCAAGGTCTCAGTGTGTCCCCAAAGGTCTCAGTGTGTCCCCAAGGGTCTCAGTGTGTCCCCAAGGTCTCAGTGTGTCCCCAAGGTCTCAGTGTGTCCCAGGGTCTCAGCGTGTCCCCAAGGTCTCAGTGTGTCCCCAGGGTCTCAGTGTGTCCCCAGGGTCTCAGTGTGTCCCCAGGGTCTCTGTGTGTCCCCAAGGTCTCAGAGTGTCCCCAGGGGTCTCAGAGTGTCCCCAGGGGTCTCAGAGTGTCCCCAAGGGTCTCAGGGTGTCCCCAGGGGTCTCAGAGTGTCCCCAGGGGTCTCAGGGTGTCCCCAAAGGTCAGTGTGTCCTCAAGGGTCTCAGCGTGTTCCCCAAGGTCTCAGTGTGTCCCAGGGTCTCAGAGTGTCCCCAAGGTCTCAGTGTGTCCCCAAGGTCTCAGAGTGTCCCCAGGGGTCTCAGAGTGTCCCCAAGGGTCTCAGGGTGTCCCCAGGGGTCTCAGAGTGTCCCCAGGGGTCTCAGGGTGTCCCCAAAGGTCAGTGTGTCCTCAAGGGTCTCAGCGTGTTCCCCAAGGTCTCAGTGTGTCCCCAAGGTCTCCGTGTGTCCCAGGGTCTCAGTGTGTCCCCAAGGTCTCAGAGTGTCCCAGGGTCTCAGTGTGTCCCCAAGGTCTCAGAGTGTCCCCAAGGGTCTCAGCGTGTCCCCAAAGGTCTCAATGTGTCCCAGGTCAAAGTGGTCCTTTCCTTTAGGGAGATTTTTATCCTTTGTCCTTTCAAGTTTGGGATTTTTGGAGCTGTTTCTCCATGTCCTCTGTCAGAGGAAAACCGCCAAAGCACTGAGGGCAAAGACAGGATTCCAGATAATTTTTTAAGCTGTTTGATCATTACCAGGGCGGTTTTAATGACTGCAACTGATTTTAATGAGCGCATTCCATCACTTTATCCACCCCCAGCCCAGAGCAGCGGAGCTGTGGCTCTCCGGTGTTTGGGCTGGTCGGCATCTCCGGATTTTCCCATTTTTCCAGTGGCAAACTCCACCACGGGCAGCGGCTCGCGCCGGGACTCGCTGACGGGCAGCAGTGACCTGTACAAGAGAACCTCGAGCAGCCTGACCCCCATCGGCCACAGCTTCTACAACGGCCTGGGCTTCTCCTCCTCCCCCGGCCCCGTGGGGATGCCCCTGCCCAGCCAGGGCCCCGGACACTCACAGACTCCTCCTCCTTCCTTGTCTTCACACGGATCCTCCTCCAGCCTCAACCTGGGTGAGAGCCCTGCTCTGATCCCCTCTAACCTAAACCTGGGTGAGAGCCCTGCTCTGATCCCCTCTAACCTAAACCTGGGTGAGAGCCCTGCTCTGATCCCTCCAACCTAAACCTGGGTGAGAGCCCTGCTCTGATCCCCTCTAACCTAAACCTGGGTGAGAGCCCTGCTCTGATCCCCTCTAACCTAAACCTGGGTGAGAGCCCTGCTCTGATCCCCTCTAACCTAAACCTGGGTGAGAGCCCTGCTCTGATCCCCTCTAACCTAAACCTGGGTGAGAGCCCTGCTCTGATCCCCTCTAACCTAAACCTGGGTGAGAGCCCTGCTCTGATCCCTCCAACCTAAACCTGGGTGAGAGCCCTGCTCTGATCCCCTCTAACCTAAACCTGGGTGAGAGCCCTGCTCTGATCCCTCCAACCTAAACCTGGGTGAGAGCCCTGCTCTGATCCCTCCAGCCTAAACCTGGGTGAGAGCCCTGCTCTGATCCCCTCTAACCTAAACCTGGGTGAGAGCCCTGCTCTGATCCCCTCTAACCTAAACCTGGGTGAGAGCCCTGCTCTGATCCCTCCAACCTAAACCTGGGTGAGAGCCCTGCTCTGATCCCCTCTAACCTCAACCTGGGTGAGAGCCCTGCTCTGATCATCCAGCCTCAACCTGGGTGAGAGCCCTGCTCTGATCCCTCCAACCTAAACCTGGGTGAGAGCCCTGCTCTGATCCCCTCTAACCTAAACCTGGGTGAGAGCCCTGCTCTGATCCCCTCTAACCTAAACCTGGGTGAGAGCCCTGCTCTGATCCCCTCTAACCTAAACCTGGGTGAGAGCCCTGCTCTGATCCCTCCAAATTAAACCTGGGTGAGAGCCCTGCTCTGATCCCCTCTAACCTAAACCTGGGTGAGAGCCCTGCTCTGATCCCTCCAACCTAAACCTGGGTGAGAGCCCTGCTCTGATCCCTCCAGCCTCTGCCTGGGACCTGGGTGTAGCTGGACACGAGCCAGGGTGTGCCCACGGGGCCAGGGAGGCCAAGGGCACCTGGCCTGGATCAGGAGCGGTGTGGCCAGCAGGAGCAGGGAGGTCACTGTTCCGCTGTGCTCGGCACTGGTGAGGGCACACCGAGTGCTGTGTCCAGTTCTGTCCCCTCAGTTCAGGGTGGACACTGGGTGCTGTGTCCAGTTCAGGATGGACACTGGCTGCTGTGTCCAGTTCAGGGTGGACACTGGGTGCTGTGCCCAGTTCAGGATGGACACTGGGTGCTGTGTCCAGTTCAGGATGGACACTGGGTGCTGTGTCCAGTTCAGGATGGACACTGGGTGCTGTGTCCAGTTCAGGATGGACTCTAGGTGCTGTGTCCAGTTCAGGATGGACACTGGGTGCTGTGTCCAGTTCAGGATGGACACTGGGTGCTGTGTCCAGTTCAGGATGGACACTGGGTGCTGTGTCCAGTTCAGGATGGACACTGGGTGCTGTGTCCAGCTCTGGCCCCTCAGTTCAGGGTGGACATTGAGACACATCCAGAGGAGGGAAGGAGGCTGGTGAGGGGCTGGCAGCACAGCCCCTGTGAGGAAGGGCTGAGGGAGCTGGGGTTGCTCAGCCTGGAGAAAAGGAGACTCAGGGGTGACCTCAGCGCTCTCCACAGCTCCCTGGAAGGTGCTGGATCAGGGGGGTTGGTCTCTTTCTCCAGGCAGCACTGACAGAACCAGAGGATGCAGCCTCAGGCTGTGCCAAGGGAAGTTTGGGTTGGATTTGAGGAAAAAGCTTTTCATGGAAAGAGCGATAAAGTCCTGGAATGGCCTGCCCAGGGAGGTGGTGCAGTCACCATCCCTGGATGTGGCACTGGGTGCCAGGGATGAGTTGGGTTGGGTTGGACTCGATGATCTTGAAGGTCTCTGATGATTCTGTGAATTCAGCCTGGGGTAGAGCCCTGTTCTGCTCCCCCTGGGGCAGGAGCTCTGTGGGGTCACACAATCCTTCAGGTGAAAACAATCCTGAGCTCAAGTGCAGCCCTGCCTGGTGTGTGTGTCCTGCCCGCTTCAGCTGGGAACAGCTTTCCATCTTTCCTCCTCATTTCCTCAGCTCAAAATTAGGGATAATGTTCCCAAGTGTTTAAAAACCAGGATTTTCTTGCACAGGTCTTGGTAACAGCAGCAGTGGTTTGTGGAATAAAATAGATAAGGAGGGTTGATCTTCAATTGAAATGGTTTTAAAGGGATGTTGTAAAATACCCGTTAAATTTGGTATAATGAGCTTGGGATACAATTCCTCCTCTTAACCGATATTCCCTGGAGCGATGCTCAGCTTTGAGCTGGGGATTTGGTGAGTTTACCTTGGAAAATTTCCCATCAGTGTGGCCTTATCAAAAGCACAGGAGGAATAATTTGGGGAAGATCCCTGACTTTGTGCAGCTGAATCTTCTCAAAGAGCATCTGCCTGGCCCGCAATAAAATAAACCGTAAAAATAAATAAAGCAAATATTAAATAATAAAGCAGTGCTCACCTGAACCTCCTGAAGTGTTCATTCCCTCATAAACAAACCAAAGAGATTATTTGTTGCACCTGCAGCAGGTAATTTAATATTTCCTCCAAAAATTCACTTGGTTTTTGATTGTGTCATGAATCTGCTGGGTTTAACAAAACTTCTGCTTCTCAGGGCGGTTTCCCCCCTCAGCAGACGCTGTATTCATCATGTTTATTCCATGCGTGTGTGATAAATCCAATGCTGCCTCCAGGTTAGCTGGAATAGCCATAAATATGATTTTTGGAGATCAGCTTTAGATTTACCATCGGGCCTTGTTCAGAGCTTTAATAGAGCAGGAAGGATTTTAACTTTATTTATGCAGCTGTGGAGGCCTTGGCTGACAGTTCAATGGCCACCATAAATTAGTCCCGAGGAGGAAGCAGATTCCAAACCTGGCAGCAGGAAAAAGTAGGTTGCCTCTGCAGCAAAAAAACCCCAAAACAACAAAAAAACAACCAAAAAAACCCTTAAAAATTCTTTGGCATCAAATAATCTTAAGAATTCCTCTGGGTCAGAGGAAGGTGGATCTGTTTGGGAACAAACTGCAAAGAAAGTGGAATTAGCACCCACAGAAATAGGTTGTGCTCCAGAGGATCGATATGGAGCTTCCCATCTTCCCAAAATATTCCTGTGCTTGTGGCCTTGTCCCTTCCATGGCTGAGCCCATGCTGGGTGATGCTCTAGGTCAGATCTCACCTGGGGTACTTCTGGTTTTGGGGGGATTTCACCTTGAAATCCATGAAAAGTCATTTTATTTGTTAAAGTTTCTCTTTCACCAGTAGTGGAAGGCAGTGGGAAGGGGACATCTGGTTCCCTTTGGCTGTAAAATCATTTCTGATGGGGCAGAGAAAGCTCCAGGGAGAGCTGCGAGCCCCTGGCAGGGCCCAAAGGGGCTCCAGGAGAGCTGCAGAGGGACTGGGGACAAGGCCTGGAGGGACAGGACACAGGGAATGGCTCCCAGTGCCAGAGGGCAGCGCTGCATGGGAGATTGGGAATCAGGAATTGTTCCCTGGGAGGGTGGGCAGGGGCTGGGATGGAATTCCCAGAGCAGCTGTGGCTGCCCCTGGATCCCTGGCAGTGCCCAAGGCCAGGCTGGACACTGGCACAGTGGGAGGTGTCCCTGCCATGGGATGGGATTTTAGGTCTCTTCCCAATCCAAACCATTCCTTGATTCCATGACAGCAGACATTTTTCCTTGGAAGAAGCTCGAGGCTTTCTCCTTTTCTGTTGAGGAGCAGTTTGTGATAAAGAGCCCAGGGGCTGTTCCTGAATAATCTGAAAATGAGGGCCCGAGGTGGGAGCACCCCTGGTGCTGTTTGCACTGCGGGAAATTCCTGGGCTTTGGAGCCACGTCCTGCCCTGGGCTCCTGAGGGCACAGCCTGAGGCCGTCACTTCCAGCAGCTCTGATTGCAGGGTGCCACAGTGGCACACGCTGCCTGTAAACCCCAGGTGCCATCAGCAGGTGCGTGTTTGGAGCAGGGTGAGCTGTGGCTGAGCCTTCGTCACGGCTGGATGTGAGGCAATCCCTCCTGGGCTGCGCAGTGAGCCGCAGTGGAGCTCACAGGGCTGAAAAATGAGGGGGATTTATCAGCCTGGGGTTTTGCTGCTGGTGGAGAGTGACCTTGTGAAGTGTCTGGGCGGCGCTGAGTGCCTGAAATAACCACGCACAGCTCCTGTGGAAGGAGCTCCTGCAGGACAAAGGCTGAGCTGAAAATGTGCTGATACTCCAGGGTGTAAGGGATGAGCAACCGTGCCCAGCTGGGCTGGAGCGTGGCTCTCAGTAAATCCCACCTTTGGGTGCCAAAGGCAGCCGGGGCTCTCTGCTCCCCGGGGTTGATCAAAATTAGGGATTTGTAAATTAGTAAATGAATATTTTTTTAGTTAAAAGATTTTATTTTGGCCAGGTCATGCTTTATGGAGGGACAGGACACAGGGAATGGCTCCCAGTGCCAGAGGGCAGCGCTGCACGGGAGATTGGGAATCAGGAATTGTTCCCTGGGAGGGTGGGCAGGGGCTGGGATGGAATTCCCAGAGCAGCTGTGGCTGCCCCTGGATCCCTGGCAGTGCCCAAGGCCGGGCTGGACACTGGGGCAGTGGGAGGTGTCCCTGCCAGGGCAGGGGTGGGGTTTAAGGTCCCTTCCATCCCAGACCATTCTGGGGTTTCTCTGTAGTCCCACAAGCAGGTTTTGTGGATGATCCCAGGGGCTGGATGTGTCTGGCTCTGGCTTTCCCAGTTTGCAATGGGGATCGGTGGATAAATAATAATTTTAATTTAATGATGCTCTTGCAAGAGCTGCCTGGGAGAACTTCCCCTTGCCATCCTGGCACGTAAAGGGCTGGGGTGGAGTTAGGGAAAGGCTGCAGGCATTTGGAAAATCAGGGTTTTTTGGGGAAAGTGGCTGTGGAGTGGATAACCAGTGAGCTGGACTGGCAGGGGGACAGGCTGGGCATGGCTCTGCAGGGACAGCAGCAGTGTGGCTGCTCTGCCTGCCCCAGGGCCATCTGCCCAGATTCCCGTGGTTGGGGCATCCCTCCATGAGGAGCTCCTGCCTTCCAGAGCATTTTCAGGGCCCTGTGGAAATCTGGCTTTAAGCGAGCTTTGGTTCAGGCAGGACCTTTTGTGTTTCTTCCCCCTTGCGTTTTCTCTTTGTCTCCTCCCATTGTCTCTCTCCTGCTGGAATCAGAAATTCTCCCAGGTTTTAGTCTCTCCCAGCAAGCCCTGGGATGAATTCCCAGTTCAGAGCAGGGGCTGCTCAGTTGTTGTAACTATGGAATGAGTTGGAGCACAGGAATAGTTTGGGGCACTTAAATCCCACCCAGTGCCACCCCTGCCCTGGCAGGGACACCTCCCACTGTGCCAGTGTCCAGCCTGGCCTTGGGCACTGCCAGGGATCCAGGGGCAGCCACAGCTGCTCTGGGAATTCCATCCCAGCCCCTGCCCACCCTCCCAGGGAACAATTCCTGATTCCCAATCTCCCGTGCAGCGCTGCCCTCTGGCACTGGGAGCCATTCCCTGTGTCCTGTCCCTCCAGGCCTTGTCCCCAGTCCCTCTGCAGCTCTCCTGGAGCCCCTTTGGGCCCTGCCAGGGGCTCGCAGCTCTCCCTGGAGCCTTCTCCTCTCCGGGGGAGCACCCCCAGCTCTCCCAGCCTGGCTCCAGAGGAAGAAGGAGCTGTTTCATTGGAGTTATTGGTAAAATCCCGCTCAAGTCTGGGATCTGGCCAAGTCCTGGCACAGAGGAGCTGGAGGCACCCTGAGATTTCAGGCCTTTGGTGGGGTTCAGAATTGTGATTGAGGAAACTTGTTCCCCACGGGATCTGTGTGTTCCCAGGATGGTGCTGAGCATCCTGGGGAGAGCTGCAGTCAGCATTCCCATCAGGAGAGACAGACATGGGGGAGAAGAGCAGTCACTGGTGAATCTCCAAGTGATGGGGGTTTTCTCAGAAAACCTCTGACAGGTTTTCTCTGCTGATTGTGCTCTTAACTAAGGGATAACAGCCTGAGTGCCAGACCCTTCCCTTTCTCATCAGGAGCTATTTTCCACTTCAGTCCTGACTCTTGACTTGGCTCCAGGCATTGAAATAAAAAGTGGGAATTCTGAGAATTTCAGATGGAATTCTGAGGATTTCAGATGTGTGGGAAGCATCCTGCCCCCTTGCTCAGCTTGTCCCTCCTGAGTTTCCTTCACCTGCAAAGTGCTTTACTCATCCTGTGGCACTCCCTGGTCCTTCCAGGAGGGAGGAATATCAGGAATATCAGCTGCTGGCTCTTGGGAGTTGCTGAGTGTGGGAGTCAGGGTGCAGGAGGTGGTGGCTCCATTGCAAGGCAGCACAAGGAGCTCTCAGCTCTCCTTTTCCTTGGAGAAAAAAAAAGAGAGGAAAAAGGGTCTTCCTCTTCCTTGGGAAAGGAGAGCTTTGGCACCAGCTCCGGAGAAAATTGCCCAGCTCAAAGATGTAGAATCACAAAATACCCTGAGCTGGAAATGAGCCACCGAGGTCATAATTAATAATTAATCAGGCTGTTATCAGATACAGGACCCTCCTGCAGTTTCCTGCATGGGAGCTTCCTCCAGGTGTCGATGGCTGAGGAGTGCAGCTCCCTCCGCTCTGTTTTGGTGGAACGCTCTCATTCCAGCCCAGCTGCCAGGAGCTGCTTCTCTGCAGCCAGCCCTGCCAAGGTTTCCTTGGAGCCCTCCCCTCCGTGGCACGGATTCCTGCGGCTTCATTTCCCTGGGATTCTCCCCTGCCTCACCTTGGCCCTGCGGCTCCCTGTGTGATCAGGATGTGTTCCCTGGCAGGACCCGGTTCCACGCAGGAAAATCCGTGCAGGCTCCTCCTGCGCCAGCAGAGGGATCCCCAGCCCTGCAGGAGAGGCAGAAATCAAATCCTCTGCCACATCTGAGCCACATCCTGGAAAACTGCAGGGAAACAGCTTTGGAAGGTTTAAGTGTGTTCCTGTCAGAGCTTCTCTTTGTGGGATGAAGTCCCCGTGTTCCTGTTTTGGGTAGCACAGCTTCTCTGTTAATGTGGCTGCAGGTATTTCAGCCACTTGTGAAAGCACAAGGCTTTAAAATCTTTATTGGTTGTAATTTATTGGTATTTACCTGTGTTTAATAGTGATTTGGGGTTTTATATCCACTTTTTTTTATACTTTTATATCTAACCCCCACCCCCAGCACACTTTTAAACTCAGTCCTTGTCAGGGCAGCCAGAGAGGTGAGAAAACCTGAGGATGGAGGCAAAGGCAGTGGAAACAGCAAAACCCCTAAAATTTGGGAGCGTTGGGATTGCCACTGGTCTGGTTCAGACAGTTTGAACACAGAAGGAGGAACAGAAGTTGTTTCACTCTGTCAGAAAGCCACAGTCACAGATTTGATGTCATTGAATAGAGTCAGAGTCACAGGATCCTGATTTAGACAGGGTCATCCGAGTCCTTTGCTGGAGTCTGAAGCTGTTCCCACCTAATGCAGCAGTGCCACAGATGCTGGGACACATCCCCATCTAAATTCCTTGGAGGGCAGCTCTCTCAGCTTAGTCGGGAATCACAAAATGGGATCCCTGAGGCTGGAAAAGCCCTTTGGGGTCATTGAGTCCCACCTGTGACTGATCAACCAGCCCAGAGTGCCGAGTGCCACATCCAGGAATTCCTTGGACATCTCCAGGGATGGGGACTCCAAACCTCCCTGGGCGGTTCCAATGTCTGAACACCCTTCCAGTGAGGAAATCCCACCTAGAAGTTCTTCATAGAAATCCCATCTCAAAATCCTGCTTAGCTGAATGTCAGACCCCTCTCATGATGGAACAGAACTCAGGGATCCAGTGTCACGTCCCTGTGTCCCCCTGAGGCCCATCCATGGCTTGTACCCTTGTTCCCTTATCCTCACCCATGTCCTGTTCCCTGAGGCCCATCCATGTGTTGTTCCCTTGTCTCCTTATCCCCTCCATGCCCTGTCCCCTCATCCCCTCCATTCCCTGTTCCCTGATCCCCTCCATTCCCTGTCGCCTGATCCCCTCCATTCCCTGTCCCCTGATCCCCTCCATTCCCTGATCCCCTCCATTCCCTGACCCCTGATCCCCTCCATTCCCTGATCCCTGATCCCCTCCATTCCCTGATCCCTCCATTCCCTGATCCCTCCATTCCCTGATCCCTCCATTCCCTGATCCCCTCCATTCCCTGATCCCTGATCCCCTCCATTCCCTGTCCCCTGATCCCCTCCATTCCCTGATCCCTCCATTCCCTGATCCCTCCATTCCCTGATCCCTCCATTCCCTGATCCCCTCCATTCCCTGATCCCTCCATTCCCTGATCCCCTCCCTGTCCCTGATCCCCTCCATTCCCTGATCCCTGCATTCCCTGATCCCTTCCATTCCCTGATCCCCTCCATTCCCTGATCCTCTCCATTCCCTGATCCCTCCATTCCCTGATCCCCTCCATTCCCTGATCCCCTCCATTCCCTGATCCCTCCATTCCCTGATCCCCTCCATTCCCTGATCCCCTCCATTCCCTGATCCCTCCATTCCCTGATCCTCTCCATTCCCTGATCCTCTCCATTCCCTGATCCCTCCATTCCCTGACCCCCTCCGTGCCCTGTTCCCTCGCAGGGGGGCTGACGAACGGCAGCGGCCGTTACATCTCGGCGGCGCCGGGGGCGGAGGCCAAGTACCGCAGCGCCAGCAGCGCCTCCAGCCTGTTCAGCCCCAGCAGCACGCTGTTCCCGTCCTCCCGCCTGCGCTACGGCATGTCCGACGTCATGCCCTCGGGCCGCAGCCGCCTGCTCGAGGACTTCCGCAACAACCGCTACCCCAACCTGCAGCTGCGCGAGATCGCCGGCCACATCATGGAGTTCTCGCAGGATCAGCACGGATCCAGGTGGGCTGGGCACCGGGAGGGAGCCTCCGTCGGGGTTGTGGTTGTTGCGGTTGTGTTTTGGTGGTTGTGGTTGTTGTGGTTGTGTTTTGCAGTTGGGTTTGTGGTTGTGTTTTGCAATTGTGTTTGTTGGTTGTTTTGTTGGTTGTGTTTTGTTGGTTGTGTTTGGTGGTTGTGTTTGGTGTTTGGTGTTCGTGTTTGTGGTTGCGTTTCGTGGTTGTGTTGGTTGCGTTTCGTTGATTATGTTTTGTCATTGTATTTTGCGGTTGTGGTTGTGTTTTGCGGTTGTGGTTGTGTTTGTGGTTGTGTTTTGCGGTTGTGTTCGGTGGTAGTGGTTGTGTTTGGTGTTTGTGTTTGGTGTTCATGTTTGTGGATGTGTTTGTGGTTGCGTTTCATGGTTGTATTGGTTGCGTTTCATTGATTGTGTTTTGCTGTTGTGTTTGTGGTTGTGTTTGGTGGTTGTGTGTTGTGGTTGTGTTTAGTTGGTTGTGTTTGTGTTTGGTGTTTGTGTTTGGTGGTTGTGTTTCGTTGTGTTTGTGTTTGGTGTTTGGTGGATGTGTCTGTGGATGTGTTTGGTGTTCATGTTTGTGGATGTGTTTGTGGTTGCGTTTCATGGTTGTGTTGGTTGCGTTTCATTGATTGTGTTTTGCGGTTGTGTGTTGTGGTTGTGTTTAGTTGGTTGTGTTTGTGTTTGGTGGTTGTGTTTCGTTGTGTTTGTGTTTGGTGTTTGGTGTTTGTGTTTGGTGGATGTGTTTGTGGATGTGTTTGGTATTTGTGTTTGGTGGATGTGTTTGTGGATGCGTTTGTGGTTGCGTTTCGTGGTTGTGTTGGTTGCGTTTCGTTGATTATGTTTTGTCATTGTGTTTGTGGTTGTGTTTGGTGGTTGTGTGTTATGGTTGTGTTCATGTTTGGTGGTTGTGGTTGTGCTTCATGGTTGTGTTTTGTTGCTTGCATTTCGTGGTTGGGTTTTGTATCACTTCCCAAAGCTGAGGCAGACCAGGGAATAAGCAGGAAAAGCCAAACCAGTGTCAAACCAGAATCCCCAAGGACTGTCCAATCCAATTCCTGGCCCTGGCCAGACACCACAACAATCCCACCCTGTGCAGCCTGAGAGCGTTGTCCAGGGTTGAGGACAAGTGCTGTAGCAGGAATTCCTCCTCCAGAAGGAGCTTCCCTGCTTTGTGGTTTGCTCACTCATCCCACTGGCACAGCTTCATTCATTGTAAAAGCCAGCTGGACAGAAGATTTGCTGCGTTATTCCATTGAGATCTGCTTTGCTTGGAATGGAGATTCCAACCTGTGGCCATGGACCAGGCTGTGACCACCCCGAGCTTTCAGATGGCTGGATAAATCAAGAGCTCTGCAAGTTGTGGATCACTGAAATGTCTTAAATTTGAATATTTAATTTGTAATAGCATGCTCAGGTTGATGAAAGTGCTTCATCTTCGGAGTGTAATAGGATTTCTCATGGTGGTTTCTGGAACGCACGGGTGAGGCTTTGGGAAGGGGTTGAATGAGCAGATGTGCCCGTGGCATCACTCCAGGGTCTGTTTTTCAGGTTTATTCAGCTGAAACTGGAGCGTGCCACCCCAGCAGAGCGTCAGCTGGTGTTCAACGAGATCCTGCAGGCAGCCTATCAGCTCATGGTGGACGTGTTTGGGAATTACGTCATCCAGAAGTTCTTTGAGGTGAGTCTGCCCTCCCCTGCAGGTCCTGCTGGGGCTCCTGCTGGCCCGAGGTGATGCATGAGCTGGAAAACCCTGCCCAGAGGATAGAATCATGGATAACTGTCAGCGCTGCCACCATCTCCTCCCCACAGGCTGTTGCATCTTTCCTGACGGGGTGACTGAGGGGTGGGTGGGACTCAGCTTCATCTGAAAAGTAACACTTTGAGAAGCAAAATGTGTTGGGATAAACAGCAAGGCGTGCAGGAGATGGAAATGCCCAGTGGAAGGTGGAAGGGGGTTGGAATGAGCTGAGCTCAAGGTCCCTTCCAGCCCAAACTCTGGCATTCTGTGAGGTGCAGACCCAGCAGAACTTGTCCAGGATACTGAGCTCTGCTGGATTTAGGAATAAGGGAGAAACTTCTCCAGTAACAGCAGCTGCTGGAAGAGTGTTGTGTCCCTCCACCCCTGTCAGCTCTGGTCTGGTCCTTCACCAGGAGTTCCTGGTGCTTCTGCCCAGTAATTGAGAATCAGGGTCACAGAATTCCTGAGCTGGAAGGGAGCCCCAAGGATCAAATCCAGCCCCTGGCCCTGCCCAGACATCCCAACAACCCCACCCTGTGCGTGCCTGAGATGTCCCAGCGCTGCTGGAGCTCTGGCAGCCCCGGGCTGTGACCTGTGCAGGGCTGGTGGCCTGGCAGGTGTCACCGTGGTGGCTCCAGCCCCTTTGGGATGTGCCAGGCAGACACAGAGCACGGCCGTGCCGGTTCACCCCTTTCCCGTGGGGCTGATCTTTCATCCTGGGTGGGCAGCCCCTGTCCCCAGGGTGGGAGGGCAGTGCCAGCGGCCAGGGCAGGGGTCTGTCCTTGCAGTGACACTCTCTCCCGTCCCAGTTTGGCAGCCTGGAGCAGAAGCTGGCGCTGGCAGAGCGCATCCGTGGGCACGTGCTGTCGCTGGCCCTGCAGATGTACGGCTGCAGGGTGATCCAGAAGGCGCTGGAGTTCATCCCCCCAGACCAGCAGGTAATTGTAAGTTTCAATTTTAACTTTCTTCTTGATGTTTGACGTTCCTGAGCTGTGCCCTCCTGTCCCTCTTGTGCCTGCTGTTGCCTTGGTTTGGTTCCTGGCGTGTTTGTGGTGCTCCTTGTGCGTGACGAGTCCGTGCCACCGTCCTTGGTTGTCATTGTCACCTCCTTGTTCCCCTTCCCCGGCCACGGGGCTGCTTCTCCCTTAATTCCCTGGAAGCAGATCACGTGTGTAAGGAAAACTGAGACTTAGGGTGAATTAAAAGAGATTTTTAAATCCCTTGAAGGAAGAGTTCTGCCTTTAATATTCACCGAGTTATTGCAATGTGGGTCATCATACTGCGCTCCTGCAGGGAGATGGATGAGGAGCTGCTCGTTCTGGCTTGGGAGAGATGTGGCTGATAGCCCCACTCAGAGCTCATTAATAAAACACCTCCTCAAGGGTTTTAGGAACAATGAATTGAGAGGAGAAATACGCTGGGGCAGCCTGGCTCGGGAAGGGTTGGGAATGGTTGTAACAGGAATCTTAATGTGGGTTATGAAATTAAAAATATGAAAGAGGCGCTAGGAGTGGTCCTTCCCTTTAGGCTGAGCTGAGCCAAGTGTGTCAGCAGGGCGGTGCCTGGGCTCCAGGATTTACTGTCTCCTCCAGAGTGGCATTTTTGCGTACTCAGTGCTCCCAGAATTCCTGGGCTTGATTCAGGTATAAAACTGAACTCACCCAGATCTTGCCAAAGCATTAAAATGCCCCAGAGTAATTTCTGTTTGTGAGTGAAGCTTCCACCCTGCTCATAGGGTGCATCAGTCGTGTCTAAACTTCATTAATTCCTTCATTAATCACCCCACTTGAGTAAAATCCCAGCAAGTTCTGAGCCTGGGGCTGACCCTGTTTTAGTGACAGGTAACTCTGATACCCAAAGAATTTGTGAACTTTGTGCATTTCAGATTTGCTTCTCTTTGAGGGGAAAATGGGGAATGCACAGGCAAGCCGTGGCTCAGTTAGGATTTCTTTAATTTGCTTTCTTGGAAGAGCCCCAGGGTGCTTTGGGTTGGAGTGGAGCTCCAAGCTCCTGTTCCATGGACCCTCCCACCAGGCCAGGCTGCTAACGGGGTGTCCGAGCAGCGTTTTCCCTGCTGCTTTCTGTCTCCAGCAAAGCCTCATCTCCCGGCCACGGGATCCCCTGTCCCTCCTGTGCCCTTCCTGCCCGTGCCAGCTGTGCCAGCTGTGCCCCTCTGCGCGGGGGATGCTGGTGGTGCTTTCTGGTTGTGCTCTGTCCTCCCGTAGAACGAGATGGTTCGGGAGCTGGACGGGCACGTGCTCAAGTGCGTCAAGGACCAGAACGGGAACCACGTGGTGCAGAAGTGCATCGAGTGTGTGCAGCCTCAGTCCCTGCAGTTCATCATCGATGCCTTCAAGGGACAGGTGAGGCCCTGCCCAGCTCCTGCTCCCTGCTTGGCACAGCCTCAGAGTGCCTGGCGCTTCAGCTCGTGGGAGGTCTCGGTTTTAGCAAGCGTGGCTCGGAAAGGTTGATGCAGCCACGTGGGAGAGTCCAGAACTCCTTGGTCACGTCCCCGTTACCATTTCCGGGCAGATGTGTCAGAGTAAAACCTCTCCTGGAATGTTGAGGGTGTTGGAGTGGTGAGGGAAAACAAGGCTCTCCCTCATCCATCTTCCCAGTGAAGGTGGTGAGCAGAGTTTGTGCTGCTCAGGTACCTCAGTCATGTCTAAACTTTATTAATTCATTAATTAATCACCTCACTTGTGTAAAATCCCAGCAAGTTCTGAGCCCGGGGCTCAGTGACAGTGACCCTGATACCCAAGGAATTTGTGAACTTTGTGCATTTTAGATTTGCTTCTGTTTGAGGGGAGCAGAGAGGAAAATGGGGAGTGCCAGGAAAGCAAAGTTCCGTTATGATCCCTGTCTGTGCAGGTGGCTTAGAGGAATGCTGAATGCTGATCCCCAAGGGCCTCAGAGCAGGGAAGAAACAGGAGTTTCATCTAGAAATGGGCAATTGTCCTTGACTCTCTTCATTTTTGCTTTTTTTATTGGTGTCCTCTCCTGAATTGATGTCCTGGGTATCAGCTGTGTCTGGCTTTACTCTGCCTGCCTCAGCTCCCAGCACAGAAGTGCTGTTTTTTGGGTGTTCCCAACCTCAATTCAGTTGGCTTTGCAGGGACCCTTAGAAGTTTTGAGGATTTGCCCCAGGGTTGTGAGGACAGCCAGGGGCTGTTACAGCAGGAGCCAGGAGCCTGGAGTCCTGGGAAAGTGGGGATTGGGTTGGTTGGGTCAAAACAAGCAGGATGCTGGCTGGAAATGTGCTCCTGAATAGAGTTTAGGCTTGGATTTTCCACTGGGAGTTGGGGAAGGCCGAAACATCTCTGGGAGCTCAGCTGATGGCGCTGACATTTCCTTGACCAATTGTCCCAATTTTATCGGAACCTTCACATGGCAGATTAAACTTTGCACCTCCAGATGATTTTTCTGCAGTTAATTGCACTCCAAGCCCTGTTTCCCTGCAGGGTTTACTCACCAGTTATTAAAAATGTGTGACTGTTGATTTAAACTTCAGTGCTTGGATTTGCTGCTGTTGTTAAATCAAAGCAACCAAGCAGCACTTCGTGCTTCAGACAGAAAACGGAGCAGCAATAACAAAATGTGTCATGTTCTCACCCACAGATCTGCTAATCCATTAGAAATGAGAAAGATTCTTTGTTGTCACTTCTCCTAAGCGCTGTTAAAGCTTTTAAACAAATCCAAACAGTTGAGAAAAATCCTTTGCTGGGCATTTTTAACTTCTGTGGCCTACAGCATTTCTTAAATAGCTCAAAATTCGTGCTGGCAAACGAGGTGCTGGAATTATTCGGGAAGAATAACCAAGCTTCCAGCAAAGCTCGGTTGTTCCAGGGGATTTTTTTTATGAATCGAGAGGTTTTCCCGTTTATTTTACATGGATGCTCGGGATGGGACGTGCCTGGGATCCCGGCGGGTGTTTCCAGTTGAGCTGGTGCTGCCTGGAGCTGGCATTCCCTGCAGGAATCCCGGCAGCTCTCGGCGATCCCGAGGGCTAACGGGATGTTGCTGCCTGTTTTTGTCCTTTGTCGCCAGGTGTTTGCTCTGTCCACGCACCCGTACGGCTGCCGGGTGATCCAGAGGATCCTGGAGCACTGCCTGCCCGAGCAGACCCTGCCCATCCTGGAGGAGCTGCACCAGCACACGGAGCAGCTGGTGCAGGTCAGTGTGCAGGGGGCTGGAACGTCCCCAGGTCACTGCTGAGTGCTGGGACAGCTCTGCAGAGCCCCTCTGGGAACGTTCCCACCTGGAAAAGGGAGTGGGCACGGCAGGCAGGGATTTCATCGTGTCCCAGGGGGTGCCAGGGGTGTTGTCACCTCCCTTTCTGAGGCCCCATGTCCTGGTGCTTCGCTCAAGTGCAGCCAGGAGCTGGTTACTCCAAGGAAAAGGAGGTGCCAAGTCATTGGAATGCTTTAAAGGAGTTGGTTCCTGGCTGCCCTCCCTCCTCCCTGCAGTCCTTGGGAGAGCCTGGTGTGCCAGGGTGTTACACGGATTCTGCTCTGGGGGCCCGTGGGTGAACCCAGTCCTGGTCCAGCTCCCAAATTCCCACTCAGGTCCCAAGGCACAGACTGGGGTGAAATCTGAGCTGGTCCAGTTCCCAAATCCTGTGTGCTCAGCGCTGGGAAGTGGGAAGAGGTTGGGCATGGGCATCAGGCCATGCCTCTGGTACCCTGAATGGAAAATAAATATCCTGTGCTCTGAAAATTCCCAAATTCAGAGCGGTGTCCTGCAGCCAGACCTCTGGTACACCCCTCCAGGACATGGGATGTGGTAGGTTTGAACCTGGAGAGAGCGAGAAAAAACTGGGAATAAGCAGAATATCGACATTTCCCGTGCAAGGACATAATTTTGAGTTCTACAAATAATAAAATTTCTACAAAAATGCATCATTTTACCAGCTGGTACCACCCTAGGATGCACATTTCTGGAGCAATAGAAAGCACTTGGATTTGTACAGTAAATACTAGAATTAATCTTTGGTGGAACTTTTAACTCTGAATGCACTTTGGGAATCAGTTTGCTGGGAATGCTTCTAGTGCAGTTCTGCAGCGTTTGTGACCCCTGCTGCTGTGTCCCAACCAGGACCAGTATGGGAATTACGTTATCCAGCACGTCCTGGAGCACGGCCGGCCCGAGGACAAGAGCAAGATCGTAGCAGAGATCAGAGGCAACGTCCTTGTGTTGAGTCAACATAAATTTGCCAGGTAGGAATTCCTTCCTTCAGTTCTCCCTCTGGGAGCGTGGAAGAGCTGCAGAAGGTTTAGGGGTGGGTGTAGGGGAGGTGAAAATGGCTTTTGCGTCATTAGAGGTGTGATTTATAACGGTTATTAACTGGGGTGTGTCAGCCAGTCTGCCATGGAGGAGGATGGAGACGTGGAAGAGTAGCTCTGATCCAAGCTCCTGAATCAAACCAGGAATTCTTGTGTGGTTTATCTGATTTATTTCCGTGGGGTTTAAGTTGTCACTATCCCTTGGATAATGAGAACATTCCCTGCTCCGGGATGCTGTGTCCAGCCACGGGGGGGGATTTGGGAAATCAGTGCAGCAGCAAATCCATCCCGCTTTGCCCAGAGGAATTCCCACTCACAGCATCATTCCCAGCTTTTTGCTGTGTCCCTTTTGAGTCCCACCCAAGGAACAAGGGGAGCTGCAGCGTTCCCAGATGCTGCAGAGCCACAGGGGGGTGCAGCAGAATCCAGGTGTTGGTGGATGTCAGGACAAGGCAGTGCTTCCCACGTGTGTGAATCCCTGCTGGATTGCACATGGAACATGAAGGCTCAGATCTCTGAAGGCTGAAATTCCCCCTTCCTCTGATGAGAACACTCATGGACACGAGGGAAGTGGAACATTAATGAGAATTAGGACAGCGTGGTCTTCACGTTGTTATTTCAGTTATTTTTCCTCCCTGCTTTGCCAGGCTCTTTTTTCCCCAAACTTCTTTCCAGCTGGAGCTTTAATTAGTGGAGCTGAGCAAACCCTCCGGGTGATGCTGTGAGTCAGGCAGGGCTGTGGGATGAGCCCAGCACAGCTCTCGGTCCCCGTTCGTGTACCCTACTTCTGGATCTCCAGAGAGCTCAGGCTGCTCATTAATATATTCAGGAATTTTGGAAATCCTCTGCTTGGCTGGGATTTGTCATTCCTGAACGAGCGTTTCCATGTCATTCTAACCTTGGATATCCATTCCCACCGTGTTCCAGTGTGGAGAAAATCAAACCAGCAGCTTGGTTTCTCTGTTGTGAGAGTGGACACTGACCTCATAGAGCATCACAGTTCCCAAATTCCCACTCAGATCCCAAGGCACTAACTGGGGTGAAATACCAGCTGCTCCATATTCCAAATTCCCACTGAGATCCCAGATCCTGTTGGACATTGCTGAGCTCTGCCAGCACAAATCCTCTGCCCTTGGAGCAGCACATGAGATCTTCTCAGGGTTGGGTGGAAAGCTCCGAGGAGACATTCCGTGCTCAGTTCCTTCTGTGTTCCCAGTTCCTGCTCCATTCCCATTCCCTGCCCCATTCCCAGTTCCCTGCTGCATTCCCAGTTCCCTGCTGCATTCCCAGTTCCCATTCCCATTCCCCGCTCTGTTCCCATTCCCCGTGCCATTCCTATTCCCAGTTCCCAGCTCCATTCCCATTCCCTGCTCCATTCCCATTCCCTGCCCCATTCCCAGTTCCCTGCTGCATTCCCAGTTCCCATTCCCAGCTCCGTTCCTATTCCCCGCTCCATTCCTATTCCCAGTTCCCAGCTCCATTCCCAGTTCCCTGCTCCATTCCCATTCCCTGCTCCATTCCCAGCTCCGTTCCCATTCCCCGCTCCTATTCCCATTCCTGTTCCCAGTTCCCATTCCCAGTTTCCAGCTCCATTCCCAGTTCCCAGCTCCATTCCCAGTTCCCAGCTCCATTCCCAGTTCCCAGCTCCATTCCCAGTTCCCTGCCCCATTCCCAGTTCCCTGCTGCATTCCCAGTTCCCATTCCCATTCCCCGCTCTGTTCCCATTCCCTGCTCCATTCCTATTCCCAGTTCCCAGCTCCGTTCCCAGTTCCCAGCTCCATTCCCAGTTCCCAGCTCCATTCCCAGTTCCCAGCTCCATTCCCAGTTCCCAGCTCCATTCCCAGTTCCCAGCTCCCATTCCCAGTTCCCAGCTCCATTCCCAGTTCCCAGCTCCATTCCCAGTTCCCAGCTCCCATTCCCAGTTCCCAGCTCCCATTCCCAGTTCCCAGCTCCATTCCCAGTTCCCAGCTCCCATTCCCAGTTCCCAGCTCCATTCCCAGTTCCCAGCTCCATTCCCAGTTCCCAGCTCCATTCCCAGTTCCCAGCTCCATTCCCAGTTCCCAGCTCCCATTCCCAGTTCCCAGCTCCCATTCCCAGTTCCCAGCTCCATTCCCAGTTCCCAGCTCCGTTCCCAGTTCCCAGCTCCATTCCCAGTTCCCTGCTCCGTTCCCAGCTCCATTCCCAGTTCCCAGCTCCATTCCCAGTTCCCAGTTCCATTCCCATTCCCTGCTGATGGCCCCTCTTGCCCTTGCAGCAGTGTGGTGAAGTGTGTAACGCACACGTTGCACGTGGAGATGCCGTGTGTACTCAGGAATTTCGGGAATCCTCTGCTTGGCTGAGAATTTTCATTCCTGAATGAGCATTTCCTTGTTGTTTTAACTTGGAATCTGCATTCCCATCGTGTTCCAGTGTGGAAAAAACCAAACCAAACAATGCATCTCCTTGGCTTCTCTGTTGTGAAGGTGGACACTGACTCATAAAGCACCACTGCAGAGCTGCACAAATTGGGGTGAAATAGGAACTGGTCCAGTCCCCAAATTCCCACTGAGATCCCAAGGCATAAATTGGAGTGAAATATGAGCTGCTCCAAACCCCAAATTCCCTGGAATCCCGAGTGCTGTGTGACATTGCTGAGCTCTACCAGCGCCTCTGTCCTCAGTGTCCTGTGCTTGTAGCAGTGTAGGAGGCGTCCTTGGGCTTGGAGCAAAAGCTCTGAGGAGACATTCCCTGGCCTGTTCCCTGCTCCATTTCCATTCCCTGCTCCATTCCCATTCCCTGCTCCATTCCCAGCTCCCTTTCCCAGCTCCAGTCCCATTCCCAATTCCCATTCCCTGACCTGTTCCCATTCCCTGCTCCATTCCCATTCCCTGCTCCATTCCCAGTTCCCTTTCCCAGCTCCAGTCCCATTCCCAATTCCCATTCCCTGACCTGTTCCCATTCCCTGCTCCATTCCCATTCCCTGCTCCATTCCCATTCTCTGCTCCATTCCCAGTTCCCATTCCCAGCTCCATTCCCAGTTCCCAGCTCCGTTCCCATTCCCAGCTCTGTTCCCATTCCCTGCTCCATTCCCAGTTCCCAGCTCCCATTCCCCACCCCCTTCCTATTCCCTGTTCCCATTCCCCACCCCCTTCCCATTCCCTGTTCCCATTCCCTGTTCCCATTCCCCACCCCATTCCCATTCCCCACCCCGTTCTCATTCCCCATTCCCATTCCCTGCCCCATTCCTGTTGCCATTCCCATTCCCCATTCCCCTTTCCCATTCCCCATCCACATTTCCATTCCCTGCCCCGCTCCTGTTCCCATTCCCCATTCCCAGTTCCCATTCCCCATTCCCCATCCCCATTCCCTGCCCCATTCCCAGTTCCCATTCCCCATTCCCATTCCCCTCCCCATTCCCAGTTCCCATTCCCATCCCCATTTCTATTCCCTGCCCCGTTCCCCATTCCCAGTTCCCATTCCCAGTTCCCATTCCCCATTCCCATTCCCTGCCCCATTCCCCATTCCCAGTTCCCATTCCCATCCCCATTTCTATTCCCTGCCCCGTTCCCCATTCCCAGTTCCGATTCCCCATTCCCGTCCCCATTCCCATCCTCGTTCCCCGCCCCATTCCCCGCCCCATTCCTGTTCCCATTCCCAGTTCCCATTCCCCTTTCCCAATCCCAGTTCCCATCCCTGTTCCCATTCCCTGTTCCCCTTTCCCATTCACGTTCCCCCTTTCCCATTCCTGTTCCCATTCCCTGTTCCCCTTTCCCATTCCCCGTTCCCGGTTCCCATTCCCCTTTCCCATTCCCCATTCCCATCCCCATTCCCATCCCCATTCCCATTCCCAGTTCCCATTCCCCATTCCCATTACTGCCCCATTCCCCGTTCCCATTCCCCGTTCCCTGTTCCCATCCGTCCCGTTCCCATTCCCCATTCCCATTCCCCAGTTTCCCGTTCCCATTCCCCGTTCCCAGTTCCCATCCCGTTCCCATTCCCTGTTCCCCTTTCCCATTCCCCGTTCCCCTTTCCCATTCCCTGTTCCCATTCCCTGTTCCCCTTCCCATTCCCTTCCGGTTCCCATTCCCCTTTCCCATTTTCCCATTCCCATCCCCATTCCCATTCCCATCCCCATTCCCCATTCCCATTCCCTGCCCATTCCCAGTTCCCATTTCCCCCGTTCCCTGTTCCCATTCCCCGTTCCCCGTTCCCATCCCTGTTCCCATTCCCTGTTCCCCTTTCCCATTCCCCCGTTTCCCATCCCCGTTCCCCCGTTCCCATTCCCATTCCCAGTTTCCCATCCACGTTCCCCTTTTCCCAATCCCCGTTCCCTGTTCCCATCCCCGTTCCCCTTTCCCATTCCCATTCCCCGTTCCCCTTTCCCATTCCCCGTTCCCGTTCCCATCCCCGTTCCCATTCCCGTTCCCCTTTCCCATCCCCGTTCCCCATTCCCATTCCCTGTTCCCATCCCCGTTCCATCCCCGTTCCCTGTTCCCATCCCCGTTCCCCTTTCCCATCCCCGTTCCCTGTTCCCATCCCCATTCCCCTTTCCCATCCCTGTTCCCCTTTCCCATTCCCCGTTCCCATCCCCGTTCCCCATTCCCCGTTCCCATCCCCGTTCCCATTCCCCGTTCCCATCCCCGTTCCCCATTCCCATTCCCCGTTCCCATCCCCGTTCCCCGTTCCCATTCCCAGTTTCCCATTCCCCGTTCCCATCCCGTTCCCGCTCCCCGCTGACGGCTGCTCGTGCCCCCGCAGCAATGTGGTGGAGAAGTGTGTGACGCACGCGTCGCGCACGGAGCGCGCCATGCTCATCGACGAGGTGTGCACCATGAACGACGGCCCCCACAGTGCCTTATACACCATGATGAAGGATCAGTACGCCAACTACGTGGTGCAGAAGATGATCGACGTGGCCGAGCCGGCGCAGAGGAAGATCGTCATGCACAAGGTGAGCGCCGGGGCCGGGGCGGGCTGAGGGCTCAGCGATGGCACAGAGGGGTTGGAGCGTTCGTGGCTGAAGGGTGGAAATTATGGAGTGATTTGGGTTGGAAAGGAACTCACAGCTCGTCCTGTTCTACCCCAGGGACACCTCCCACGGTGCCAGTGTCCAGCCTGGCCTTGGGCACTGCCAGGGATTTCCATCCCTGCTCTGGGAATTCCATCCCAGCCCCTGCCCACCCTCCCAGGGAACAATTCCTGATTCCCAATCTCCCATGCAGCGCTGCCCTCTGGCACTGGGAGCCATTCCCTGTGTCCTGTCCCTCCAGGCCTTGTCCCCAGTCCCTCTGCAGCTCTCCTGGAGCCCCTTTGGGCCCTGCCAGGGGCTCGGAGCTCTCCCTGGAGCCTTCTCCTCTCCAGGGGAGCACCCCCAGCTCTCCCAGCCTGGCTCCAGAGGGGCTCCAGCCCTGCAGCAGCTCCAGAGCCTCCTCTGCACTTTCTCCAGCAGCTCCAGGTGCTGCTGATGTTGGGGCCCAGGGAACAATTCCTTCCCAATCTCCCACCTGTCTCTGTCCCTGTCTCTGTCCGAGTGAAGCCGTTCCCCCTTGTCCTGTCACTGCATTCCCATGTCCCAAATCCCTGTGCAGCTTGCAGGGGCGGTGCAGAGCTGCCCTGGCACTCAGCTCAGCAGGCTGCTGGCAGCAGTGCCTGCGTCCCAGTGACCCAGTTCTGCGCGGAGCGGGCGCCGCTCTCCTGCCAGCGCTGCGCCAGGCCCTGCGGCTGCGGGGCTGGGGACACCCAGGCCTCAGGCTGTGCCCTGGCTGTGTCACCGTCGCTGTCCCCGTGTCCCTCTGGCTCTGTGGGCAGGGTCCCTGTGGGTTGTGCCCCTCTCTGTGTCCCTGTGTGTCCCCCTGGCTGTATCCTCCTGCCTGTGTCCCTGTGGCAGTGTTCCTGTGTGTCCCTGTGGCTGTGTCCCCGTGGCTGTGTCCCTGTGGCAGTGTCCCCATGGCAGTGTCCCCGTGGCAGTGTCCCTCTGTGTCCCTGTGGCAGTGTCCCTGTGGCAGTGTCCCTCTGTGTCCCTGTGGCAGTGTCCCCATGGCTGTGTCCCTGTGTCAGTGTCCCTCTGTGTCCCTGTGGCAGTGTCCCTCTGTGTCCCTGTGGCAGTGTCCCTCTGTGTCCCTGTGGTAGTGTCCCTCTGTGTCCCTGTGGGCTCAGTCTCTCTTGCTCCATCCCTGTGGGCTGTGTCTCCCTGCCCGTGTCCCTCTGAATCCCTGTGACTCTGGCCCTCTGTTCCCCTCCCTGTCCCTGTGTCCCTGTCCCCCTCAGTGTCCCTGTGCCTGTGTCCCTGTCCCCCTCAGTGTCCCTGTCCCTCTGTCCCTGTCCCTGTGTCCCTGTCCCTGTGTCTGTGTCCGTGTCCCCCAGTGTGTCCCTCAGTGTCCCTGTGTCTGTGTCTGTGTCCCTCTCCCCCTCAGTGTCCCTGTGTCTGTGTCCCTGTCCCTGTCCCCCTCAGTGTCCCTGTGTCTGTGTCCCTGTCCCTCTGTCCCTGTCCCCCTCAGTGTCCCTGTGTCCCTGTCCCTGTCCCCCTCAGTGTCCCTGTCCCTGTGTCCCTGTCCCTGTGGCTGCCAGCCCCTCCTGTCCCTCCGTGTCCCTCCCAAGGTCCCTGGCCTTGCCTGCTGCCACCTCCGAGCCCGCAGCCATTGATCAGATCCCGTGTTTCTCACTTTGAAATGAGTCTGGATGTGACACTTCCCAGAATCCCGGGATCCCTGAGGCCCTCCAAGGCCACCGAGTCCAGCCTGTGCCCATCCCCACCTTGTCCCCAGAGCCCTGAGTGCCACCTCCAGGGATTCCTTGGGCACCTCCAGGGATGGGCACTCCAAACCTCCCTGGGCAGTGCCAAGGCCTGTGAACGCTCTTTACATGAAAAACCCTCCTCCTGCTATTCTGAGCTTCCATGGTTTAGCATTACCCTGCGGTGTTTGGATGCACAGCCATCCCAGGAGTTCACATTTATCCAAAATTAAGATGTTTGGAATGAAATCTGCCTTGCTGCCATCCTCAGGGCCCTGTGCCTGCTGCTCCAAGGGCAGGGAGCTCTGGAAACAGGAATATCTTCATTTTCCTGCTTTCAGAGGTCACATTTGCAGGTCTTTAGAATGGCAGTGGGTGGAGAATAAACGGGGGGTGGGACTGAGGGGGTTTTAATTTTCCTCAAGGACATTTTTTGGGGTTACTTGATGAAAAATCCCAGGTACAGCCAGAAAAACGAAATCCTGGCTGACCCAGGCATGGAAAAGCTGAGATTTATTTATTTGGAATAATGTCAGGTATTCAAATGCTAATAAAGCATTTTTTATTATTACATTTAAGCATCCTTGACTAAACCAGACTGATTTTCCTGTAAGAAATGGGAATTTGTGTGAGGGAGCTGCTCTGACCTCCACGTGCGTGGAATCAGCACAAACAGCTGGAATAATCCTCAGGGCTGTTAATTCTTAGGTTTAGGAGCCTCTCAGAGTCATCCTCTTAACCCCAAACCTGATTCAGTCCACAAGAAATGCTAAAGAGAATTAAATAAACATATCTGGCAAGGGATACACCAAATTTATCCATTATTTGATAATCCATAACAGAGAGTTGTGTATTAAAAAAAAAACCCAACAAATTATTGTTCCTGACATTCCTTACTTTCTTTTTTTTTTTTTCCCCGTGGAGCAAAGCCTTTGGAATAAAATGCAAATTAGATTATCAGTGGGGCTGTCAAAAATAGCTCAGGGTTGACAGCTAAATGGGCCTGAGTGAATGTGATTTCAGCTGTGATCCCAGGCTGCAGGAAAGCCTGGAGAGACGGAGCCGGGGCTGCGGGAATGGCTGGGGACTGTGGCAAACAGCAGGTCGGGACGGGGTCAAAAATGGGATTTCATTTAAGTTTTTATTTTAAAATACTGAATTGAGAAGTGATTTTAACAGCTCTGTCAGTAAAGGGGAAAAGTGAAAGGGGTGAAGGAGGACGGAGGAGGAACGGTTGGAAGTGGAGCTTGACTGGGCACAGGAATTCCTGCTGGGAATGGGGAGCCAGGCTTGGGTTTGTGCTTTTGGAATGTGGGTGCTTGGGGTGGAACAGGGATTGAGGGACGGGGGGCTGAGCTGCTGAGCCAGGAGCACTTTGGGAGAGGAGAAAACGGGGAAATCCTGGAATGGTTTGGGACGGAAAGCCCTGAAATCCCACCCAGTGCCACCCCTGCCCTGGCAGGGACAGCTCCCATTGTCCCAGTGTCCAGCCTGGCCTTGGGCACTGCCAGGGATTTCCATCCCTGCTCTGGCAATTCCATCCCAGCCCCTGCCCACCCTCCCAGGGAACAACTCCTGATTCCCAATCTCCCATCCAGCCCTTCCCAGGGTGTGAGAATCCATTTCAATCAAAAACCCCCAGTGCCTTGTACAAAATCCCGCTGGGAATCGGGGAGCACGGCCACAATTCCCAGCCAGGAGCGCTGGGACCTCCGGGGGAGCTCGGGGGGGATGGGTGGAACCACTGCCACCTTCCGAAATCCCGACTTTTCCCGATTTTTCCCGATTTTTCCTGACTTTTCCCGATTTTTCCTGACTTTTCCTGCTCTCCCCCGGCAGATCCGGCCCCACATCGCCACGCTGCGCAAGTACACCTACGGGAAGCACATCCTGGCCAAGCTGGAGAAGTACTACATGAAAAACGGGGTGGATTTGGGGCCCATCTGCGGCCCCCCCAACGGCATCATCTGAGCAGGGCCCGCCCCAGAGCCACTCCGGGATCCCAGGAATCCACCCCAGGAATCCACCCCAGGAATCCACCCCAGGAATCCATCCCAAGAATCCATCCCAAGAATCCACCCCAGGAATCCACCCCAAGAATCCATCCCAAGGAATCCACCCCAGGAATCCACCCCAAGAATCCATCCCAAGGAATCCACCCCAAGGAATCCATCCCAAGAATCCACCCCAAGAATCCACCCCAAGAATCCATCCCAAGGAATCCACCCCAGGAATCCACCCCAAGGAATCCATCCCAGGAATCCACCCCAAGGAATCCACCCCAGGAATCCACCCCAAGGAATCCACCCCAAGGAATCCACCCCAAGGAATCCACCCCAGGAATCCACCCCAAGAATCCATCCCAAGAATCCACCCCAAGAATCCACCCCAAGAATCCATCCCAAGAATCCATCCCAAGAATCCATCCCAAGAATCCATCCCAGGAATCCACCCCAGGAATCCATCCCAAGAATCCACCCCAAGAATCCACCCCAAGAATCCATCCCAAGAATCCATCCCAGGAATCCACCCCAAGAATCCATCCCACAATCCATCCCACAATCCCCCCCCAAATCCCACAATCCACCCCAAAATCCCATCCCAAAATCCATCCCGCAACGGTTGCTTAAAAAAAAAAATATATATATATAATACACATGCAAACGAACGAAACCCACCAAAAAAAACCCACAAAAAACAACCAACAGAGAAAAGCAGAAAAAAGAAAAAAAAAAAAAAGCAAGAAAAAAAAAAAAAAAGAGAAGCCTTTGTAAATTTCTTTAATTTTATTACGCATAACAAGTACTAATTATTTTTTTTAATTAACGGATTGCCCTGCTGTTTTACTGGTGTATAGAATTCTTGTACATAGGTCTCAGATGTACATGGAAGGCCACATTTTTGTTCACTGTTGTATCTATATTCCAAATGTGGAGACTTTCAGGGTGGTCGGTTTGAAGACAACAAACAAACAAAACAGGGAAAAAAACCAGAACAAACCCGTTTTTAATTCATAGGTTTTTTTTGCAAATACCTTTTTGGTTTTTGGGTTGTTTTTTTTTTTAACCTCCTTTTAGCCCAAAAATCAGCGAGAAGCTGGGGTTTTAGTTCAGTGACACCACTGGTAAAAAATACTGAAAAGAGAAAAAATTCAGCTTGCTAAAGTTCGGTTTTAAGCAAAGACACCAAAAATTCCGTTTTTGGGGACTTTTTAATGGCTTTATTTCTATTTTATTTGTGACTCTTGACGTGCTGAAGGAGGGGAGCTTAGCTGGCGTTTTTGACAAAACACCCAGAGGCGATTTTAAAGTGGAGGATTTTTGGGATTTTTTTTTTTTTAATGCCCACTCCTCTTTTCACCTGGAGAGACAAAATTTGATTATTTAGCATGAGGAAAAACAACGACGACAAAAAAAAAAATCCAACTCGGCTTTGGTCTTGCTTCTATAAATATATAGTGTATACTTGGTGTAGACTTTACATATATAAAAATTTGTAGTATTTTCTTGTTTTGATGTCTGATCTGTATCTATAATGTACCCTAGTAGTGGAACATACTTCTGACTGTACAATTGTACATTTGTAAACCTCTGTAATGTAAATGTGGAGAAGTTTGAATCGACATAAAAACCCGTTTTTTGGTAAGAAAACAGGAAAAAAAAAAGAATTTAGCAAAACCTGTGCATTTCAGTGTATATTCACACCTTTTATGGTCGTAGCATATAGTGTTGTATATTGTAAATTGTAATTTCAACCAGAAGTAAATTTTTTCTTTTGAAGGAAATGTTCTCTTTATACAGCCTAGTTAATGTTTAAAAACAACAACAAAAAAAAAAAACAAAAAAAAAAAAGGAAGAAAAATAAACTGCTTGGTTTTATTTGTCACCTAGTTGGACGGTAGAGATCCTTTCTAAATGTTCTACAGACCTGATTCAGTTCCAGATAGTGTTTTTTTGAATCTTACAAAGTAATGTTTTGCTTCTTTTGTGACAGTAAGAAACAAAAAAGTGCAAAAGTACAGCCCCCCCCCTAGTTTTCCTTACAATCAGAGCCCCCTTTTCACCTTGTAAAGTGTGAATCACCTCCCCCTTTTTTGTACAGAAGATGAACTGTATTTTGCATTTTGTCTACTTGTAAGTGAATGTAACATACTGTCAATTTTCCTCGTTTGAATATAGAATTGTAACACTACACGGTGTACATTTACAGAGCCTTGTGTATATTTCCAATGAACTTTTTTGCAAGCACACTTGTAACCATATGTGTATAATTAACAAACCTGTGTATGCTTCTGCCTGGGCGACTATTTTTTGTAACTCTTGTGTAGATTGTCTCTAAACAACGTGTGATCTTTATTTTGAAAAATACAGAACTTTGGAATCTGGCTCCGGGTTTCGTGGAATCACTGGTTGGAGTTTGGAGCCTCAGGCCCGGGGCAGGACACAGGGAAGGGTTTGGAGCTTTTCATGGAATAATTGGAGTTTTGGAGCTCTTGGAAGGGTTTGGGGCTCTGCTTTTCATGGAATAATTGGAGTTTTGGAGCTTCAATCCAGACACGGGAAGGGTTTGGGGCTCTGCTTTTCATGGAATTCTAGTTGGAGTTTGGAGCTTCAATCCAGACACAGGACACAGGGAAGGGTTTGGGGCTCTGCTTTTCATGGAATAATTGGAGTTTGGAGCTCTTGGAAGGGTTTGGGGCTCTGCTTTTCATGGAATAATTCTAGTTGGAGTTTGGAGCTTCAATCCAGACACAGGACACAGGGAAAGGTTTGGGGCTCTGCTTTTCATGGAATAATTGGAGTTTGGAGTTTCGGTCCAGGGGCAGGAGCAGGACACAGGGAAGGGCTGGAGCTGTGCTGGAGGGTTGGGATGGAGAGCAGAGCAAAGGGGCTCTAACGTTTGTTCCTGCTCTGGTTTTGAGTCTGACGATTTTGGCAGGGAGGAAACACCCGGAGATGATTTCGGTGTGGAGGATTGGGGCCCATCCTGAACGGGCTCCCTGGGGCACAGGGATGGGGGAACCTCCTGAGACCCCACCCGCAGAGCTGCCCCAGCCCTGGAGCCCCCAAAACCCAGGATTTGGAGCTGCTGGAGAGAGCCCAGAGGAATCCACGGAGCTGCTCCAGGGCTGGAGCCCCTCTGGAGCCAGGCTGGGAGAGCTGGGGGTGCTCCCCTGGAGAGGAGAAGGCTCCAGGGAGAGCTCCGAGCCCCTGGCAGGGCCTAAAGGGGCTCCAGGAGAGCTGCAGAGGGACTGGGGACAAGGCCTGGAGGGACAGGACACAGGGAATGGCTCCCAGTGCCAGAGGGCAGCGCTGCATGGGAGATTGGGCAGGAATTCTCTCCCTGGCCCTTCCCCCCGTGGTTTCTTTTTGTCCTCCCACCTCTCCAGGCTGCCCCACGGAGCTGGTGGTTCTGCCCCCACTCACCCCCTGCTGCCCCCGTGATTTCCTGGTCTCTTTTATTCCCTCCAATTCCCTATTTTGGGAAGCTCCAGCTGCCCGTTTTTCCCCGTGTGAAATCGGCCTCTCCTTCCCAGCAGTTTCCCCCATTTGCAGCATCTGGGACTTTCCCCATCCCTTTGCTGCATTTCAAAACCCTTTTCCAGATGGACATCTGGGGAATGCCGAGGAAACGGGAACTCGCGGTGGCAGAGCCACGTGTGGCCAAGTGACGGAGGGAAGAAAATGCCCATTTCACAGGAAATTACTTCATTTGGTTCAACACGTGGAAGGGGAGGGATTTGAAACCCAGACTCTTCTCATGTCCCATTTCCACCCCTCAGCAGGGTCAGCACCTTGGGACCCTGAACTGGGAATGAACTGAGACCCCACACTGGGATTGAGCTGAAACCCTGTGCTGGGAATGATCTGGGACCCTAAACTGGGAATGATCTGGGATCCTGAACAGGGAATGATCTGGGACCCTAAACTGGGAATGATCTGGGATCCTGAACTGGGAATGATCTGGGACCCTAAACTGGGAATGGTCTGGGACCCTAAACTGGGAGTGATCTGGGACCCTAAACTGGGAATGATCTGGGACCCCACACTGGGAATGATCTGGGATCCTGAACAGGGAATGATCTGGGATCCTAAACTGGGAATGATCTGGGACCCTAAACTGGGAATGAACTGGGACCCTGAACTGGGATTGATCTGGGACCCTAAACTGGGAATGATCTGGGACCCTGAACAGGGAATGATCTGGGACCCTAAACTGGGATTGATCTGGGATCCTAAACTGGGATTGATCTGAAACCCTGTGCTGGGAATGATCTGGGACCCTAAACTGGGATTGATCTGGGACCCTGAACTGGGATTGATCTGGGACCCCACACTGGGAATGATCTGGGACCCTAAACTGGGAATGATCTGGGACCCTAAACTGGGAATGATCTGGGACCCTAAACTGGGAATGATCTGGGATCCTAAACTGGGAATGATCTGGGACCCTAAACTGGGAATGATCTGGGACCCTAAACTGGGAATGGTCTGGGACCCTGAACTGGGATTGATCTGGGACCCCACACTGGGATTGATCTGGAACCCTGCTCTGGAACTGATCTTTTCCTGCCCCATTGATATTAAATTCAGCCGATTTGGGGTTTCACCCCGTTTCTGCCCAGCTTTGAATCCACTCTGTGCCCCAGCATCGCCCCGAGCCGCCAGGGGCACGGGCACTCATCCTTTGGGGTTTGGGGGCTCTTCGGGTGTCTCTGAGCTCTTCACCGCCTCATTTCTCTGGTGGTGCCTGTGGAGCTCAGCCAGGTGCAGGTTTGGGGACAAACACGGTGAAAACAAGAGATATAAATCTATTTTTGAATGTTTAATTCAGCACTGAGCGTTCAGTTCAGGCTGGAGAGGGAGGGCAGCGTGCCCGGGCTCTGTGTTTGTTCCTCCAGGCTCCTGCGGGTCCGGGCTCAGCCCCGGGCACCCCGAGGTGTCACGCAGAGCTCCCGGCCGTGCCCGGTGACAGGGGTGACACGGCCCGGGCAGGACACGGGCGCTCCGCGCTGGCCCCGCTCCGGTCCCGGCTGGGCACGGCCGCTGGCTGCTGCCGGAGGAGGGACGCGAAGGGAACGTCACCTCAGGCGGGACCCCCGCGACAGCCCTTGTCCCGTGGCACCGCCCGGGGCCCGAGGGACGCGAGGGGACACGAGGGGACCGGAGCGAGGACGGGGACCGGAGCGAGGGACGGGGACCCGGCGGCAGCGCCCCTCGCTCCCTGCAGGGACGGCGGCGGCCACGGCGGGGCGCTGCAGCTCCAGCAACGCGCCCGGGCCGGGCTGCGGGCGGGACCCGCGTGGGGACAAGAGCCCTGGGCGTGGGACAGCATCCCTGCGTGGGGACAAGAGCCCTGGGTGTGGGACAGCACCCCTGCGTGGGGACAAGAGCCCTGGGCGTGGGACAGCATCCCTGCGTGGGGACAAGAGCCCTGGGTGTGGGACAGCACCCCTGCGTGGGGACAAGAGCCTTGGGTGTGGGACAGCATCCCTGCGTGGGGACAAGAGCCCTGGGTGTGGGACAGCACCCCTATGTGGGGACAAGAGCCCTGGGTGTGGGACAGCATCCCTGCGTGGGGACAAGAGCCCTGGGTGTGGGACAGCATCCCCACGTGGGGACAAGAGCCCTGGGTGTGGGACAGCATCCCTGCACCGGGACCCCGCGTGGGGACAAGAGTGCTGGGTGGGGACAACAGCCGCGTGTGGGGACATCACCCCTGCATGGGGACAACACCCCTGTATGGGGGCAACATCCCTGTATGGGGAGAGCATCCCTGCACCGGGACCCTCAGTGTGGGGACACCCCCTGTATGGGGACATCCCCGGCACGGGGACACCCTGCATGGGGACAGCAGCCCCAGGCCTGGGGATCCCCCTCTGTCCCCGGGCACCCCTGCCCTGTGACACCTCCCTGCCCTGTGACACCTCCCGGGTGTCCCGGTGCCCCTGGGACTCCCCCACCCCAGCCCGGTACTGCCCCTGCCCCAGAGCCACCTCCTGTCCCCAGACCCCCCCCATGACCCCAGGGACGCCCCCAGGCCCCCTGCATGGGACCCCCGCTGCTCCGGGGTCTCGCCCCTGTCCCGGGGATCCCCCCTCTCTGCCCCCCCAGTATCCCAGGGATGCCCCCGGGTCCCCCTCTTGGCCCCCCGCCCCAGGGACTCCCCCAGCCCTGGGGACCCCCCCCTCACCTCTCCCTGGGTTTTGCCCCCCCACTTCTAACTCCTATAAATGCACTTGAAAAAATTAATTGGGATTCTGCTAATTGCAGGACAATTAAAACCGAGCGGAGTCACTCAGGTGGGGCCCCCCAGAGCCCCCCGTGCTATTTCCCACTCCCTCCCCAGGCGATTCCTGAGTTCCCAGTCCCAGGGGCAGTGGGGGATCCTCGGTGGGGGATTTGTGGGGAGCCGTGTCCCAGCTCCTCCAGGGTTCAGCTCCATTTCGGGCTGAATTTGGCTGCTTTCCCCTCCTTTGTCCCAGTAACCTCCCCTGCCTCCCGAGCCTCTTCCCGGGCTGTATTTTGAAGGTAAAGGAGGGGGTTGATGAGAACCCGAGTTTATTTTTAGGCCCTTCGCAGGAAGGGAGAATTCCACGTGTGTGGAAATGGCTCATTCCCATCCCATCCATCTGCTCCCAGCTCACCCACAGCCACACCGCCCCCAGGGCTCCTCGGGGTGACCAAACCCCCAAATTCAGGGCAGAGCCACTCCAGGAACGCCCGGCAGGTGTGTGGAGTCTCTGTCCCTCTGATCCCACTGTCAGAGCGGGGTTTTGAATGGGGAAACTGAGGCTGCTGAGGCTGTCAGCCAGAGAGTGATTCCCAGAGTGCCTGAAGGTTTTCCCCTCCCATCCATCCCTGGGCACCCCCACGTGTCCCAAACACCACCTGGGGCTCCCCCAGCTGCCCCCAGACCCTCCTCTCTCTGCCTGGATCTTCCCAGTCTGCCCCAGTTCCCCCCGTACATACCCCAGGCTGCTCCCAGTTTGCCCCGGTTCCCTCCTTTGCCCGTTCCAGTGCATCCCATCTACCCCAGATCCCTCCCCAGCTGTCCCTGACCGCCCCCAGTCTGCCCCAGGTCCCCCTTACACACCCCCCATGTTCCCTCCCGTCTGTCCCGGGCTCTCCCCATTTAACCCACGGTCCCCTTCACCTACCCCAGACCCCTCCAGTTCTCCCCTCTCCAACCCCAGCATCCCCCAGTCTGACCCAGACCCCCCCACGTCCCCATGGTCCCCCCTCATTTACCCCACGCCGCCCCCCAGCCCGCCCCGGACACCCCCCCCACGTGTCCCCCGTGCTCCTCCCCACCTACCCCAGGGTCCCCCAGAGCCCCTGCAGCTGTCTCCCAAGCTCCCCCCATCTGTCCCAGGTCCCCCCCAATCTGTCCCCCAAGCTCCCCCCACCCACCCCGGCCCCCTTTGGTCGCCCCCAGGCTCCTCCCCCGTTCCCCCCGCGCCGTCCCCGGGCCGTGGCCGTGCGGGGCCGGGGCGGGGCGGCGGCGGGGGCTCGGGGGGGGCGCGGCGGGGCCGGGAGGGCGGCGCGGCGGCGGCGGCGGCCCCGCACCCATCTCCCGCACCCAGCGCCCGCACCCAGCGCCCGCCTCCCGCGGGCGGCGGCAACAAAGGCCCTTCCCCGCCCCCGCCGCCGCCTCCCGCCGCCGGCAGCGTCCTTGCGGCAGGAAGATGCCCGGGGAGGTGCCGCCGCCGGCGCCCCGGGGGCTGCGGAGCCTCCCGCTGCTGCTGCTGCTGCTGCTGCTGGGCGCCCGCGCAGCGCTGGTGAGTGCGGGGGCAGCGGCGGGGGCGCGGCCCGGGGCCGAGCGGGGGACAGCGGAACCGCGGCGAGGGCGGCGGGGACCGGCACCGAGCGGGGCTGAGGGCAGCGATCGGCATCGGCACCGGGAGGGGGCGGCGGGGACCGGTGCGGGGCGGGGGTCAGCGGGGACCGGCACCGGGAGGGGTCAGCGGGCACCGGCACCGGCACGGGGAGGGGTCAGTGGGCACCGGTACCGGCACCGACACCGGGAGGGGTCAGCGGGGACCGGCACCGGCACCGGCAGCAGCGGCCCCGCGGATGAGCCGCCGCGGGCAGGGGGTGGGACCGGCCCCGGCACAGCGCGTGGATCGGTACCGCGGGGAGCGGGGCTGCGTGCGGTGGCACCGGCAGCGTTCACGGGCCGGCCCCGGGCAGCGGCACCGATCCGGAACCGGCCCCGGTACCGTGCGAGCCCCGGCAGCGGGCGGGGGGCGTGGGGCCGGCAGCGGCACCGGGGCGAACCGGCACCGTGCGGGGTCCGGCAGCGCGGGGGGGCGGCACCCCCGGACCCGCACCCCGCCGCGGGGTCCCCCAGCTCCCGAGGGTTCCGCTCCCCGCGGAGCCCCCCGAGCCCAGCAGGCGCTGCCCCCGGGGCTGTCCCCTCCCCTGCGACCCCCGGGCGGCGCCGGGCGGGGTGGCGGCCGTGGGGAGGGGGCTGCGGGCGGCCGCCGTTTGAAGGTCGTGGGGAAACACGCCTTGAAAAATCTCCCTGAGGGGCGGAGAGGGAGGAGCCCCCCGCTGCTGCTCGGGGGCAGCTGAAACTTGCCCCCCATCCTTCCCCTCTGCTTCCCCCTCCCCTCCCGCAGCCCCTGCCGGCGCGGGGGGCGGCAGATGCAGCCCGGGCTGCGCGGGCAGCGCCCGCTCTTCCCCTTCCGCGTGGCCGGAGGAGAAGGGGCTGGGGGTCCTCGTGGCACTTCCAAAACTGCTGCTCCCACCGCCGCCTCGGCCTGGGGGGATGTCCGTGGGATCCTGGGGTCCGTGGGAACCTCCCTGCCACGAGCCCGGCGCTGGAGTTTTGGGGCGCTCTCTGCTTTTTGGGGGATGCTCTCCGGGAAGGAGCCAGAGGATGCTTTCCCCCCCAGCCCGGGAGCAGCGGGAGAGGGTGCTGGGGAGGAAGGCTGCTCCTCCTCCTCCTCTCTTTAAGCGGGGAAGAAGCCCCAGGGCCTGGCTGCTGCACTGAATCGCCCAGAGCTCATCCCCTCCTCCCGGGGCTCGGGTTTGGGGTGCCCCGGGCCGCCTCCCCCACCTCTGCCCGAGGGGAGCTCTCCCGGCTCTCCCGGCAGCAGCTCTGCCCCTCTGCAATAGAGACACAACTTCGGAGTCTCTGAGGGGACGTGAGAGGCTCCCGCCGCTCCTCCTGCGGATCCGCACGGCCCTGGATCCCAGGGCGCGCTCCTCGGCACGGTTTTCCCTCTGCCGTGGATCCAGGGAAGCCCCTGCCCCACTGGGAGCTCCCCTCCACCCCGGGCGGGCCGGGGCTGCGAGGTGGGCGCGGTGCTCCGGGGGTGCCCATCCTCCCCAGAGGATCTTTCCCCTTCCCCTTTCGGGGAATTGGAGCCGCTGGTTACTGCGTGAGGTCGGCGGCGTTTCCTGGGGGGATCGAGGCCGGCTGCGGGGTTCGTCAGCGCCGGGCCGGAGCCGATGGGATGCGGGACGCTCCCAAGGGCCGGAGGAGCTGCTGCCTCCCCCGGGACGGGGTCAAGGCCTCTCCTCTCCCCTTCCCCGCAGCTTTCCAATCCTGCCTGCTCCTCGGACAGAGCCGGCTCCTCCCTTGTGTCACCGGGAGGGCTCCGGCACATCCCTGACCACGGGATGGGGATGGATTCGGGGATTCCGTGCCCCGGTGCCGGATCCCGGGCTCTGTCAGGGAACCTTTCCCTGGAGCAGCACCCGGAGCACTCCCGGCTGCTCTGCGGGGCCCGGATGAGCGACCCCAGCCCCGCTGGCCCCGCACCGTGAGCTCGCTGGGACGAGACCCGTGTCCATCGAGGGGGAATGGGGACGGGGACAGGGACGGGGACACAGGGACAGGACACCGGGATGGGGACAGGGACACAGGGACAGGGACACAGGGATGGGGACACAGGGAAGGGGACACAGGGATGGGGACACAGGGACGGGGACAGGGACACAGGGACACAGGGACAGGGACAGGGACACAGGGACACAGGGATGGGGACATGGACACAGGGACACAGGGACAGGGACACAGGGACACAGGGATGGGGTCAGGGACACAGGGATGGGGACAGGGACACAGGGACACAGGGACACAGGGACAGGGACACAGGGATGGGGACAGGGACACCAGGGACACAGGGACACAGGGACACAGGGACAGGGACACAGGGATGGGGACAGGGACACAGGGACAGGGACACAGAGATGGGGTCAGGGACACCAGGGACACAGGGACACAGGGACACAGGGACAGGGACACAGGGATGGGGTCAGGGACACAGGGGCAGGGCCCTGGCGTGGCTGGAGCCTCGCTGGCTGTGACACCTCCCCGGCACTGGTGCCTTCCTTTGATCTCCTGCTGTCCCGGGCTTTGGGGAAGCTGGGCTGGATTCCCTCGGGAATCAGTCCCTGTAACCCTTCGTGTGCCGGCGTGGGAGAGCTGGGGGACACGGGCTGCTCCTGGCGGGACCCCTCCCTGGCACAGGGATTTTCCCAGCAGTGCCTGGACTGGTTTGGGGTTGGCTGTGATCTCACGAGCTCATCCCTGGTCCTGCCTCATCCCTCTGGAGCTGGAGATGGAGAGGGGACGAGGGAGCCCCAGGCATCAGCCGAGATTCCCGGGACAAGGGTGGGCTCAGCCGAGATTCCCGGGACCGCCAGACCACACACACAGCCTGGGCAATCGCTGCTTCCTCCTCCTCCTCCTCCTCCTCCGGGCAGGCAGAGCGGGCTGCTGGCAGCAGAGTGACAGCCGGGGGCCGCTGGGGACACCTGGGCAGGGCGGGCAGCGCAGGCAGCTCTGCCCGCCGTAATTACAGCTGATGAGCTTTGGTCAGGCCGTGGGTTGTGCGGGGGTGGGCACAGCCAGCCCTGAGTGCCACCGGGGCTCCGGGGTCCCCAGCGTGGGGGTCCCGGTGCTTTGGTGTGGCCCCGGCTGCTGTCGGAGCCCAGCTTAGGGATCGGCTCATCACCTGAATTACCGACAGCGATGATTGGCCCTGACCTTCCACAGGTCCCCGCTGGCGTGGAGCTGGGGCCGGGCTCCCTGTGCAGGGGGATGCTCTGGATTCAGTCCTGGATTGCGTTTCCCTGTGGAAATCCCTCCAGATCCTCCCTTGGCTCAGTCCAGAGGGATAAGAGAACAAAGATTCCTCCGGGCCCCGCAGAGTTTTGGGGTGAAGCACCCCGTGCCCTGCAGGGATCCGGGGGGTTCAGCCTCCCCACAGCTCCAGGTCCCACCAGGGCCGGGGGGTCACGGGACACCCTCATTCCCGTGATGTTTTCTGGAGTTTTCACGGCAGCTCCCTGGATTCCAGCCTGGAATTGGGGCCGTGGGAGGGTCTCTCCTGAGGTTTGGGGGTGCCGTGGGGTTCGGTGTGATGAGTTTGCAGGGCTCAGCCCGGCCCCCGGGGGTGAGCTGGGGTCACACGGGGTTCAGCCCAGCTCTCCCATCCAGCCCCAGCTCCTTCCTCTTCCATGGAGAAAATGAGGGAGAAAGTACATCAATGAATGAAGGAATGGTTCCCCAGGGGGTGCGGGGTCCTCTGGCCGCTGTCACCTCGTATCCCGGCCTGTGAGTGGCAGTGGGGGCGAGGTCCCCGAGTGTCCCCACGGCTCCTTTTCCCCGGGGGACGCGCGGCAGCCCCGGGTGACGGCAGCGGGGGCTGGGGAATGCGGGGGACGTGAGCCGGGTACCAAACCCTGCCGGGCCCGGCGGGGCTCTGGGAGCCGGGAGCCTCCCCTTGCGAGCCCTCAGAGGCTGCAACACCGCTCGGCTTCCTGCTGTCCCCGTGTGTCCATGTCCCTGTCCCTGTGTGTCCCTGAGTCCGTGTCCCTGTGTCCCTGTGTCCCTCTCCCCGTGTCCGTGTCCCCGTGTCCTGGTGTGTCCCTGTCCCTGTGCCCGTATCCCCGTGTCCCTGTCCCCGTCCGTGTCCCCGTGTCCCTGTCCCCGTGTCCCCGTGTGTCTCTGTCCCCCTGTCCAGTTGTGTCCCCATCCCCATGTGTCCCTGTCCCCGTGTCCCCGTCCCTGTGTCCTTGTACTTGTGTTCCTGTGTCCCTGTGTCCCCGTGTCCGTGTCCCCAACCCTGTCCCCATCCCCGTGTCCCCGTCCCTGTCCCCGTGTCCGTGTCCCCGTGTCCGTGTCCCCGTCCCTGTCCCCGTGTCCGTGTCCCCATGTCTGTGTCCCCATGTCCGTGTCCCTGTGTCCCCGTGTCCGTGTCCCCGTCCCTGTCCCCGTGTCCCCGTGTCCCCATCCCCATCCCCGTGTCCCCGTGTCCGTGTCCCTGTCCCCGTGTGTCTCTGTCCCCCTGTCCAGTTGTGTCCCCATCCCCATGTGTCCCTGTCCCCGTGTCCCCGTCCCTGTGTCCTTGTACTTGTGTTCCTGTGTCCCTGTGTCCCCGTGTCCGTGTCCCCAACCCTGTCCCCATCCCCGTGTCCCCGTCCCTGTCCCCGTGTCCGTGTCCCGGTGTCCGTGTCCCCGTCCCTGTCCCCGTGTCCGTGTCCCCATGTCTGTGTCCCCATGTCCGTGTCCCTGTGTCCCCGTGTCCGTGTCCCCGTCCCTGTCCCCGTGTCCCCATCCCCATCCCCGTGTCCCCGTGTCCGTGTCCCTGTCCCCGTGTCCCCATCCCCATCCCCGTGTCCCCGTGTCCGTGTCCCCGTGTCCCCGTCCCCCCGGGGCTCTCCGGGCCTGGCCCGGGCACACCCTCTCCTCCTGCCCGGCTCCGGGCGGGTTTTGCCGCTGTTCTGCTGCTGGGGGCTCAGCCCCGGCAGTGTCGGTGCTCGGGAGATGGGGAGCGGGCATTCGGAGGAGAAACCCCCTCCAGGGGCGGCGGGGCCGGTCCTGGGAGCACGGAGGTGCCTCTGCCCTCCCTCCTCATCCTCCCCACCCGGCCCGGGGCTCCTTTGGCTCGGGAGCTGCCGCCGCAGGGTTTCCCCCCCGGAGCAGGGATGTCCCCAGCCCCTGGCGGGCAGGACGGGACCGTGCCCTGCTCGGCGTCACCTCGGCCCCGGCAGCGGCCGCGGGAGCCACGGCTCGGGTGTGGAGGGAGGAGCGGGGCCTTTCCCGTGTTCTGTGCCGTTCTGTTTTCCCTCCCGTGTTCTGTGCCGTTCTCCGTTTCCCACCCGTGTTCTGTGCCGTTCTCCGTTTCCCACCCGTGTTCTGTGCCATTCCCAGTTCCCACCCATGTTCTGTGCCATTCCCAGTTTCCCCCAGTGTTCTGTGCCATTCCCAGTTTCTCACCTGTGTTTTGTCCTGTTCCGTTTTCCCCCGTGTTCTGTGCCATTCCCATTTTTCCTCGTGTTCTGTGCCATTCCCAGTTTCCCCCAGTGTTCTGTGCCATTCCCAGTTTCCCCCAGTGTTCTGTGCCATTCCCAGTTTCCCCCAGTGTTCTGTGCCATTCCCAGTTTCCCCACCCATGTTCTGTGCCATTCCCAGTTTCCCCCCCGTGTTTTGGGCATTCCCAGTTCCCACCCGTGTTCTGTGCCATTTCCAGTTTTCCCACCCGTGTTCTGTGCTGTTCCCAGTTTCCCCACCCGTGTTCTGTGCCATTCCCAGTTCCCACACAGGTTCTGTGCCATTCCCAGTTTCCCCACCCATGTTCTGTGCCATTCCCAGTTTCCCCCCCGTGTTTTGGGCATTCCCAGTTCCCACCCGTGTTCTGTGCCATTTCCAGTTTTCCCACCCGTGTTCTGTGCTGTTCCCAGTTTCCCCACCCGTGTTCTGTGCCATTCCCAGTTCCCACACAGGTTCTGTGCCATTCCCAGTTTCCCCACCCGTGTTCTGTGCCATTCCCAGTTTCCCCCAGTGTTCTCTGCCATTCCCAGTTCCCCCCAGTGTTCTGTGCCATTCCCAGTTCCCACCCAGGTTCTGTGCTGTTCCCAGTTTTCCCACCGGTGTTCTGTGCCATTCCCAGTTTCCCCCAGTGTTCTGTGCCATTCTCAGTTTCCCCACCCGTGTTCTGTGCCATTCCCAGTTTCCCCACCAGTGTTCTGTGCCATTCCCAGTTTCCCCCAGTGTTCTGTGCCGTTCCCAGTTTCCCCACCCGTGTTCTGTGCCATTCCCAGTTTTCCCACCCGTGTTCTGTGCCATTCCCAGTTTCCCCCAGTGTTCTGTGCCGTTCCCAGTTCCCTCCATGCCGTTGGGGAATATTTTCCACGGGAATGCCGGGCGGTGTTTCCCCGGCCGGGCCCGGCTCGGGGGAGCGGAGGAGGAACACGGAGCTTTTGTGGCCGCTCCTCCCTCTCCCCATTAATTAATTTGACATTTAAGCCGAGCTGCTCGTGCAGAGCTCCCGAGGGTCTCGGTGACCTCCGGAGCAGCTCCAGGACGGGAGCTGCTGGAATTCCAGGTGGGAAGGAAGGAAGGAAGGCAGGAAGGCAGGAAGGCAGGAAGGCAGGAAGGCAGGAAGGAAGGAAGGAAGGAAGGAAGGAAGGAAGGAAGGAAGGAAGGAAGGAAGGAAGGAAGGAAGGATGCGGCTGGATCCAGGCAGAGGAGGCTCCTGGGGTGCAGCACCTGCCCCCCAAACTGTGCTCTGGGGCCGTCTGTGGTCAGGAAGGGGTGGGATGGACCTGGCATCCTGCGGGATGCTGAAAGCGATTTTAGAGCTGGTTCTTCCAAGGATTTTTGTTAAAATCGACTCGAATTTAATTCTGGGCGGTTGAGGCAGCATTGACCCCGAGTGTGGCTCTGCGCCGAGGGGACAGCACCGAGCTGGGGGGACCCAAACCTCCTTCTCCACCTCAGCACCCCGGGGCGGGCGATGGCAGCGCTCTCCGGGCTGGATCGGGATGGGATGTATGGGATGGGATGGGATGGGATCCATGGGATGGGGTGGGATGGGATGGGATGGGATGGGATGGGATGGGATGGGATGGGATGGATGGGATGGGATGTATGGGATGGGGTGGGATGGGATGGGATGGGATGGGGTGGGATGGGTTCCATGGGATGGGATGGGGTGGGATGGGATGGGATGGGATGGGATGGGGTGGGATGGGGTGGGATGGGGTGGGATGGGTTCCATGGGATGGGATGGGGTGGGATGGGATGGGATGGGATGGGATGGATCGGGATGGTCGGGATAGATCGGGATGGGTTGGGCCGGGCTGGATCGGGATGCGCCAGGCTGGATCGAGATGCGCCGGGCCGGATCAGGATGCGCCGGGCCGGATCGGGATGGGCCGGGCCGCTCCCCCTGCCCTGCCCACGGGGGTGTTTACATCTCTGGCCTCTCCTTCCCCCAGCGCAGCTTGGCCGCGGCTCAAACTCTTTCTTTCAAGATAAAAATAACAGCGGCAACCTCAGGGCTGCCGCTCCTGCCCCGGCTGCTGGAGAAACAGGGATTGTTTTTAGGGAAAAAAAAAGGGGGGGAACCTCAATGTGGGGGAGCCGGGACACGAATCCCCCCTGGCTGCAGCCCCAAATGGGACCTGCAGTGGGGAGGAGTGGGCTGGAGCCAGGGAAAACTGGGAAAAGCCGGGAGAAGCCTCATCTCCCAGGCAGCACGGAGCACAACTTGTTGGCAAAACAGTTTGTTTGCCAAAAAATGCAGTTTTCTGGAGGAGGAGGAGGGGAACGGAGCCGTTTCAGAGCCGCTGAGGGAAGGGGGGGCTGGCTGAGGGTTTGGGGGTTGGGAGGGACGCTCAGGCAGCAAATGTCAAAAATCCAACGCATTTTGGGGCAAGGGAGTGGGAGTTTGGGGCCAAAGCGGTCATTTAAAAGAGAGAGAGAAAAAAAAAAATCTTATTTATTTCTCATTTTTGCAAGTCAAGCTGGAAGGGAACAGAGATCGCTGTGTTTGCGTCCCTCCCCGAGCAGCTTTCCCTGCAGAGGCAGCAGCTCTGGGAGCACACAGGGAGCTTTACTTCCCCAAACTTGATGTTAATCCACCGTTCCCAGCTTTTTTAAGGCAAATTTGGGCTCCTCACAACTTTCCCAGGTGCTGGGAATGGCCATTGGGTCCCTGGGGAACTTCTCCGTGTACCCAGTGAAAATCAAGCAGAAAAAGCCAGGATAATGTAAATTTTCCCAGCATTTTTGAGGGGTTTTGGGGAATGGCATCATCCAGATTTTCCTTTCCCCTCTCCCTCGGGCTCCAGTGCCAGGTGAGGGAGGTGTGGGATCTCCTGCAGCCAGGATCAGGGTTTGGAGCTGGGACGGCACCTGGGGGAGCCTGGGCTGCTCCAAAGCCCAGTGGAAATTCCCAGAGCTGCCAGGGATTTGGGGAAGGAATGGGGGGATTTTAGGCAGCTGGGACCCCCTGGAAGCAGCTCCAAGGCCGAGTTTCCCTTTTGTGGTGAGGCCCCTGCGATTTTGGGCTTTGGTGTCACCGCTGCCTCGGTCACCTCTTCCTCCTCCTCCTCCAGAAAAAATTCAGGACTTAATAATTCCAATTCCTTGCTGGTTTAATAATTCCAATTCCTTGCTGGTTTAATAATTCCAATTCCTTGCTGGTTTAATAATTCCGATTTCTCACCCAGCTCAGTGCAGTCCAGCCCGGGCTGTGTGGGGGGGCTCTGATGAGCACTAATTAGGCTCTAATTAGCCCCCAGTGGCCGCAGGTCAGTGCCCTCAGTGCTGCCTCTGTCAGAGGATCATTACAAACACCCCCTGCTAACCTGGGGGCTCCCGGCGTTAATTACCCTGGAGTTAATTAGGGACAGGGCTGATGGGAACCTGGGCATCCATCAGGGGCTCCAGGGCAGGGAACTGGGATGAACTGGGATCCTGGGCTGGGTTTATTGGTCAAGGGGCGTCTTCATCCCCCCCCCGGCTCCTCTGGGATGTGGGAATTGCATCCCACCGGGACACCCAGGTTCCAAAACCCCAGATCCATGGAATTCCTGGGGTTTGTTTCCCCTGGAGCTGGGAGGAGCCGTTTCTCCTCATTCACCAGTCATGAACTGGTTTAGGTGGGAGCTGGGATGGGTTCCCCTGGATCCTGGGATCACTGTGACCTTGGATCCTGAGATTCCCCCTGTGACCTTGGATCCTGGGATCACTGTGACCTTGGATCCAGAGATTCCCCCTGTGACCTTGGATCCCGGGATCACTGTGACCTTGGATCCCAGGATCACTGTGACCTTGGATCCTGGGATCACTGTGACCTTGGATCCCAGGATCCCCCCTGGCCCTGGGACCTTTCCTGCAGCGCTGGGGGCTCAGGGCTGGGCTGGATTTTGGGGATGTCACCGGAATTGGGGTGTCCCAGCTGTTTCTCCCCCATTGCCTTCCTGCCCTTAATTTGGATTAATTGATCCCTGCTCCTCCATCTCGAGGGCTGGGCCCTCGGCATGGCCAGCCCCTGGCAGCGTGTCCCCAGGTGTCCCGTGGATGTCCCTAAAGCCACCAGCGCTGATGCCCAGCGGTGGAGAGGGAAGGTGCCAGCGGCATCTGTGGGTGGGATGCGGGGATGGGAGCAGATCCTGGATTTGGAGCATCCTGAATCCCTCTATCTTCCATGGCAAGAGCTCTTAACAGCCAGCCAGGAGGAGGAGGAGGAAGGAGAATCCATGAATGTGGCACGGCTGGGTGGGCAGGGGTGGCCATTGTCCCTCACAGGGACATCCCTGTGTCCATAGGGACACCAGCCCCTGGTGCAAGAGGAAATGGGGGTTCCAGGGAAGGCAGCAGGCGGGGATGGGACGGGGCTGCAGGGAGCAGCAGCTCCAGCTCCTCTCTCCCACCCAGCACAGGAGTTTGGGGCTAAACTGTGACTTTCTGGAGCTGCCTGCTCAGGGAGCTCCTTCCAGCCCGGAGCACTTGGGGATTGCTCTGGGAAGGGATCTGGGAATATCATTCCCATGGGCTCTTCTGTGCAGGCTCTGACCGAGTTCTGGTGAAAATCCTTTATTTCTGTCAGGGGTTTGTGATTGGTTTTTCCCAGGGAGATTTTTGGCTGCTGGTCCCACCGGCCCGGGGTGAGGCTGAGGGTCGGGCTGGGATCATCCCAGAGGCAGGGCAGCCCCAGGAACCCCAGTGGGGGGATTTTCCTGCTGGCTTTCCTTCTGGTCCAACTCCAGCATTTCTGATTGCTCTTGCCAGCTCCAGCCAAGGCTGAGTCTGTGATCCCAGGGTCAAACCTGTGGAATATTTTCATCCCGGATCCCTGGATGGAAACATCCCCCAGGCCGAGCCAGCAGCTGCTGATGCTGCCAGGGAGCGCAGGCAGGAAGGGGAGTGGGCTGGGATGCAGAGCTCCCATCCCTGCATCATCGGGAAGTGGTGCTGCCCCGGGGCCTCCCCACCCCTCTCCCCCTCATTCCTTGCCTCCGGCTGGAGTTATCCCCTGGTGGGTCGGAGTTATCCCGGGTGGATCGGAGTTATCCCCGGGTGGGTCGGAGTTATCCCGGGTGGGTCGGAGTTATCCCGGGTGGATCGGAGTTATCCCGGGTGGGTCGGAGTTATCCCGGGTGGGTCGGAGTTATCCCGGGTGGGTCGGAGTTATCCCGGGTGGATCGGAGTTATCCCGGGTGGATCGGAGTTATCCCGCGTGGATCGGAGTTATCCCCTGGTGGATCGGAGTTATCCCGCGTGGATCGGAGTTATCCCGCGTGGATTGGAGTTATCCCGGGTGGATCGGAGTTTTCCCCCAGTGGATCGGAGTTATCCCGGGTGGGTTGGAGTTATCCCGGGTGGATCAGAGTTATCCCCGGGTGGATCGGAGTTATCCCGGGTGGATCGGAGTTTTCCCCCAGTGGATCGGAGTTATCCCGGGTGGATCGGAGTTATCCCGGGTGGATCGGAGTTATCCCGAGTGGGTCAGAGTTATCCCCGGTGGATCGGAGTTTTCCCCCGGGTGGGTCGGAGTTATCCCGGGTGGGTCGGAGTTATCCCGGGTGGGTCGGAGTTTTCCGCCGGGTGGATCGGAGTTATCCCGGGTGGATCGGAGTTATCCCGGGTGGATCGGAGTTTTCCACCGAGTGGATCGGAGTTTTCCCCCGGTGGATCGGAGTTATCCCGGGTGGATTGGAGTTATCCCGGGTGGGTCGGAGTTTCCCCCGGGTGGATCGGAGTTATCCCCGGTGGATCGGAGTTATCCCGGGTGGATCGGAGTTTTCCCCTGGGTGGATCGGAGTTATCCCCGGTGGATCGGAGTTTTCCCGGGTGGATCGGAGTTATCGCGGGTGGACCGGAGTTATCCCGGGTGGGTCAGAGTTATCCTGGGTGGGTCAGAGTTATCCCGGGTGGATCGGAGTTATCCCGGGTGGACCGGAGTTATCCCGGGTGGATCGGAGTTATCCCGGGTGGATCGGAGTTATCCCGGGTGGATCGGAGTTATCCCGGGTGGGTCGGAGTTATCCCGGGTGGGTCGGAGTTATCCCGGGTGGGTTGGAGTTATCCCGGGTGGGTTGGAGTTATCCCGGGTGGATCGGAGTTATCCCGGGTGGGTTGGAGTTATCCCGGGTGGATCGGAGTTATCCCGGGTGGATCGGAGTTTCCCCCGGGTGGATCGGAGTTATCCCCGGTGGATCGGAGTTATCCCGGGTGGATCGGAGTTTCCCCCGGGTGGATCGGAGTTATCCCGGGTGGATCGGAGTTATCCCGGGTGGATCGGAGTTATCCCGGGTGGGTCGGAGTTATCCCGGGTGGGTCGGAGTTATCCCCCAGTGGATCGGAGTTTTCCCCAGGTGGATCGGAGTTATCCCGGGTGGATCGGAGTTATCCCCTGTGGGTCGGAGTTATCCCAGGTGGATCGGCGTTATCCCGGGTGGATCGGAGTTATCCCCTGTGGGTCGGAGTTATCCCCTGTGGGTCGGAGTTATCCCGGGTGGATCGGCGTTATCCCGGGTGGATCGGAGTTTTCCCCAGGTGGATCGGAGTTTTCCCCAGGTGGATCGGAGTTTTCCCCAGGTGGATCGGAGTTATCCCGGGTGGATCGGAGTTATTCCCGGGTGGATCAGGTCAGATCAGGATGTGAGGAGCACGGATGGGAGAGGAGCCGGGCTGGACACTGAGGATTGGGAGGAAGGGACTGTTTCATCCCTCCAGCTCCGCTTTGGATGCTCCAAGGGGTGAATTCCTCATTCCCAGAAAACGCTTTTGGAGCACTGGGTGCCTGGATTTTTGTGAGGAGCCGCAGAGCAGCAGCTGGGCTGTGCCTGAGCTCCTCAGCCTCATCCTCTCTGCTCTGGGTTCAGCCTTAAAACCCCAAATCTTCCCCCAGACCTCACAGGTGAGATTCCCACGGGGTCGGGGCGGGGAGCAGCGGGGTCGGGGCTGGCCCAGGCAGGGGGGGTCACCCCAAAACCCCATCCCTGCTGCAGCCAGGGCCGGATCCATCCTCGGAGCAATTCCAGCTGCTCCCAGCCTTCCAGCCGGAGTTTGCCTGCAGCTATAAATACCTCGGAGCGCAGCAAAGCCCCCGGAGGGTTTAGGCTCTATATTTAGGTTCCTGCAGCACAAAGCCATATTGCACGGAGGCTGGGCAGTGGGATCTCCTTCCAGGAACTGTGGGGAGGAGAGGACGGGAGCAGAGGGGTGTGCTGGAGCCTTTCCATGCGGATCCGGGGCCGGGTCCTCCCCCTGCAGCCGCTGTCCCATCCCGGTGCTCCAGTCCGGGCCTCTCTTCCCCCAAACCCCGGCAGAAGTTGCTGCCTGAGCGTGGAGGGAGAGGGACATCAAACATTTATAGGCCTTGCGATTCGTCAAGGAAATGTCTGGCTCCGTTAAAATAGCAGCAGCAATTAGAGGAGAGGAAAAAAAAAAAAAAAAAAAAAAAAAAAAAGTAAAGAAAAGCCCAACTCGACATCCACGGCTCGTGTGTTATCCTGGTGCTCCCTGTCCTCAGCTCCGGGGTTGGGCTCCCCAAGTTCATCTACAGGATGGGGCAAGCTCTGATCCCCCAAACCGCTCTGAAACCCGACCTCGCTGCTCTCCAAACACATCCCCGCCTCAGTTCTGCCCTGAACGGAAAGGGCAGCGAGAAGTTAATTGGGTTCCTCTTTCTGTCGGGGTTTTGCAGCGGGGCCGGAGCGGGGTCGGTGCTTCCCGCCCGCCTCTGCTCGCTCCTAATTAGGGAAACGCCAAATCCGACCTTGCCCAGTGCCGCGGTGGGGTTTATCCTGTGGGGACTGCTCCTTCCCCTCAGCCAGGGCGAGGATGGGGCGGGAGGTGAAGGGAAACAGCCAGATCCCGAGGATCGGGGGAATTCTGCTGCTGCTTGTTTTGACCCGGGATCTTCCAGAGGAAAAATCCGCTGTTTCTCCAGCGGGCAGCAGGGCACGAGGTCACGCTCGCCGGCTCAGGCTTTGCACTTCCCTGCATGAAAATCAGGGCTTTGGGGATTTTTTTCATTATGTTTTTTTTCTCTTTGGCAAAGGTTAGAACCTGAGTGAGGAGCAGAGCGAGCTCTGGGGTGAGGAGGAGGTTCAGGATCCAGGATCGGGAGTGGATTTAGGCTCTGCCTGCCCCAAGTCTGGGAACAGGGGCTTGTCTGGCACAGCTCAGAGCTGGTGTGAAAAAGGAAAGAAAATTCCTGGAGGGGAAATCCAGGGCTGGGAGAAGCAGCTGGAGGGTGCTGGGGAGTGACGGCCACGGGGACCTGGAGGAACACATTCCCCTGCTCCGGCTGCCGTGTAGGGAAGTGTTTGCCAAGAGCTCAGTCGGTGGGAGTGAAGGTGGACCTGGTGGGACATGAAAATGAGGGATCAGTCAGTGTTTCAGCCCAGGAATTGGCTTTGGGAACAATGATCCTTCCCAATGGGATCACCCTGGCCATGGGACCCACGGGAAAATCTTCCCATTGTGAAATCAGGTTTTGGGGTGTTTCCTTCACCCCCCAGGCTCTGAGAGTTCCCATGGTGCCGTTTTTAAGATTTTCCTGCTGGGATCCAGAGCTGGGGGTGCTTTTCCGAGCACAAGGTGGATCCTGCAGCTCTTGGAGTGGAGAATTTGAGGAAAAGCTGGTGTGTGGTGAGGGATGGTCACTGCAGGGCCACAGTCTTCCCGGCTCCTCCCAGAGCCTGGGACATCTCCCTGGAGGATGAAGCTGAGGTTGGGGTGACAGGAGCAGCTTCTCCTGCTGGTGGCTGCCAGGGAATCCCGGTGCCCTGGGCTCACATGCCCTTGGGATGGAGTTCCCTGCTCTCATTTCCCTGGCTGGGGGGTGTTGCTCTGGGAGGCTGGGAGCCATTCCCATATGGAAATTCTGGTACCTGGCCTGTTGGGGATACTGGAACCATTCCATGGAAATGCTGGGACCCGATCCTGGAACCTACTTCTGTATGGAAATGCTGCTGCCTGTCCCTCTGTGGGGATTTTGGGACCCATTCCCATGTGGGGGTGTTGGTACCTCTCCCTGTGTGGGATTTTGGGACCCATTCCCCTGTGGAGATGCTGGTATCCATTCCCCTGGAAGAATCCTGGCACCCATTCCAGTAAGGAGATCCTGGTGCCCGTTTCCATGGAAGGATTCTGGCACCTATTCCCATGAGGAGACACTGGTGCCATTCCCATGAGGAGAGGCTGGTGCCATTCCCATGAGGAGATGTTGGTGCCATTCCCATGAGGAGAGGCTGGTGCCATTCCCATGAGGAGAGGCTGGTGCCATTCCCATGAGGAGAGGCTGGTGCCATTCCCATGAGGAGATGTTGGTGCCATTCCCATGAGGAGATGTTGGTGCCATTCCCATGAGGAGATGTTGGTGCCATTCCCATGAGGACACACTGGTGCCATTCCCATGAGGACACACTGGTGCCATTCCCATGAGGACACACTGGTGCCATTCCCATGAGGAGAGGCTGGTGCCATTCCCATGAGGAGATGTTGGTGCCCATTCCCATGAGGAGATGTTGGTGCCATTCCCATGAGGAGAGGCTGGTGCCATTCCCATGAGGAGATGTTGGTGCCATTCCCATGAGGAGATGTTGGTGCCATTCCCATGAGGAGATGTTGGTGCCCATTTCCATGAGGAGATGTTGGTGCCATTCCCATGAGGAGATGTTGGTGCCATTCCCATGAGGAGAGGCTGGTGCCATTCCCATGAGGAGATGTTGGTGCCATTCCCATGAGGAGATGTTGGTGCCCATTTCCATGAGGAGATGTTGGTGCCATTCCCATGAGGAGAGGCTGGTGCCATTCCCATGAGGAGAGGCTGGTGCCATTCCCATGAGGAGAGGCTGGTGCCATTCCCATGAGGAGATGTTGGTGCCATTCCCATGAGGAGAGGCTGGTGCCATTCCCATGAGGAGAGGCTGGTGCCATTCTCATGAGGAGAGGCTGGTGCCATTCCCATGGAAAGGTCCCAGTCCCTCTGACATTCCCACTGTTGGGATTCTGGTCCCTGTCCCCTCCCGGGGTCGCTGCTGTGCTGGGCACTGCCCTGGGCACCCCCTCAGCAGAAGGAGGTTTCTCCTCACTCCTCCCTGGCCGGGCAGGACATTTCCCCGCTCCTGTTTGTCACTTCCCGTGGTGTTTTCAGGCACCTGGCTCTGGACTAAACTGCTCTGCTGGGAGAAGAGGCCTCGGGTGCAGCCAACCCCCTCATAATTTATTTGTTCCTCAGCTGCTCCCAGGCTGGATCCCAGAGCTGCCGGAGTTGGGTTCGGTTTTCCCTCTCCAACAATAAATTTTAATTCCCCGGCGAGACCGGGGTCGTTGAGCAGCTCGGGACAGGTGACACCGAAGGTGTCAGGAAGGGACATTCCCAGCAGCAGGCTCGGGCTGCTGGAAACCCTCACTGCTGCGGGAAGAGCAGGAGCCTCCTCCCTGCCTGGATGTTTGCTGAGGGAAACAACAGGTTGGGGAATAGATATTGGCATTTCTCCCCTCGGGGACTTCCCAGTGCCGTCCCCAATGCAGCCCCGCAGGTGGATGCCGCCTGTGAGAGGGAAGACGCCCGGCAGCGCTGGATTAGGCTTGGATCTTATTTTTTTCCCCCTTTAATGGAAAAAGCCGCGTTCACACGGAAACCAATCGGTTTGTGCGGCCCTGAAAGGCAGGAGCATCCCAGAGGCGCCGGGAAAAGCCGCTGGCTCTCTGCTCGGCCTTGAAAAAAGGTTTAGAAAATCAAAAACGAAGCGTGGAGGGCGCGCCTGTGGAGCGCGGGGCTCTCCGTGGAGGAGCTGGAGGGCTCCGGAACGGCCGCGGGATGAATCCCCATGGATGCTCTGAGCCCACCGGCCCTGCCCGGCGGGATCCGGGCGGGAGCAGCCGCACATCCCCCGGGAGCCGCGGGATGGGGGTGAAAGTCTGGGGATAACGGGATAACAGGATAACGGGATAACGGGGATGCACCGCAATGGGTGAGGGTGAAAGTCCGCTAATAACGGGGATAAGGGAATAATGGGGATGGCACTGCGGTGGGTGGGGTGAAGGCTTGGGAATAACAGGGATAACGGGATAATGGAATAATGGGGATGCACTGCAGTGGATGGGGGTGAAGGCTTGGGAATAACAGGGATAACGGGATAATGGAATAATGGGGATGCACTGCAGTGGATGGGGGTGAAGGCTCGGGGATAACGGGATAATGGGGATAACAGGATAATGGGATAACGGGGATGCACCGCGATGGATGGGGCTGAAGGCTCAGGGATAATGGGGATAACGGGATAATGAGGATGCACTGCGCTGGGTGAGGGTGAAAGTCTGGTAATAACGGGGATAAGGGAATAATGGGGATGCACTGCAGTGGATGGGGCTGAAGGCTCGGGGATAACGGGATAATGGGGATGCACCGCAGTGGGTGAGGGTGAAAGTCTGGTAATAACAGGGATAATGGAATAATGGGGATGCACCGCAGTGGATGGGGGTGAAGGCTTGGGAATAACAGGGATAACGGGATAATGGAATAATGGGGATGCACCACAGTGGGTGGGGTGAAGGCTCGGGGATAACGGGGGTAACGGGGATAACAGGATAATGGGATAACGGGGATGCACTGCAATGGGTGAGGGTGAAAGTCCGCTAATAATGGGGATAATGGAATAATGGGGATGCACTGCAGTGGATGGCGGTGAAGGCTTGGGGATAACAGAGATAATGGGATAACGGGATAATGGGGATGCACTGCGCTGGGTGAGGGTGAAAGTCTGGGAATAACGGGGATCATGGAATAATGGGGATGCATCACAATAGATGGGGCTGAAGGCTCGGGGATAACGGGATAACGGGGATGCACTGCGGTGGGTGGGGCTGAAGGCTCGGGGATAACGGGATAACGGGGATGCACCGCGGTGGGTGGGGGTGAAGGCTCAGGGATAACGGGATAATGGGATAACGGGGATGCACCGCGGTGGGTGGGGGTGGCTCCGGGCGGCCCCGAGCCGGGGCGAGTGCAGGGCCCCGCCGGGCCGCTGGAAAGTAGGTCGTGGCTGCTCTGGCGCGGCCGACCCGTCCTACATATGGAAATCGGGGCTATTTCTGGCCGCTCCGGGCGGGCTGGGCCGTGTCCCCCTCCGGCCCCGTTCCGGCCCTGCTCCCAGCCCCGTGGATGTTCGGAGGGTGTTTGTGATGGAGCTGCGGGGTTGCTTCCCGGGGATTCCTGCCCGGGAAACATTTCCCCTTCTCCTGGGGTGGGTGACTCCATCCTGGGGATCCCACTCGGCTTCCCAGGGCTTGGGGGGGTTTAATTCCTCATGGAAAAACCCTTTAACCGCTGTGCCCGCAAAGCCTGGGGCTTGTCCAGGCTCCTCAGCCCATCCCGTGCGGGGGCTGGGTCTCCCCCAAACCCACCCCTGGATCGCTCCCATCCCCTCCAGGCTGGACTCCAGCTGGAAATCGTGGATTTGGCAGCATCTTAATCAAGGCCGCTTTCCATTTCCATGACAACCCCGAGGAAGGTGGGCAGGAACTCCTTCCTCTTGGACACACAGGAGCTGGCAAACACCGGCTCCTGCTGCTGGGGCAAAACAGCCCCTCGCTGGACGGGGTAATCCTAAATCAATGGCAGCAGCAGAGGGAGAAGGGCGGCTTGGGATTTTCCCCAGTTTTGAGTCCTGCCTGTTGGAGGGGGAGCGGGTGTTGATCCAGATCTGCCTGGGAGTCTCCAGTGCATTCCTGATTAATCATTCCTCGGGTTCATTAGCTGTGGCCTGGCACCAGAACAGATCCGAGGGGTCTCCAGTAACGGCACCGCTTTGGGGGCAGACAGGTGAGGGTTGGTTTTGGGGCAGTGACAGCTCTGTCCTTTGCCTGGCACTTGAACGGGGCCTGGACATGTCACCACATTCCCAGGGTTTAGCGTGTTTGTGGGGAGCTGGGAAAGGGTGTGGAGCCCCAGGAGGGGCTGAGGGAGCTGGGAAGGGGCTGAGCCTGGAGAAAAGGAGGCTCAGGGGCCCCTGTGGCTCTGCACAACTCCTGACAGGAGGGGACAGCCGGGGGGGTCGGGCTGTGCTCCCAGGGAACAGGGACAGGAGCAGAGGGAACGGCCTCAGGCTGGGCCAGGGGAGGTTAAGTCGGGTATCATGAAAAATTTCCCCGTGGAAAAGTTTGTCAGGCCCTGGCACAGCTGCCAGGGGCAGTGGCGGAGTCTCCATGATGGAAATATTTCAAGAATGTGGCACCTGGGGACAGGGGCGAGCGGTGACCACCCGGCGCTGGTTAATGGTTGCACACCATGGTCTGAGGGGGATTTTCCGACATCAGAGATTCCAGAATTCCATTGATGTGTGACCTGGATGGGCCTGGGTGCTCCCTGCCCCCCTCAGAATGAGAGGAAAACCCTTTCGAACGTGCAAAGCTGCTCCAGGTGAACTGAGGTTGGGACAATGAACTCCAGCAGGGAGAACCTCATGGTGGGAGCCAGCGGGGATTTCCAGGCTGGTCCGGCCAGAACAAATCAGGAAGAATATTCCCACGTGTTGGGTTTACACAAAACACCCCAGAAGCTGTTAAAGCAGAGGGCACCCTCAGCTCTGTGCAGGGACAGGACACGGCCCCTCCGCCTGCTCCACCCCTTTTCCATGCTGGAAAATCCCCCTAAACTGTGCCAATCCCTTTGCTCCTGGAGTTTGGGGCTGGGGAGGTTCTGGGTCCCCCCAAATTGCAGCACAGGGAGGGGCTGGGGAAACTGAGGCTGGGGAAACTGGGAGGGAGAGGAGCCATCGGGGAGGAAGGATTTGGAGAAAGGGGAATGATTTGTAGGGCTGGAGGAGGTTCCCTCTGGGAAAATCTGCCCCTGGACCCCCCCTCTCCTTTCCCAGCCCATCCCTGGGGGGCTCAGCTTTCCCCTCAGCCCCTTAATGACCACAATTAAGCCGATCCCAGCAAATGAAGTGGCGTTTAAAGAGCCAAATAAAACGGGGAATACCCCGCGATTGCTTTCTGTGGTCCTTAAGAGGCTTTTTACTCCCGCGGTGTCGGCGGGAGCGTCCCCTGGCACGGTGACAGCGCCCTGCCACAGGGACCCGGCTCTCCAAAGCCACCCCCAGCTCCACGGGGATTCCTTCGGGAGCCATCCCGCTTCTTCCTGGGTCTCCTCAGGGGGAAAAGCGCTGCCGGTGCATCCACCACGGGATGGCGGGCGGGACCCGGTGTCCCCGCGGAGGGCGGTGTGCTTGTCCCCGCGGGAGGAGGTGACACGGCGGTGGCCCCGGAGCAGGGGGATTTGTGCCTCCCGAGCCCCCGCGGCTGGCGCGGGCACCAGAGGAGGTTCGGGGCCGGCTGGCGGTGCCTGCGCTGTCCCCGTGTCCCCGCATCACCCCCTGGGCTCACCCCGGGCTGGGGGGCCGAGCCCCGGCTGCTCCCCGTGGGAACGCTCCCGGAAAGGAGGAGCGTTCCCGGTGCCGGCTCCAGCGGGGCTGATTTCCCCGGGCCCGGAGGCGTTTCCAGCTGAAACCTTTCCTTCCACAAACACCAGATCGTTTTCCTCTCCCCAGCGCACAATGCGCCATTGTCCTGCGCGTTCCAGTGGAAATCGAGCCGGGAAATGTGAGCCGGAGCGCCCCGATCCCTTGCCCAGTGCCGAAGGAGCCGGGATGGGGCTCCCCAAACATCCCGAAGCCTTTTTTGGGAAGGGTTTTGCGCTGGGAGAGGCCGAGATCTGCGCGATCAAAGGGTTGCGGATTCCTGCTGGAGGCTCAGCGCCAGGGAGGGGTGGGAGGGCCGGGGCTGCGCTTGGCTGCCTGTAAAAAACGGGAATTGCTCTTTTCCTCGCCTCCTCATTGTTCAGCACGGGGCTCTTATCGGAGCCGGCAGCAGCAGCCGGGATCGGCTCTGGGGAGAGCTGGGAGCGGCAGGAGTGAGAGGCCGGGTCTGAGGGCTGGGGGACAAAAATCCCGTGGTTTTCTGGAGCTGTGGAATGATGGAATCATGGAATGGTTTGGGTTGGAAGGGAAATAAAACCTCAACCAGTGTCACCCCTGCCCTGGCAGGGCACCTCCCACTGTGCCAGTGTCCAGCCTGGCCTTGGGCACTGCCAGGGATCCAGGGGCAGCCACAGCTGCTCTGGGAATTCCATCCCAGCCCCTGCCCACCCTCCCAGGGAACAATTCCTGATTCCCAATCTCCCACCCAGCGCTGCCCTCTGGCACTGGGAGCCATTCCATGAGAACGGGGGTCCTGTCCCGGACCTCGGTGTGGAGGAGTCTCCTGGCCGGGCTCCTCTCCCTGGTGCCCCCTCGGCTCCCGGTGGCTGCTGTCACCGTCTGAGCGCCGCCGTAATTCCCGGTAATCCCTGCAGCGGCTCCGGCCTCACCTGGGGCCGCCACTCAGGGCACCGCAATCGGCTTAGGGGGATAAACCGAGGGGACAGGGGGACAGAGGGACAGAGGGACAGAGGGAGAGAGGGACAGGGGGACAGAGGGACAGAGAACAGAGGGACAGGGGACAGAGGGACAGAGGGACAGAGGGACAGGGGACAGAGGACAGAGGGACAGAGGGACAGGAGGGACAGAGGGACAGAGGGATCAGGGGACAGAGGACAGAGGGAGAGAGGGAGAGAGGGACAGAGGGAGAGAGGGACAGAGGGAGAGAGGGACAGAGGGACAGGGGACAGAGGACAGAGGGACAGGGGACAGAGGGAGAGAGGGAGAGGAGGGACAGGAGGGACAGAGGGACAGGGGACAGAGGGAGAGAGGGACAGAGGGACAGGGGACAGAGGGACAGAGGGACAGGGGACAGAGGGACAGAGGGACAGAGGGAGAGAGGGACAGGAGGGACAGAGGGACAGGGGACAGCGGAGAGAGGGAGAGAGGGACAGAGGGACAGGGGACAGGAGAGACAGAGGGACAGGGGACAGAGGGACAGAGGGACAGAGGGACAGGGCACAGGGGACAGAGCAACAAAAGGGACAGAGGGACAGGAGGGACCGAGGGATCAGGGGACAGAGGGACAGGGGACAGGAGGGACAAAAGGACAGGAGGGACAGAGGGACAGAGGGACAGAGGGACAGAGGGACAGAGGGACAGGGCACAGGGGACAGAGCAACAAAAGGGACAGAGGGACAGAGAGACAGGGGACAGGAGGGACAGAGAACAGAGCAACAAAAGGGACAGAGGGACAGGGGACAGGAGGGACAGGGGGACAGAGGGGACAGAGGGACAGGGGACAGAGGGAGCTGCTGCCTCCTGGGGCTGGGGAATTGAGCCATGTGGTGCTGGCCAGTAGAGGCTGGGTGTCCTGGGTGACAGCGGTGTCACCCGGGGGACAGGGTGGCCTTTGCCCACATTCCCGGTTTTTCGGGGCTGCTGATGGATGGCACTGGTGATGTTTTATGGGGTGGGGGGAGTTCTGTGCACTGATGGGGTTGGGGCATTTCTGCCCTCTCTGGGTAAAGCCTTGAGGCCCCTGCTCCACCTCACTCCTGGCATCCAGCGGGAGGATTTTCCTGGAGGATTTTCCTGGAGGAATTTCCTGGAGGAATTTCCTGGAGGATTTTCCTGGAGGATTTTCCTGGAGGATTTTCCTGGAGGAATTTCCTGGAGGATTTTCCTGGAGGATTTTCCTGGAGGATTTTCCTGGAGGAATTTCCTGGAGGATTTTCCTGGAGGAATTTCTTGGAGGAATTTCCTGGAGGATTTTCCTGGAGGAATTTCCTGGAGGTTTTCCTGGAGGATTTCCTGGAGGAATTTCCTGGAGGATTTCCTGGAGGAATTTCCTGGAGGATTTCCTGGAGGAATTTCCTGGAGGAATTTCCTGGAGGATTTCCTGGAGGAATTTCCTGGAGGTTTTCCTGGAGGATTTCAGGACACTGCCCTGTGGATGTTGAGCGGACAGGGAGCAGCACCCCAGGTGGGATGTGAGGGCTCTGGGGCTGCTCCCTGTTTCTGCAGCCAGGTCCTGGCACGGTTTTGGGGCCAGGGAGAGCAGAACCATCGGCCCTTTCCCAACATTCCCACTCCAGGGCCGGGCTGGGAACCCAAATCCACATTTTGAGTGCAGCCCGGTGGGTAAAATCCTTTATTTGGGATAATTGTAGGTGAGAGTAGGGGACGAAAAAAGCACTTTATTTTGGGTAGCTCGAGGTGGGTGCAGGGCACAGCGTCTCCTCCACCCCAAAAAGGCGCAGCTCTGCGCCCTGGGCGTTGCCCTGCCCGGTGTCCCCGTGCCTCCCCCATCCTGGGATCGGTGCACCCCCCGAAATCCGGGAATGCCACGAGGTCCGCGATAGGAGCTGCTAAAAATAGGGGATTTATCCAGAGCACGTGGGCTGTGCTTTTTGGGAAGCGGGCAGGAGCAGAGGCAGGATGGAGCTGGGATGAGCACGAGCTCTGGGCGCGGCGGGGGCCTTTGGGGGGTTTTGGGTGCTGATGTTTTTGGGGAGAAGCAGAGTGATTCCCGCTCCTTCCAGACGCGATTCCCGGTGAACTTGGTGAAGAGCGGACACGGCCCCGCCGGGATTGGCTCTGTGACTCAGTTTCCCCTTGGGTGACAAGGGGGTGGCGCTGAGGGTTAGAAATTCCTGGGGAAACCGGGAATTTCTGTCCCGTTGGTCGGACAGGGATCGCTCACCCCCTCCAGCAGCGGATCTGCCTCCCTCCCACCCTCACCTGTGCCCATCCCACGTGGAATTCCAGCGTTTCTGGGTTTTATTACACCCCAAAAATCCACTCAAGGCGGAGCCCCGAGGTTTCCTGCGCCTCTCCCGCAGGGAATTCCACCATTTCAGCCTCCCCAGGTAAATCCTGTTGTGTTACACCCTAAAAACCCCCGAAAGGCGGAGCCCCGGGGTTTGCTGCGCCCTCCCCGCGGTCCGCCGGAGCTGGGCAGGGCTCTGGCTGATCCGTGCCCGTCACTTCCCTAATCCTCGCCCTGTCCCTCGCTGAACCGGGGAGAGCCCGGCAGGGTGGGTGAGGAGCGGAGCCACCAGCAGGAGAAAAATCTGGATTTCGAGGGCCTGGATTGCTGGAGCACCCCCTGAGCGTGAGGAGAGCGGAGCGTCCTTCCCTGGGGACATCCCGGAGCTGCAGGGACACGATCCCGGGCGATGTCCCCAGCAGGGCGGGACTGGGGCGCCTCCAGCCTGTCCCAGCCTGTCCCAGTCTGTGTTTTCCACCTGGAATTTGGGGACTGGGCTCAGGGAGGGCGGGGCTCTGGGAACACAGTCCCTTCCCCATCCCGGGGGTTTGATCCCCGCCCCCAGGGAACAGCAGGCTCCGCGGGGAATGGGGCATTCCCGAGGCTGCCGGAACTCCGGGAGCGCTCGGACACCGCTCCCAGGGATGCGCAGCCTGGGATTTGGGGATCTTTGCACTGGATCATCCTTGGGGGTTGCTCCCAGCTCAGGATACCCTGTGATTCCCTGTCTGAGCATCCCAAAAATGTTGCTCGGCACGGATCAACTTCCCTGGATATCGCGCGGTTCTCCCAGGCTGTGCCCGGCAAACCCAGCCAAGGCTGGGCTGCTCCCTTCGCTCACAATCCCACGGCTTTCCAGCATCATTCCCGGTGCTGGGTGGGCCCCCACGATCTGTGGGAATATTTCAGGGTAAACCCCCAGCAGCCCTGCAAACAACCCCGGAGAAAGAGGCGGATTTTTAATGTCAATTCTCATTTTTTATTAATTTCCCTTTTCGAACGAAGCAGCAGCCGGGGGAGCTGGGACCTCGCTGCTCCTCTCTGAGCAGAAATCCGTGCTGCTGGTGGTTTTTCCGTGCGGAATTGTGGCAGCCGGAGGATTTGAGGAGGCTGCCAGGGAGAGGCCAAATCTTTTATTAGAGCAACAGATACGGTTGGGGGGAAAAAAAGCTCCAAAGCAGATCAGCTTTTGGGCTCACCAGTCCTTATTCAGGTCCTAAATAGAAACAGCTCAGTTAGATCCCCCGGTTTATTTTAATCAATTTTACATCTGAAAACCAAAAAAAAAAAAAAAAAAAAAAAAAGAAAAAAAAAAAAAGAAAAGAAAAAAAAGAAAACCAACTGGTGAGCTGAAAGCTTTCTCCCCCTTTCTCTGGTGGTTTTTTTTCCCCTTTCTTTTTTTGGATTTGTTTTCCTGGGAGCCTCGTGTGTGGTGCTTGGCAGAGCTCCTGCCTCAGTCACGGCCCCGACACCCCAGACACCCCAAATTTGGGCTTCTCTCACCCCTCCAGGAGAGGCGGTGTGAGGGAGAGGCCAGGACAGCTGGATCCTCTCCCAGATTATCCCAGGCTCTGGGAAAACACTGCCCAGCTGCTTTTTGGTCTCATTTCCCCCGTGGATGTCAGGGATGCTCCCGGCCCCACACGGGGTTGTTCCTGGGTCAGATCCTGCTCCGGGACCCTGTGGGGTGCCCAGGCTCAGTTCTGTGGCCTTGAGCCATTCCCAGGATTCCTCCATCCCTGGGAATGGACAACATTCCCCCCTGGAGGTCACCTTTCCGTGGAAAACCTCAGGAAATTGGGGATATTTCCCCTCCTAGAGCCTGGCTGCCCTGCTGTGGGCACAGCGCTGCCCTGGGCTCTTGGAAAAGTGAAAAGGGCAGAAATCCTTGTGCTGCCCCATTCCCAGCGGGAAACCCCAGGGATTTGGCTAAGGAATGATGGAAATGTGGTGGGACAAGGCCTTGGATCCCATCCCCTGTGCCCATCCCACCAATCCAGTTGGGAAGCTGGAGCGGAGCAAAGGCTGCCTGTGTTTGTTGGGAAAATGCTGGAATTTGTCACTGCCGGGCATTCCCAGCTCCGCCTTGGTTTCCCTCTCCCTGGCCGGTGCAGGGGGAGGTTTTTCCCTTCCTCAGGAGGAGTTTTTTCCTTTCCATCACCAATCCTGGGGGATGGAGGAGATGGAGGGACCCAGGAATGTGAGGGGCTCCCTCTGGATCCCCTCCACAGCAGCTCAGCTCCCAGCTCTGCCCTCCTGCTGCTTCACTCCTTGGAATCACAGAATTCCGGGATCATTTGGGTTGGAAGGACCTTAAACCCCATCCCATGGCAGGGACAGCTCCCACTGTGCCAGTGTCCAGCCCGGCCTTGGGCACTGCCAGGGATCCAGGGGCAGCCCCAGCTGCTCTGGGAATTCCATCCCAGCCCTCCCTGGCTGAGCTCCCGCTGTGCCCAGGGCAGAATTCCATGGGGAGGAGAAGGGAAGGAGCAGTCAGAGCCCTGCTGGATCCCCGGGATGGATCCCCGGGATGGATCCCCGGGATGGATCCCCTGGAGCCGATGGATCCCCGGGAGCTGATGGATCCCTGGGATGGATCCCTGGGATGGATCCCTGGGATAGATCCCTGGGATGGATCCCCGGGAGCTGATGGATCCCAGGGATGGATCCCCAGGAGCCGATGGATCCCCGGGATGGATCCCTGGGAGCCGATGGATCCCCGGGATGGATCCCTGGGAGCCGATGGATCCCCGGGATGGATCCCTGGGAGCCGATGGATCCCCGGGATGGATCCCTGGGAGCCAATGGATCCCCGGGATGGATCCCTGGGATGGATCCCCTGGAGCCGATGGATCCCTGGGAGCCGATGGATCCCCGGGACAGATCCCTGGGAGCCAATGGATCCCCGGGATGGATCCCCAGGATGGATCCCTGGGATGGATCCCCAGGAGCCAACGGATCCCCGGGAGCCGATGGATCCCCAGGAGCCAATGGATCCCTGGGATGGATCCCCAGGATGGATCCCCAGGAGCCGATGGATCCCCAGGAGCCGATGGATCCCTGGGATGGATCCCCAGGAGCCGATGGATCCCCAGGACAGATCCCCAGGAGGCGATGGATCCCTGGGATGGATCCCGGGGTGGATCCCCCAAGGCTTTGGGGTGACAGCTGGGAGGCGGTTCCCGGTGTTCCCCTCTCTGCCGGGTGTGGAAACGCCGGGATGCCGCTGGATCCATGGCGTTATCCTTGGGAAGGAGGGATGGGGCATGCCGCTGGATCCATGGCGTTATCCTTGGGAAGGAGGGATGGGGCATGCCGCTGGATCCATGGCGTTATCCTCGGGAAGGAGGGATGGGGCATGCCGCTGGATCCATGGCGTTATCCTTGGGAAGGAGGGATGGGGGATGGCGCTGGATCCATGGCGTTATCCTCGGGAAGGAGGGATGGGGGCGGCTCCTTCAGCTCCACGGCCCTGCGAGACCTTCAGGGGTTTGGTTGGGTTTTGGTGTGGGGTTTTTGAGTGTGTGGTTTTGTTTAGGGTTTTTGTGGGGTTTGTGGGGTTTGTGGGGTTTGTGTGCGTCTTTCTGGGGGTTTGGGGTTTTTGAGTGTGTGGTTTTGTTTAGGTTTTTTGTGGGGTTTGTGGGGTTTGTGTGCGTCTTTCTGGGGGTTTGGGGTTTTTGTGTGTGTGTTTTTGTGGGTTGGTTTGTTTGTTGTGTGGTTTCTCCGTGCTTTTTGTGGGTTTTGAGTGGGTATTTTTTGTGGTTTTATTTTGGTTTTGGTGGGTTTTGGGTGGTTTTGGGGTTTTTTTGTTTGTTTGTTTGAGGTTTTATGTTTGCCTGGTTTGGGGTTTTTTGTTTGTTTGGTTTGGGTTTCTATTTGTTTGTTTATCTTGTTATTTTAGTTTGGGTTTGGTTTGTATTTGTTTGTTTATTTTGTTATTTGGGGGGTTTTTTTTGTTTGTTTTGGGTTTCCATTTGTTTGTTTGTATTGTTCTTTTGGATTTTGTTGTTTGTTTTGGGGTTCTATTTTTTGTTTATTTTGTTCTTTTGGGGTTTTTTGTTTGTTTGGGGTTTCTATTTGTTTGTTTTGTTCTTTTGGGTTTTCTTGTTTGTTTGCATTTCTATTTGTTTATTTTGTTCTTTTGGGAGTTTTGTTTGTTTTGGGGTTCTATTTGTTTGTTTGTTTTGTTCTTTTGGGGTTTTTCCTTTGTTTTGGGGTTCTCTTTGTTTGTTTATTTTGTCCTTTTGGGTGTTTTTTTTTTTTTTTTTTTTTTGTTTGTTTGTTTGTTTGGGGTTTCGATTTGTTTGTTTGTTTTGTTCTTTGGGGGTTTTTTGTTTGTTTTGGGGTTCTATTTGTTTGTTTATTTTGTTATTTTGGTTTGGTTTTGTTTCCTATTTGATTGTTTGCTTTGTTCTTTTGGGGTTTTTTTTGTTTGTTTTTTGGGGTTTCTATTTGGGTTTTTTTTGTTTTGTTCTTTTGGGGTTTTTTGTTTGTTTCGTGTTTCTGTTTATTTGCTTGTTTTGCTCTTTTAGGTTTTTTTTTGTTTGTTTGTTTCTTTGGGGTTTCTATTTGTTTGTTTGTTTTGCTCTTTTGGGGGTTCTTTTGGCGACTCGTTCTCTTGGTTGCTTGGTGTTTTTAAACCCCTGGTGGCAGCAAACTCCGAGAGCCCCATAAACATTTGCTCAAACCCTTCCAGCACCGCCACCACCCCACACCCCCTGACACCAACAGAAAACCTGGGAACGCTTCCCAAAATCCTCCAAATCCCACCCGGGATCAGCGGGATCATGGACTGATTCCCTCATTTCTGGGATCGGGAGCCTCCAGCTCTTTCATTTTCCGGGTAAGCCGAGCTCAGCAGGGCCGGGATCGGAAACCGGAGCTGGGCCAGGCTCAGGTCAGGGCTCAGAGCTGATCCCAGGCTTTTCCTTTCAGCTGGAAACCTGAGCGCTCCCAGGTGGGATCCCTCGGGAACAACCCCGAAACAACACAAAAAACGGGCTCCTGGTGCCAAAAAATGGTGGGGAAAGGGAGGAAATGGGGGAAAATGCTGGGAAAAATGGTGGGAAAGGGGAAAAGAGTGGTGGAAAGGGGGGAAAAAGTGGTGGAAAACGAGCAAAAATGGTGGAAAGGAGGCAAAAAATGGTGGAAAATGGGGAAAGAGTGGTGGAAAGGGGGAAAAAGTGGTGGAAAATGGGCAAAAATTGTGGAAATGGTAAAAAAATGGTGGAAAGGAGGCAAAAAATGGTGGAAAGGAGGCAAAAAATGGTGGAAAGGAGGCAAAAAATGGTGGAAAAGGGGGAAAGAGTGGTGGAAAGGGGGGAAAAGTGGTGGAAAATGGGCAAAAATTGTGGAAATGGTAAAAAAAAGGTGGAAAGGAGGTGAAAAATGGTGGAAAGAAGGCAAAAAATGGTGGAAAAGGGGGAAAGAGTGGTGGAAATGGTCCAAAATTGGTGGAAAAGGAGAAAAAAGTGGCGGAAAAGGAGAAAAAAGTTGTGGGCAAGATATTCCCACTCCCCACTGAATTAAATTTAAGGCAAAAAAAGGGGAAAATGATGGGAAAATGTGGCTGGGTTTTTTGGTAGGGTTTTTTAGTTTGTTGTTGTCTTTTTGGAGTCTTTTGTGGGGTTTGTTTTTTTTTTTTTTTGAGGGGTTTGGTTTTTTATTATTGGATTCTTTTGTTGTTGATTTTGGTTTGGGTGTGTTTTGGTTTTTTTGGTGGTTTTCTTTTAGGTTTTTTGTGGGGTTTTTAAAATTCATTTTGTGGGAGTTTTTTGCTTTGGTTTGGTTTGGTTTTTTGGTTGGTTGGTTGGTTTTGGGGATTTTTGTTCATTTGTTTCTTGGGTTTGGTTTGGTTTGCTTTTAAATTCCATTTTTATTTGCATTTACCTCCAATTTTCGTGCTGAAGGCAAGGTGAGGCCACTAAAGGAAGGTTGATTCCTTTTCCGTCTGCACAATTCCAGCTCAGGGGAGATAAATCCTAGTTTAGGGCTCTTTGTGCACTGAGCAGAAAGAGGAAATTCCTTTTTTCCCTTAATTTGAGCTCCGGGGGAGCGGGAAACACCAACCAGCGCCTGAGCACCTTTGGAGGGTGGATTTAGCAGCTGGAAAATGTGGATTAAAGGAATTTTGTGCTGCTGGAGCACGGAGAAAGCGGGAATTCCAAGCAGGGAGGGAGCGGGATTGGGTTTCCCCCGCTCCGGTGGAGAACAAGGGCACCACTGTCCCAGGCATCGAACCAGCCCTGCCCCGAGTTTTCCTTCCCTTCTTCCTGCTGCTGGGCTTGGAAGGAAAAACTGAGCCTGGAGAAAGGATTTTTCCATGGAATTCCTGGGTATCCGTGTTTCCTCGGCTGTTGGAGGGGAAAAAACGGGATCCCGTTGGCCAAAAGGGTGGAAAATGGGAAAAAAGTGGTAGAAAATGGGCAAACATTGGTGGAAATGGGCAAAAACCCCCCAACTTCCCAACGTTTTCCTTCCCTTCTTCCTGCTGCTGGGGTTGGAAGCGAAAGCTGAACCTGGAGAAAGGATTTTTCCGTGGAATTCCTGGGTATCCGTGTTTCCTTGGCTGTTGGAGGGAAAAAACGGGATCCTGATGGACAAAAGGGTGGAAAATGGGGAAAAAGTGGTGGAAAATGGGAAAAAAGTGGTAGAAAATGGGCAAACATTGGTGGAAACGGGCAAAAAACCCCCAACTTCCCAATGTTTTCTTTCCCTTCTTCCTGCTGCTGGGGTTGGAAGGAAAAACTGAGCCTGGAGAAAGGATTTTTCCGTGGAATTCCTGGGTATCCGTGTTTCCTCGGCTGTTGGAGGGGAAAAAACGGGATCCCGTTGGCCAAAAGGGTGGAAAATGGGAAAAAGTGGTAGAAAATGGGCAAACATTGGTAGAAACAGGCAAAAAAACCCCCAACTTCCCAATGTTTTCCTTCCCTTCTTCCTGCTGCTGGGGTTGGAAGCGAAAGCTGAGCCTGGAGAAAGGATTATTCCATGGAATTCCTGGGTATCGGTGTTTCCTCGGCTGTTGGAGGGAAAAAACAGGATCCTGTTGGCCAAAAGGGTGGAAAATGGGAAAAAAATGGTGGAAAATGGGAAAAAAAGTGGTAGAAAATGGGCAAACATTGGTGGAAACGGGGAAAAAACCCAACTTCCAATGTTTTCTTTCCCTTCTTCCTGCTGCTGGGGTTGGAAGGAAAAACTGAGCCTGGAGAAAGGATTTTTCCGTGGAATTCCTGGGTATCCGTGTTTCCTTGGCTGTTGGAGGGAAAAAACGGGATCCTGTTGGCCAAAAGGGTGGAAAATGGGAAAAAAGTGGTGGAAAATCGGAAAAAAGTGGTGGAAAATGGGAAAAAAGTGGTAGAAAATGGGCAAACATTGGTGGAAACGGGAAAAAAACCCCCAACTTCCCAATGTTTTCCTTCCCTTCTTCCTGCTGCTGGGGTTGGAAGCGAAAGCTGAGCCTGGAGAAAGGATTATTCCATGGAACTCCTGGATATTGGTGTTTCCTTGGCTGTTGGAGGGGAAAAAACGGGATCCTGTTGGGGAAAAACAGTGGTGGAAAGGGGCAAAAAAATGGTGGAAAATGGGAAAAAGTGGTGGAAAGGGGCAAAAAATGGTGAAAAAGGGGACAAAACGTGGTGGAAAAGGAGTGGGAAAATGGTGGAAAAGGGGCAAAAATTGGTGGAAATGTGGGAAAAAAGTGGTGGAAAGTGGAAAAAAAGTGACAAAATGGGCAAAAAGTGGTGGGAAAGGGGGCAAAAAGCTCCTTCCCGATGCGAGGCTGGGAGAGGGAAGATTTCCTGTCCCTCGGGAGCAGCTGGAAGCGCGGGGGTGCCCCGGGGTGACCCGGGCTCTGTAATCAGCCCAACCATCTGCCGGGAGATTTGGGAGCTCCCGGGAGCTCCAGCTGTCACCAGAGCCCTCCCGGATGCCAGCAGGGCTCGCGCTGCTGGATTTGGGGGGCTGGAATTGCAGGGATCCGCCCCGAGGGATGGAAAAACCCTCAGGAGGGCAAAAACGTTGATTTTCGCCTTCCTGGGCAATGGGCAGCGGGGAGTGCATGAAAGCGTCCTGAAAAATGGGAATAATTCGTTCAGATCCCCAGAAAAATCCTCTCAGGGGTAATTTTGGGATTAATTAGGAGACAGGAGGTTGTTCCCCACAGCTTCCCCTCCTCAGGTTCCTCTTTATGGAAAAAGAACTTTTAAAAAATTTTCTGGCTGTGCAGAACTTCCCGTGGAGCTCCTCAGGCGTGGCTGAAAAGCTCTGGAATTTTTTTGGGTTTTGTGGGTTTTTTTTTTTTTGTTTGTTTCTGGTTTTGAGGCTTTCAGGTGCAAATTTCTGGGGTTTTCTTCTCACTCAGGAGGGCTGGGAATTAATTTCTTTCTTTTTCTCTGTCTCTTCGCTGGGAAGAGCCAAGAGGTTCTGGAGCCTGGAAGTGAGGGGACGAAAAATAAACATTAAAGGGAAAATTGGGGAAAAAAAATAAAGAAAGAAAGGAAGCAGGTGCATATCCAGTCCCAGGGATATCTGGGGGAAAAGGAAAACAGGGAAATGTGGGTGAAACGTGGATGTCCCTATTAAAGTGTCCCCAGCACCCCTGGAATGGGAGAGGAGCCACTCCCTGTTCCCGGATTATTTGCAGCTCTTTTGCAGGCAGGTAAACTGAGGCACGCGGTGATTCCTTTCCCCCCTTGGGCACATGCGCTCCCTCCGAGCTCTGAATTCCCAAAAATTTAATTTAAAACCCATCAAACCCCGTTTTTCTTGGCCAAGCTCCCTCTCGGTGGCCGGGGTAGGGAGCACAGGGGCGGATTCCCCCGGCGGGATGGGGTGAGCGCTCCTGGAGGAGCTGGATGGAAAACAGGGAATGTGGGAATCCCTAAACGCCAATCAGCACCACCCTGGAGCCGTCGGGATTTAACAGGCAGCGCCCATCCGTGTGCCAAGGGCTCCAGGAAGGGCAGGAAATAAATGGAAATACACAAAAAATTCCTGTTTTGGAGCTGTTTGGGAAGCGGAGTCTCGAGCTGGGGGAGCTCTGGAATGAGCCTTGGTGGAAGGTGAGAAAAGCCCAGGACAGGCCGGCATCGTTAAGCTGCAATAGGATTATGGAGCAGAGCAAATTAAAACAATTCCGTAACGAGGAGGGGGGAATTCCAGCTGGGATGGCGGCTCGGAGAGACGGGAATGAAGAAATGGATGGAGCAGGGGCAGGAATGGACGGAGCAGGGGCAGGAATGGATGGAGCAGGGGCAGGAATGGATGGAGCAGGGGCAGGAATGGATGGAGCCATGGCAGGAATGGATGGAACAGGGGCAGGAATGGATGGAGCAGGGGCAGGAATGGATGGAACCAGGGCAGGAATGGATGGAACAGGGGCAGGAATGGATGGAACCAGGGCAGGAATGGATGGAACAGGGGCAGGAATGGATGGAACAGGGGCAGGAATGGATGGAAGAGGGGCAGGAATGGATGGAACCATGGCAGGAATGGATGGAACCATGGCAGGAATGGATGGGACAGGGGCAGGAATGGATGGAACCGGGGCAGGAATGGATGGAACCATGGCAGGAATGGATGGGACAGGGGCAGGAATGGATGGAAGAGGGGCAGGAATGGATGGAACCATGGCAGGAATGGATGGAACCATGGCAGGAATGGACGGAGCCATGGCAGGAATGGACAGAGCAGGGACAGGAATGGATGGAGCAGGGCGTGAGAGCCACCGGGAGTGCCCATGGTTGTTGGGTGGCATGAGGGCAGAGCTGGATTTTCTGGGATCGGCTGTGTCACCATGGCAATGAGCAATCCCATGGGAATTAATAAACCTGGAGCTGAGAATCCTCGGGCTGGGAAAGGACAGGCCTGGCCAGGTAGGGCAAGGACAGAGCTCTGTCTCTGCCAGAGCCCAAACTCTGCCAGTCCTGATCCAGCTGGATTTGCCCCATCCCTGTCTCCTCTGGCCCCACGGATTAGTGGGATGCTCTCCATAGGAGGACGGAGGACGCTGGAGGTTTGGGGTGTCCTGGTGAGGTAAAGCAGGGAGCTGGAGCGGGGCAGAGCTGGGGGTGCAGGTGCCCCCGCCCAAACTCTGCCCATCCCTCCCTGAGATCCACCTGGATTTGCCCCGTCCCGTCCATTGTCCCCACGGATTACGGGATGATCTCCCTATGGAGGCCACCACAGATTTGGGGCGTTGGGGCCCCTCTGCCTTGGCTGTTCCCTCTTCCAATCTTCGGGCTTGGGGGATCCCTGATCCCTTCCACATCCACCGCCAGCCCCATTCCAGCCAGGGCTCCCCCAAACCCTCGGCCCCGGGATGAGGGGACACACTTGGAGCTGCTCAGGGCTTCAGGGATCTGCCACCCCAGGGAATCCCAGGAAAGCACCTCAGTCCCTGATTCCACCCCAGCCAGACTCCCTGGGATTGCTTGTGCCTCCTCATCCCGAGTTTTGCCGGCAGTAGGAGGGGAGGATTTTTTTTTTGTGGGTTTGGATTTTTTTCTCCTGCCTTTTCCTGGAGGTGAAGAGTGGAGCATGCTGGAGACGAGGGGTTAGATACAATTTACGTTGGGAAATTCCTGATTTTTCTGCCAGCCCTGGCTCTGGGATATTTATTGTGGAGTGGGGTGGGATTTGGCACTGATCCATGGAAGAATTGGGATAAAAAATGACAGTGGAGATGGGCAGTCCCAGGGAGGAGGAGGAAGAGATGGAGTTTGGAGAGCTGAGTGTGAGCTGGGGTACCCGGACCCGGAGTTTCGCTGTATTCCTTGAGGGATGATGAAACTCGGGAGCATCCATGTCCATTTTTGGGATGTGCCTGGCTCCCCTCATCGACAGTGGAGAATCCAAACAAACCCGGAATAATTGCAGCTCCTCCATCAACGTTAATGACTATTTTCCTTGCAGAAAATGAGTGGCCAATTAAATCCAAACGCGCTGGGCTTTGGGCAGCTTTTAATTGGGGGTTTAATTAATCCGAGGAACAATGAAGGGACACAAAACAAGGGGCTGGTGCTGGCTGAGCTCGTGTCACATCTTTGGAGTGGGATTTCCACCGGGATGAGCATCCACACCCCTTTTCCAACACCCCAGATTCCAGCCCATCCTCCTGGGCTCTGCCTTGGGAATCTCCCTCCCAAGCAGCTCTCGATCCCATGGTGGTCTTTTCCCAGGTTCCTGCCTGGAGCAGCTTTCCAACAGATTTATTTTTAACTCCCAGCCTTGGATCGGGGAGTGGAAATTCAGTGATGTTTTGGAGTGGGAAAAGAACCGTGGAGTCTTTTAAGCTCCAGAAACAATGTTTTCATCCCAGCTTTTTGTGCGAGCTCTTATTATTCATATTATTCCAGCTGTTTACAGTATCCCTGAATCACTTGCTGGGATGAGTTATTGAGGTTTTCGGTATAAAACACCAGAAAAGGACTTTCAAGGGTGATCAAATGAAAATATCCCATGGAAAATATTCAAAGAATCAACATTTCCCTGGTGATGTATTCTCAGTGTACAAGTGTTTTCCTGGAGAAAGCATCTTTTGGCTCCTGGCAGATTCCTGCCCCGGCTGTGTCATTCCAAGCTTTTCCCCGTGCCCAAATCTGCCATTTCCCTGGGAGGAGCAGCCTGGAGTGCTCCTTGTCCATTGGCTCCATCCTGGCAGGGCCACTCTCATTCCGCCTCGTCCTGTCCCGGTGCCCCTGCGGCACTCAGAGCTGGAATGGGATTTGGGCTTCCCAGAGCTCCTCTGGATTTGAACTTCCCAGAGCTCCTCTGGATTTGGGCTTCCCAGAGCTCCTCTGGATATAGACTTCCCAGAATTTCTCTGGATTTGGGCTTCCCAGAGCTCCTCTGGATTTGGGCTTCCCAGAGCTCCTCTGGATATAGACTTCCCAGAATTTCTCTGGGTTTGGGCTTCCCAGAGCTCCTCTGGATTTGGGCTTCCCAGAGCTCCTCTGGATTTGGACTTCCCAGAGCTCCTCTGGATATAGACTTCACAGAACTCCTCTGGATTTGGGATTCCCAGAGCTCCTCTGGGTTTGAACTTCCCAGAGCTCCTCTGGATTTGGGCTTCCCAGAGCTCCTCTGGATTTGGACTTCCCAGAGCTCCTCTGGATATAGACTTCCCAGAATTTCTCTGGATTTGGGCTTCCCAGAGCTCCTCTGGATTTGGGCTTCCCAGAACTCCTCTGGATTTGGGATTCCCAGAACATCTCTGGGGCTGGAATCCAAACAAGTGCAGTGATCTTGGCTTTTTGGTTTTGCTGCTCATTTTGGAAGCGGGATGGGCAGGAATGGGATGCAGAGATGAGAACCTGGACACGGCACCAAGGGATGGGGATTTGTGGGATGGGAAGTGGATCCTCGTGTCATCTGCACGGCCCTGTCCCGTTCTCCAGGTGCTTTCGCCTGATTCCATCTTCCTTTCCCTCTTTCCCCGTTGGGATGTGGACCCGGCTGTTTCCCCGTGTCCCTGCTGATGCTCCCCTTTGCCTGCCTCGGCCCCAGCCCACATCCCAGATATTCCAGAGGCTGCTGGATGGACACAGACATTCCTATCATGGAATAAAATCACCTCCATCCCCAGCTCTCCCTTCCAGGTCTTCTCGCAGCAGGAACCTCCTCATCTCCAGCCCCTTGTGGTCCCAGGGGCTGTGGGGTGAGTGGGCTCCTCGGTGTGCCTGGCTGGACCTGGACTGGGCTCCTTGGAATTCCATGTTTTCCTGGGATTCATCGCTCTGGGGTCGCCCATGGGTCTGCCAGTGAACCTAGGACAGGACTTGGCCACCTGGATTTGTCCCCTCAGCCAGAGCAACCCGAACCTGGGTCCCAGCTCCTCAGGAACCACCACATTCCAGAGCCAGATCCCGATTTCCTTTCTGATTCCTTCAAGGAACAAACTCCTGAGGTTCTGCCTGCAGCCAGGAGGGCTGGGAGCACCCACGGGCTGGGGTGTCCCTGTCACCCCCCACCTGGAGCAGATCCCTCCCAGTCAGGGCTGCTGGAGCTGGGGGTCCTGCTCCCACCTTCCCCAAAATCCATGGATGGATGCCTGGAATTAAATCAGGATTCTCCCCCTGCCCGGGGAGCTCCTCCAGGAGCTGGAGGTGCCTCCTCTCCCCCAGCCCGTGACCCCACCCCGGGAAGGAGCCTCCATCCCTGGATTCCAGCCGGAGGACGCCACCCCTGGCTCCAGCGGGATGCGTCGCCATGGAGGAGGCGTTGCCGTGGCGACCGTTGCCGTGCGATGGCGACCGGCGCAGCAGGGCCCCGGAGCATCCCAGGGAGGTTCCCCAGCCTCTCCCGGTGCTTCAGGACGGATCGATTTCCCAGGTTTCCCTCCTCCCGAGGCGAAACACTCGGCGCCGAGAGCTTTTACCGCGGCAGCGGGTTTTGGGTTCTGTTTCGGGGCAGATTTCGGGAGTTTTAAATCCCACGGAGTGGAAATGGCCTAAATAATAAAACAGCCTACCTGGGAAGGGAGGGAAGTGCAGGGAATTTAGGAAGCTCCAAACCAGGCGCTCCCTGTCCCCCAGGATGTGTTCAGAGATGGAGAGGGGTGTGCAGGAACATCCCTGTGCCGCTCACGAGGGTGACAGGAGGGTCCCATCTGTGCCGTGGTTTCCACATCCTCTAAGCCCTCAAATCCTCTGTCTCTGCAAAAACCCTTCCACGGAGTGGAAATGCCCTAAATAATAAAATTCCCTGATCCACCCTGCCTGGGGAAGGAGGGCTGCACAGGGAATTTAGGAAGGTCCACGCCAGGCGCTCCCTGTCCTCCAGGACGCGTCAGAGATGCAGAGGGCTCTGCAGGACCATCTTTGTACCACGAAGGGGGCAGGAGGGTCCCTTCTGTGCCCTGCATTTTTTAAGCCCCCAAATCCCCTGGAGATCTGCTCCTGGCGGGGCTGAGCGACGCCCTTTACCCCAAATTCACATTTTTCACCTGTGAAGTGGTGTCACCCGTGCTGACAAGGGCAGAGGAGAGGGAGGGGTGACGCTGCCCGTGCTGGGGGGTGACACGGCCCATGGAGAGGGACCAAGGCCTCCCTGATGCCCTGCTCAGCTCGGATGCTGCCAGGCCGGGGGCTCCCAGCCCTCCCCGGCTTTCCAAGGCTCTCAGTGCGGGGTTTGGGTGGGATTTGTGCTGCTGCGGCCCCTCGGCTGCTGTTCCCTGCCAGCCCAGGCAGGGAGTGTCCGGGTGGGAATGGTCACCGGCCCATCCCCCTTTTCAGGTGGAAAGGGATCCTCTGGGATGGGGTGGGGGATGTGTTTCTCATCCGAGCTGGATGGAGCGGGATGTCACTGCTGAGATCCAAACCCTTTGTGTCTGGCGCTTGTTCGGGGTCGTTTGGAGCACAATGAGGGAGCATTCGGTGAAACGTGACTTTCTGGCCCTGCCCTGGAGTCTGCTCTTCATCAGGGCTGGTTTTTATAGCAGCAGAGCTGTGACCTTTGGGCACCCTGGGGGAGTGGGAACGGGGCCCTTGTTTGGGGTCTGGGTGATGCCAGACCCCGGTCCCGGCCCGGGCTGCCCCCGTGGGACACGGGGATGTGACAGGAGCAGTTCCCCGGCTGCAGGATAATCCTGGGCACAGCCATCACCTCCCTGGGGACACTGAAACCTTCCCACTTCTCATCCAGAAGTGACGCAGCCCCCCAGGCCAGCCTCATCCCGCTGCCTCCAGCGGCTCCGCCATGATCCCGGGTTTAATTTCCCTAACGAAGCAGCGCGGAGCTGGGTAAGGAAAGAGCTGTCAGCTGGGCAGTTGGAATTGCAGGGATCGAGCTGCTGGCCCTTGGCTGGAGCTGGCTAATAAGTGACATCCTGCTGCCACCAGGGCGGGGGTGACAGGGGTGGCAGGGGGAACAGAGGCGGGATCAGCAGCACGCTGGGATTTCCTCCCTGCCCCGAGGAATTCTCTGCCTGGCTCAGCTTTGGAATGAGCACCTGGAGAGGGCTGCTCTGAGCACCTGGAATGCTGCGAGCCTGTCCCTCATCCCAGCCATGGGAGGAGACTGATCCAGACGGGGACGTGGTGTGTGTGACAGGCCCAGCCCTCCACAGCCACGCAATCCATGTCTTGGAAAAGCTTTTCTCACGGGAGCAGTGGCCCCATCCCTTCTGCAGCGGGGTGGGGACCGTCCCTGCCACCATCCCGGGACACTGGGGGCTGCGTGGATGGATCCGGCACATCCAGGGGTCTGAGCACACGGAGCCTGCTGGGGCAGGGATAAAGTCTGGATGAAACTTCTCTTTTGGGACAAATCCAGGCAGCTGTGGCTTGGCTTGGGGGCTGGGATGGATTGGGAATGGGGGTTGGGATGGATTGGGAATGGGGGCTATGATGGATTGGGAATGGCGACTGGGATGGATTGGGAATGGGGGCTGTGATGGATTGGGAATGGGGGCTGTGATGGATGTGGAGGGGGGGGCTGTGGTGGATCGGGATGGGGGGGCTGTGGTGGATTGGGAATAGGGGCTGTGATGGATGGGGAGGCAGCCCCAGGTCGGGAGGTGGGAGCTGCTGTCCTGAGTGATTTGTGGTTTCCTGAGCTGGCAAACTCTGCTTTCCCTCCCCTCCATCCGGGCCAGGCCAGGGGGAGCAGTCCCTTGTGCCTGGAGGGAGCAGCCCCTAATTCCCGGGGGAGCAGACCCCCATTCCCGGGGGAGCAGCCCCTCATTCCTGAGGGGAGCAGCCCCTCATTCCCGGGGGAGCAGGCCCCCATTCCCGGGGGGAGCAGACCCTCATTCCTGAGGGGAGCAGACCCCCATTCCTGAGGGGAGCAGACCCCCAGTCCCGGAGGGAGCAGACCCTCATTCCCGGGGGGAGCAGACCCCCATTCCTGGGGAGGGGGGCCATGCACGGCCAGGGGCACGTGGAACGTTAACGATCCCAGCAGCACTAAATCCAAATAAACCCCGACTGCTCCCAAGATTTATGGCACGAGCCTGACCTCAAACCGTCAGGGCTGCGGATGGGCGGGGGTTACGTCAGCGCCTTGGGCATGGAGCGATGAGGGGGCTTCTTTGGGAACAGCCGTGTCCCAAACACCGCCCTGTGCACTGGGAACACCTGGAGATTGTTCCCAGGTCTCTCAGTCTGTGTGGAGCTCGGCTGGGGCCGTGCTGCAGGCGGGGTCCCCCCGGTCTCGTCCTGGCTGTGGGGTTGTTGTGGGGCTTGTGCTGGTCCTGGTTCAGGTTTAGGGTTAGGTGGAGGGATGGATGGATGGATGGATGGATGAATGGATGGAGGGATGGATGGATGGATGATGGATGGGGGATAGATGGAGGGATGGATGATGGATGGATGGATGGATGGATGGATGGATGGATGGATGGATGGAGGGATGATGGATGGGGGATAGATGGAGGGATGGATGGATGGATGGATGGATGGATGATGGATGGATGGATGGATGGATGGATGATGGATGGATGGATGAGGGATGGATGGATGGATGATGGATGATTGATGCAGAGATGGATGAATGGAATCACAGATGGATGGGTGTTGGATGCATGCATGGATGGATGGATGGATGGATGGATATTGGATGGATGGATGGATGGATGGATGGATGATGGATGGATGGATGATGGATGGATGGATGGATGGATGGATGGATGGATGATGGATGGATGGATGATGGATGGATGGATGATGGATGGATGATGGATGGATGGATGGATGGATGATGGATGGATGGATGGATGGATGGATGGATGGATGGATGGATGGATGGATGATGGATGGGTGTTGGATGCATGGATGGATGGATGGATGGATGGATGGATGGATGGATGATGGATGGATGATGGATGGATGGGTGGATGCATGGATGCACAGATGGGTGTTGGACAGATGGGAGCTGCTGTGCCAAGCCGGTGCTTCCGTTCCCATTTCCTGCTCCAAGCCCGGAGCCAGGAGTCTGGAAGAGCTGCATCTTGTTCCAATTTGAGGAGGAACAAAGGGAGCGGGGCCATGTGGCTTCCATCAGGGAGAGGCTTTGCAGGTCACAGAGGGAGAATCCCACCCTCGGGAACGGGGATGGGCTGGGGAGCGCCGGGCTCTCCTCATTTCCCGGGCAGCCTTGATACTTTGGTGTAAAAACATCAAAAGGCAAATGAGAGTGGTTCCCAATGTTTCTTCCTGAATCCCCTCAATCCCTGGCATTTTTCCTTGCCTTCCCAGCAGTTTTGGTGACCTGTCTCATATTTTTGGGCTGTGTAATTCCCAAATCCTTGCGGATTTATTCTGCGGGATCACAATTTCCAGTGAGCAGCTGGTGAGCCGGTGCTGGGAATGCAGGATGGTGCATCAGCTGGGGGGCAAAGGCTGAATATTCCCAGAGATCTGGGAAGCACACGCGGTGTGAGAGACCGGCAGGATGCATCCAGTGGGATGATACATCCAGCTGGGAAGAGCTGGAGCGGATCCAGCCAGACGCAGCTCAGACACTTAAAAGCTCAACTCCCCCAGCCCTTCACGAGCTGATGGATTCTCCCTCCTGATGGGGGAAGGGATGTGTGGACAAAACGCGAGCCAGGTCCCAAATTTCTCCTCCTGACTGTTCAAAACTCCTTCTGCTCCGAGCTACAGCAAAAACAAAGAAACCCCGAGCGGTTTTTGGGAGGTAAAACGCTCCGAGAGGCGACGGGGACCCGTCAAGGCCTTGATTTGAAACTGAAGCTCGAACCTGGCTCGTTACATCTTGAAACATCTGATGCGATCTCGCAGATCAAAGCCGCCTTGTTTGCCTTGTAATGAGGTGTCAAAGCACTTCCTCGCAACGCCAACAGGAGACACTTTGATCTGCAAAACAAGATGTTTAAGAGCGCTGCTAGCGAGGGCTCCCCGCGTTTTCGCGGCTCTGGGATGCAGGGGAATATTTGAAGTCTGGTGTTGTTTCCTCTCGAGGCTTCCCAAGCTGCGGCAGCTGATGAGGTGTTGCTGTCACACCGGAGCCAGGACTCGCAGGGAAATTATCGAGGCTGAGCAGCCGCCAGCTGGAGAACCAAACAGAGCGTTCTTCTTACAGCTTCCAAAAGGGAATGTTGGGTTTTCCCAAAAAAACCCAAACAAACAAACAAAAAAAAAAAGAGCAGCTTTTTGTCCATGGGAATTGTTGGAGTCGGTGTGAGCTCACTCTGAGTTGTTTTGGGGGAAAACACTGCCATTCGGGGTGGTTCAGCTGGAGGCTGTTTGTGCTGCTTTTCCCGTGCCTGGTCCCACGGGGGGCGGCTGCGGTGTCACCTGTGTGGGGCTGGAGCCGCTCACGTGTCCCTCCGGTCACAGGCTCAGCGCTGGCGCAATGAGAACTACGAGAGGCCCGTGGACCTGGAGGGCTCTGGGGATGACGACCCCTTTGGAGAAGATGAGCTGGACGACTTCTACTCCGGCTCTGGCTCGGGGTGTGAGTACCTGGGGGGCTCCTGGGGAGTCCTTGGATGGTTGGGGGGTCCCTGGGATTCCTGGGAAGGGTCCATGGCTCTCTGTGGGGCTGGGGGAGTTCCCAGGAAGGGTCCTTGGCTGGCTGTGGGGCTGGGGAGCTCTGGAGAAGGGTCCATGGCTGGCTGTGGGGCTGGGGAGCTCTGGAGAAGGGTCCATGGCTGGCTGTGGGGCTGGGGAGCTCTGGAGAAGGGTTCTTGGCTGGCTGTGGGGCTGGGGAGCTCTGGAGAAGGGTTCTTGGCTGGCTGTGGGGTTGGGGGGTTCCTGGGATGGTCCTTGGCTGGCTGTGGGGTTGGGGGGTTCCCGGAAGGGTTCTTGGCTGGCTGTGGGGCTGGGGGGTTCCAGGGAAGTGTTCTTGGCTGGCTGTGGGGCTGGGGAGCTCTGGAGAAGGGTCCATGGCTGGCTGTGGGGTTGGGGGGCTTGGAGAAGGGTTCTTGGCTGGCTGTGGGGTTGGGGGGTTCCTGGGATGGTCCTTGGCTGCCTGTGGGGCTGGGAGGTTCCCAGGAAGGGTCCTTGGCTGCCTGTGGGGTTGGGAGGTTCCCAGAAGGGTCCTTGGCTGGCTGTGGGGCTGGGAGGTTCCCAGGAAGGGTTCTTGGCTGGTTGTGGGGCTGGGGGTTCCAGGGAAGGGTCTCTGGCCGAGTGTGATGTTTGGGGGCTGGAGAGGGGATGTGAGGGGGGAATTGCCCTCTATCCGTCACTGGAGTGGTCCCCTGAGACAAAAGCAATGGGAGCTGTCCCAAAAGCTGGGCTCCAGTGCCTCCATGTCCCAGTTCAGCCTCTGGCCCTACTGGGCAGGACTGGCCCTCCCACAGACCCCAGAGAGGGCTTTGGCCACCACACGGAAACAGCCCTCGGCTTCTGCCGAGCCTGGAACCATCCGTGCCCTCGGATTTTGGGAGCGGTGCCAGGGAAATGCAGCAGCAGCGGTTTCACTCTTCCCTCTTGTCCCCCCATTTCAGACTTCGAGCGGGAGCTGGGGCTGGACACGGCCGTGAGCCTGACCACGGACACGCCGGTGACGCTGCCCACCACGGCGGCCGTGCTGCCCGTCACCGCCGCCCAGCCTGTGGCAACGCCCCTGGAGCCGTCCCCCACGCCCCAGGACACCACCCCCGGGCAGGCGACCCGCGCCTCGCTCATCCCCAGGACCACAGGGGCACCGGCCGTGCCCAGCTGGAAAGCCACCACCAGCACCAGCACCACGGCCAGCGAGCCCCCGACCACCACGGCCACCACCACCACCACCACGGAGGCCACCACCACCACCACGGCCACCACCACCACCACCACGGCCACCACCACCACAAGCAGCACCACCGTGGCCACGGCCAAGCCCACCACCATCCGGAGGTTCCTGCCCCCCTTGGCCACCAAGGCGGCCACCACCCGGGCCACCACCCTGGAAACCCCCACCACGCCCGTCCCCAAAACCAGCGCCCCGACAGAGGTGGCCACGTCACGCCTCGTCCCCACCAGCACAGCCAGGCCCATGGCCCTGCCAAAGCCCAGCACCTCCAGGACTGCAGAGCTCCCCGAGAAAAGCGCGGCCTTGCCCATGACCACCACGCTGCCGCCCACCGAGGCCCCTCAGGTAGGAGGCCGGAGCCCTTCTCGGGGGTCCTGGGCTCCCTGGGAAGCCAAGTGGTGGCCACGGGAGGCCTTTGGTGTCCGTCCATCCTCGGCCACTTGCTCTGAGGGAGGTCGAGGCAGGCTGGGCTCTTCCAGAGCGGAGCAGCTGGGGAGCTGGGAAGGAGGTGGAAAGGGGGAGTTTAACCTGGGCAGGGGTTCAAGCTCCTGAGAGCTCCAGGATGTGCCGGAAATCCTGAGGGCTCCAGGATGTGCCAGCAATCCCGGTGTCCACGGCAGTGCCGTCTCCAGAGCAGCTTCCCCAGGCAGGAGGGCGGCAGTGCCACATCCCACAGGGACACAGCGACTTTCCTCGGGGTTTGGTGTCGTGTCCCAGCTCCCGGCCCTGCCAGGAGCCCCACACCCTCCTCAATTACGGCTTGATGGTGCATTTCCAGCCCGTCAGGTGTCCTGAGCAGGGATTTCAGCTCCATCTCGCATTCAGAACCCCTCAGGGGCCCTTTGCAGCCGCTTTGACTGAAAGGTGGAGTGATTTGTCTAAACTACTCCCTCTTTGCCGCCTGCAAATGCGAGCTCTGAGCGCTCGGGGCTCTCGCTGACCTTCAATTAATCCCTGTCACAACCCCGGCTCGTGGGAAGCGCTGAGCCGTGCGCTGGCCCCGGGGCAGCGGGACATGGAGAGGGCTCCCACCCCCGCCCCAGACAGCCCCTGCCTCATCCCGAACTCTCCTCATCCTGAACTCTGCCTCATCCGGAACTCTCCTCATCCTGAATCCTGGCTCATCCTGAACTCTCCTCATCCTGAACTCTGCCTCATCCCAAACCTGCCTCATCCCGAACTACCCTCATCCTGAGCTCTCATCATCCTGAACTCTGCCTCATCCCAAATCCTGCCTCATCCTGAACTCTGCCTCATCCCGAATCCTGCCTTATCCTGAACTCTGCCTCATCCCCAATCCTGCCTTATCCTGAACTCTGCCTCATCCCGAACCCTGCCTCATCCTGAACTATCCTCATCCTGAGCTCTCCTCATCCTGAGCTCTCCTCATCCTGAATCCTAGCTCATCCTGAACTCTCCCCATCCTGAACCCTGCCTCATCCTGAAACCTGCCTCATCCTGTACCCTCCTCATCCTGAACCCTCCTCATCCTGAGCTCTGCTCATCCTGAACCCTTCTCATCCAAACCCTGCCTCATCCCGAACTATCCTCATCCTGAACCCTGGCTCATCCTGAACTCTGCCTCATCCTGAGCTCTCCTCATCCTGAACTCTCCTCATCCTGAACCCTGGCTCATCCTGAAACCTGGCTCATCCTGTACCCTCCTCATCCTGTACCCTCCTCATCCTGAACTCTCCTCATCCTGAACCCTGGCTCATCCTGAACTCTGCCTCATCCTGAGCTCTGCTCATCCTGAACTATGCTCATCCTGAACTCTCCTCATCCTGAACTCTGCCTCATCCTGAACTCTGCCTCATCCCGAACCCTGCCTCATTCCAAACCCTGCCTCATCCCAAATCCCACTTTGTGCCCGAGGCAGGCGGGAAGGAGCCGCTTGCCCACCCGGGGAGGTTTGGCTCTGGGATGCTCCAGCTCAGCGGACACGCCGAGGGACGAGGGGGAAAGTCCAGGGGATTTGATCCCGATGGGATGTGCAGGAGGCAGTGAATGGATCAGGGATGGGATGGAGGGGGTGGGATGGATCATATTCCCAGGCAATATTTGCCCTCGAGGCCAGGATCCCGTCCTTGCCAAGGGAATTGGGCAGGGACAGCAGGGAGCAGGGCTGAGGTGACAGCTCTGTGTCCTGGTGACAAGGACCCATCCTCCTGCTCCTGCCCTGTGCACCAGGAGCCGGGGAAAGGAAGAGGGAAGGGACCCCTGGAGCCCATCCAGCAGCGTCCAGTCCTTCCTCTCGCTGTGCTGGTGTGGCACGGACGTTGTGTCACCTCCTGTTAGGGTGACCTGCGAGCGCTGACATCCAACCTGCGCTCCGGAGACAGAGCCCAGCGGGACACCTGGGATGGGATATCGGGGAGAAATCCTGCCTTGTGAGGGTGCACATTCTGGGATGGGATATCGGGGAGAAATCCTGCCCTGTAAGGGAGCAGGGGCTGGGATGGGATATCGGGGAGAAATCCTGCCCTGTAAGGGAGCAGGGGCTGGGATGGGATATCAGGGAGAAATCCTGCCCTGTGAGGGTGCACATTCTGGGATGGGATATCGGGGAGAAATCCTGCCCTGTAAGGGAGCAGGGTGTGGGATGGGATATTGGGGAGAAATCCTGCCCTGTAAGGGAGCAGGGCCCGGGATGGGATATCGGGGAGAAATCCTGCCCTGTAAGGGAGCAGGGTGTGGATGGGATATCAGGGAGAAATCCTGCCCTGTAAGGGAGCAGGGTGTGGATGGGATATCAGGGAGAAATCCTGCCCTGTAAGGGAGCAGGGGCTGGGATGGGATATCGGGGAGAAATCCTGCCCTGTAAGGGAGCAGGGGCTGGGATGGGATATCAGGGAGAAATCCTGCCCTGTAAGGGAGCAGGGTGTGGGATGGGATATCAGGGAGAAATCCTGCCCTGTAAGGGAGCAGGGTGTGGGATGGGATATCAGGGAGAAATCCTGCCCTGTAAGGGAGCAGGGTGTGGGATGGGATATCAGGGAGAAATCCTGCCCTGTAAGGGAGCACATTCTGGGATGGGATATCAGGGAGAAATCCTGCCCTGTAACGGAGCAGGGGCTGGGATGGGGGCTTTTTTGGAGAAACTAGAGGGAACAGGTCCTGGGATGGGGACAGAGAATGGCCCAGCTCAGCCATGGTGGCCTCAACCTTTTGGTGACTCTCAGGTTGTGGGGTTGTGTTGTCACTGCTGTACAACTTCAGTGACACAGGGAAGGGACACCCCAATGTCATCCCCCTGTCCCCTACCCTGTCCTCAGTCGGTGATGTCCTGTGGACACCCTTTGGTCCTTGTCCCCTGCTCCATCTTGTCCTTTCTCCCAGATGGAGCCAGGGGAGGTGACAACAGTCCCCGACAACGAGCTGGAGGTCCCGGCCAGCAGCGGCCCCAGCGGGGACTTCGAGATCCGGGAGGAGGAGGAGACGACTCGTCCCGACCTCAGGAACGAGGTGATGGCTGTGGTGACCCCGCCGGCGGGGCCGGGGCCCGGCAGGAACGTGGAGACGGGGCTGATGGACAACACGATAGACTCGGGCAACTCGGCTGCTCAGCTGCCCCAGAAGAACATCCTGGAGAGGAAAGAGGTGTTGATAGGTGAGATACGGGGCCAGGGTTTGGGGGGCAGGGTTTGTCCCAGGAGAGGGGACAGGCCTGGGAAGGGCATTGGGATAACCCCCACCCACGCCCCAGATTGCTCCATGGGGTGTCCCAGGGTCTCCACGTCTTTGTCAGAGAAGCTCTGCACAATTTCCTTCTACTGAGATGGATTTCCAGGAAAAAAGATGGGATTTCGGTGCAAAGATGTTCTGTGGTCATAGCTCAGCACCAAGCCCTGCTCCCAAACTTCCAAAGCCAGGCTGGAATCCCAAATGATTCCCCAAAGTGGGGTAGTGCTGAGCCTGGCATCACCCACACCCACCTCCCAAAACTGCTCCACAGCTCTGCTGGGGGGTCCCAAGGGTGTCTGTGCCTTTGCCAGGAATGTTGTGCACAATTTGTTTGTGCTGAGATGGACTGACAGGAAAAGAGTGGGATTTTTTTTCCTGGAAACCCAAAGATGTGCTGCGGTGACCTGGCCACCGCTGAGAGGCTGCTCCCAGACTTCCAAAGCACAGAAGCGGGCTGGAATCCCAAATGAACCCCCCAAGAGTCTTTGTGCTGGAAGCCAGGCTGGGGCTGGGGGTGGCACTGACAGCTGGGGGTGGCACTAATGGCTGTGAATGACACTGGTGACCGGGAGGATGGCACTGGGGGCTGGGGGTGGCACTGACAGCTGAGGGTGGCACTGACAGCTGGGGGTGGCACTGATGGCCATGAATGACACTGACGGCTGGGGGTGACCCTGAAGGCCATGGGGGTGACACTGAGGACCAGAGGGTGGCACTGAGGGCCACAGATGGCACTGATGGCCAGGGGTGGCTCTTCTAGCCGGGGGGTCACTGGTGGCTGGGGGTAACACTGAGAGGCGGGGGTGGCACTGATGGTCAGGGGGGTGGCACTGATGGTCAGGGGGGTGGACTGACAGACAGGGGTGGCACTGATGGCTGCAGGTGGCACTGACGGCCGCAGGTGGCACTGATGGACAGGGGTGACACTGACAGCCGCAGGTGGCACCGATGGCCGCAGGTGGCACTGACAGACAGGGGGGTGGCACTGATGGCTGCAGCTGGCACGGATGGCCATGGGTGGCACTGACAGCCGCAGGTGGCACTGACGGCTGGAGGTGGCACTGACGGCTGGGGGTGGCACTGATGGCTGGGGGTGGCACCGATGGCCGCAGGTGGCACTGATGGCTGGGGGTGGCACCGACGGCTGGGGGTGGCACTGACGGCCGCAGGTGGCACTGACGGCCGGGGGTGGCCCTGACGGCCGGGGGTGGCACTGACGGCCGGGGGTGGCACTGATGGCCGGGGGTGGCACCGATGGCCGCAGGTGGCCCTGACGGCCGTGTCCCTGTGCGCTGTTGCAGCCGTGATCGTGGGCGGTGTGGTGGGCGCCCTCTTCGCCGCCTTCCTGGTGATGCTGCTCATCTACCGCATGAAGAAGAAGGACGAGGGCAGCTACACCCTGGAGGAGCCCAAGCAGGCCAACGTCACCTACCAGAAGCCCGACAAGCAGGAGGAGTTCTACGCGTAGACGAGAGCCCGGAGTGCCTCATGCTTCCTCCCTCCCCGACTCCCCGCTCCAAACCCTCCCCCTCCTCTCCTCCATCCAGTCTCTCTCTTCCCCCCCTTTCCCCCTCTCTTTTTTTGGGATCAGACTGTGAATTTACGAAGCGAAACCCGCGGCGGCTGAAGGAGGAACGGCGTCCTTGGCGCGGGGGGCGCGGGGTGCCCGCAGCAGCGCCGAGGTCGCGCCCAGCACCGCACGCTTTCTGCTGGCGGGAGGGACGGGGCGCGGAGCCCGCGCCAAGGAGCCGACGCCAGGGCAGCCGTGCCCGGGAATTGCTCTGGAGAGCACGGGATGGGCTGCCCACGGCGCCCGGAGCTCGGCGGGACTTTTCTCAACACCACCACCACAAACTCTGGGATCCGGAGTGCCACACCTCCTGCCAGCCCTGGGGTGCAGCGGGCTTGCTTTGGATTTATTCCCCTCTTCTTTCTTTTTTTTTTTTTTTTTTCCATCCATAAAGGAGGGAGATTTCCTTCCCTCTGCCTCATCTTTATTTTTTGGTTTTCTTTTGGAACGGGGTTGGTTGCTCCGCAGGAATCCCCTTCTGCTGGAAGAGAGAACACGACTCTCCCACGCTCCTGGAACCTTGGGAAAAGCACAGAGGGGTGGAATACCTGGCACCCTGGGATTCGCTCCTGCAGCGGGGAAAAAGGAAATAAATACAAACGCTGGGAATGATCCCTTTGGATCAATGCTCTGGAGAGCTCGTGGAGCTGCATTGGGCCATCCCAGGCTGCTGCCATCCGGCCACTCCCTGGAATCTCCTGGATCCACATCTCCCTGAGGGGTTTGGCCAGGAAGGGACTTGGCTTGGGCTGGGTTTTCACTGTGACCACTAAAGCTCGGCTTTGCGGGACATTCCTCAGGGAGGAGCTGGGAATGGAGAAGCTGAATCCTGTCCCTGGCTCTTCCAGAGGGGAAAACAGCGCTCTGCAAGGCGTGGGATGCAGCCTAAGGAGGGAAATCCAAGCAGGGACCATCCCTGTCCTCTTGGGTCCAGCAGGGATCCCACCGGCTCCAGAGGTGAGGAAGAGGAGGCTTCAACTGGATCATTGTGAAGATCCCAAAATTTATGGAAAGACGCAGGACTGATGGTTTTCCTTTGTCGTTTGAATCCCCAGGATTGACGGTTTTCCTTCATTGGTGTTTAAATCCCAGCACAACCCACAGGGCTGGAGAGAACCCGACCGTGGCGCCTCCCAGGTGTCCCCTTGGAGGCTGCCCAGGGAGCAGATCCAGACCCTCGGGAAAGGTCGGATCTTCCAGAGCAACCTCTGCACACAATTGAGAAATTTCAACTGAGATATTTCAATTAAGATATTGCAATTAAGGTGTTTCAACGAGGTGGCTCTTAACTAGCTGGAGCCCTGTTTGTGGAACTTTGTTGTCACGGTGGTTGTGATCTCGATGGGGACCCACGGAGACTTTGGATTTGCTCTTGGAGCAATTTAAATGGGAAAATTTGGGGAAAAACATTTTGTGAATTAACCTGCACGGGGCCAGGGACACCTCGGCCCCTGAGGGGGTTGGTGGATTTAGGGTTTTATGGCCCTGGTGGGGATTGCAAGACAGAAGAGCTCGGTTGTGGATGGGATTTGAGGCCATATGAATATTTTAAATTTATACAAATATCTATCTCCACTCCCGTACATCCACAGTAACACAGGTATGGAAGGAAATGAAATCCCTGGAATTTCTCAGTGGTCTGGGGTGCTTGGGTGGGATTTTGGGTTGGGCAGTTGGGAGCTTTGGGCTGCTTTTCCTGGGATAAAACCCAAAATGACGACCTGGCTTTACTTCAGGATAGGGAAAGAACCCCACTCATGGATCAGCTCTAAATCCTCATTTTTGAGCTGTCAGCTTCAAAATCCTCGTGGTCCAGGTTCTTGGAGCTTGGAGAGGGCCCTGTTGGATGTTTGGGGTGGTGGTGCTGGGAGTGACCATTTCTGTGTCCATGCTGGAGGGAGGATGAGGATGAGGATGAAGGATGAGGATGAAGGATGAGGATGCTCCATCCAAGGGAGGGAACACTCAGAAGGAGCCTGGTGCCAACCCAGAGCCACTCTGCTGCCCCAGAGGGAGTTTGGGCTCCTGGATTTGATGGATTTTGGCCCTGTTGGGATCACACAAAGGGGCGTGGCACCAATCAAGGTCACCAAGGCCACCCAAAATCCCCATCTTTTGGGAAAACCTGGATTTAATCTTTGGAGCTTGCTTTAAAAAAAGAAAACACAACCCTCTCAGCTTAATCTTTTTAATGCCGCTTTTCAGAGCTGCCTCCTTAATCTTCTTCATTCCATTTTTTCCCCCTATTTAATAGTCTGGAGTTCCATAATACAATTTTTTTACTCACTCAAGCTTAACCTCGTCCCTCTCAGCTGGTGTTAGGTTGTAATCCCGGCACTTAAATCCATCACAGCTTCGGGAATGAGGAAAGCTGGAGGTGGGAGGGTGAGAGGAGCCTGGGCAGGACTTCTGCAGTAATTAAAATATGAGATAAACACAATTAAAAAAAAAAAAAAAAAAAAAAAGGTGAAGGCAATTAAAATGCTAATCAGAAGTGATCAAATAATTAATTATCTCCTGCTTCCACTTCTTTTCCTCTCCACCATCAGAGGGATGTGAGCTCCAGGAGAATCTTTTGGGTTTGGAGCCGGCTTTTTGTGGTGTTAACGAAGTCACAGCCTCTTGTGTCACCTCAGCTCCATGGGGGCCGTGGGAGTTGATGCTGGAAGGGAAAAAAAACCCCTGGTGCTGGAGGATGCGATCCTGTGCCTCCCTCCAAGGAGCTGGGATGGAGCTGAACATCGCAGGGTATTTTGGGAAAGCCCGTCTCCCAAAAACCCCTGGATAATGTCATTTCTCCATCAGCAGAGCCACGGGGATGGGTAAAACCCCGAGCGCTGCTGCCTGGTGCAGGTGGAGGCAGCTGCTCCCTCCTGCAGCCGCTCCGGGGCTTTCCAGGGATCCCTGGTGGGAAGATGGGTGAGGAAGGGTGAGGGAGCTCCGCACAGGAGGAGCCATCCCCCAGCTGCCAACTGGGACGCGGAGCAGAGTTTTGGGAAAATGAACTCGGCGTGAGCGGAAGTGTCTCCAACATCGCCCCTCCCCAAAGCCGAGTCTGACGTCATCGCCTCTGCCCAAATTCTGATCCCTCGTGGTGATCCCAGCCAGGAACAGCTGGAGCAGATGTGCTGGTCCTTCCAGCTGTGCTCCCCGAGGGATTTTCCACAGCTTTTCCATTTATTTTCCGCACGTTCCTCTGTGTGTGTGAGGCACCGGAGCCGCGGGGAGGCTCTCGGCTGTTCCAGCTGGATAATTTTAGGAGTTTCTGGAATTGCAGGGTGGCGTGGGCTGCTCTGCCAGCTCTGCCTGCCTTGGGGCTCTCCCTGCTGGAATTGCAGCAGGAGAATGATGGAGAATATCCAGCAGGAGAATATCCAGGAGCTCCTGGGCCACATCCATCGGGATAAGGCGGGAGGAGTGGATCAAAGGGGAGGGAATGGCAGAGAGCCCAAACCCGGGCTGGAAAGGGGAGTTTGGGAAGGACAGGGGATGGAAGGGGCCCAGCAGCAGCAGGAGCCAGCCCTGGGTGGGTTTTGCAGGGCTGGGAGTTGTCCCTCCGCTCCAAAAATCCCTCTGGTATTGGATCCTTCCATAAAGAGCACCAGGTCCCTGTGTAGCATGGAGTAGTCTCTTTCCTCCAAAAATCTGACTTTGGGCCTTTCCCTATCGAGCTGTGCTGGGAGATCCAGCTGCAGGGAGGGGGACGGCTGGGGTGGGATCACTGCCAGGACGGGCTGCTTCACCTCAGATTTCCCCCCTCCCTCCCCCACTTCCCTGGCAATCCCTGTCTGGGAGTTCCTTTGCCTCATCCCCAGCTCCATCTCCAGAATTCCGAGCTCTCCCTGCCGTGAATCACCGGCTCAGAGGCTTCCACAGGAGCAAACCCATGGGCCGAGAGCAGGAGTGGGTTTTTTAACTCCCTTTTTTTCCCGTAACCGCCCTTGCCGTGACTTTTTCCGGGCTCCAAGGTGTTCTGCCAGGCCCTGAAGTAACGCCGGGCTTTCAGTCCGGGAAGGTTTTGTGGGAATGAGCTCCCAGGGCTCCCTGGGAGCGGGGATGGGGCTGTGGGTGTCTGTGTGTGTATATATGTGTATGTAATTAATGTATATGTAGAGATGTATAGACGGGCACGGGGCCGGGGCGCTCCGCTCCTGAGGAGGAGGAGGGGGAAAAGAAGGAGGAAGAGGAGGAAAGGGAGGAGGAAAAAGAGGGAAGGGAGGAGGATTTGTTCTCCAGCACCACGTGCTGGGCTCTGCAGCCCTCGGCCTCTGTCCTAAGGAATGTGGGATTCAGCCTTGGCCCTGCTCCCCAGGGATGTGGGATTGCCTGTCCCAAGGAATGCGGGATTCAGCCTTGACCCCTGTCCCAAAGAATTTGGGATTCAGCCTTGACCCCTGCCTCAAAGGATTCGGGATTCCCCCTCAGCCCCTCTCCCAAGGGATTCGGGATTCACCCTTGGCCCTTGGCCCTCCTAAGGGAGGCAGGGTTCCCCTTCATTCCCTTTCCCAAAGGATTCGGGATTCCCCCTCATTCCACATCCCAAGGGATGTGGGATTATCCCCCATTCCCTTTCCCAAAGAATTCGGGATTCCCCCTCATTCCGTGTCCCAAGGGATGCAGGGTTCCCCCTCATTCCCTGTCCCAAAGGATTCGGGATTCCCCCTCATTCTGTGTCCCAAGGGATGCAAGATCCAGTCTCAGCCTTTATCCCAAGGGATGTGGGATTCCACCTCTGAAATTCCTGCTGCTCCTCCCTGCCCTCCACATCCCCCTGATGCCGATCCCGATCCCGATCCCGATCCCGATCCCGGTCCCGGCCCGGTCCCGGTGGTTGGGCTGAGCCGGGGCGGGGATCAGGAGCCTTTTCCTGCTGCCGGGGCCGGAGCAGATCCCGGGATGGGATCCTGGGATGGATCCAAAGCCCCGCGAGCTCCGGAGCACCCCCAGCCCTTGTGCCGGCAGCGCCCCACCTCAGCAGAGGAGCCTCAGCCTGCAGCCTCCAAACGTTTTATTTCCGTGCTTATTTTTCCTGTTATTTTGATTTTTGGGTAAAAAAAAGGAAAAAACCCACAATTTTTCCACACCCCACATTCCAGCGTTTCTCCCAAGACCTCCAGAGCGCCAGGGATTTTTCCTGCAGGAATTCCCCCGCTGAGGGTCCCCCCTGGCTGAAGTCACCCCAGCCCAGCTGACAATCAAACCAGACTCCCGAAAAACAGGAATCCATTGCAGTTTGATAGAAAAACTTTTTAAAATCGCCCCTTTCCTCTCTCACCACCACATCTCCAGGATAAACCATCACCCACTGCTCCTCCTGTAAATAAACATCAAACCTTCTTGTATAAATTAAAAAATAAAATACATTTTAAAAAAGACAAAAAAAAAAAAAAATCCATTGATAAACATCCCAAAAATAAAATTAAAAAAAAAAAAAATTCTCCCTTTCCAGAAGATTGAAATAATTCCAACTTCACTCTTTTTTTGGAGCTGATTTACAATCCCAATAGGAGAACAAAACAAAGATCTGGAACGCTACAAATGTTGGAGCTTTCAATGAATCCAGGAGGGGAAAAAAAATGCATGTAAATATTTTTAATAGGAGACATATCTTAAACAGAACTTTTTTTTGTATGTACATAACTCTCCTAGAGTTTAGTACTGAAATGGCTTCATAGTGTCTGTTTGGAAAAGGAAAGGAAAAGAAAATGTTTGTTAATTGTTTTTGTTCTTACTCAATGGCCAAAACTTTAAAAATAATGACAACAAAAAAAAAAAAAGAAAAAAGAAAAAAAAAAAAAAGACTCTAAAAATAATCTTTGCCAATGGATCTAGCACTGTAATGGTACTGTCTATTTTTTTTAATTATTTCTGTGCTGTGCCCATTTATAAAATGAGGAAAAGATAAAAAATAAAGTCATTTAAACATTGCCTGCCCGGGGCCTGGCCTGAGTCCTTGGTGCCAGCGGCTGCGGGGTTTGCCACGGCCCGGGAGCGCAGGGAGAGGGTTCCGCCTGGTCCTGGGCCTGGCCGGGTGCGGCTCAGGAATGGTGTCCATGGCAGCTGCAGTGGTGCTGAGGGGCCTGGACCATCCCAGCAGCACCCATGGGTGATCCCAGTGCAGCCCTGGGTGATCCCAGTGCAGCCATGGGTGATCCCAGTGCAGCCATGGATCATCCCAGTGCAGCCCTGGGTGATCCCAGTGCAGCCCTGGATCATCCCAGTGCAGCCATGGATCATCCCAGCACAGCCCTGGATCATCCCAGCACAGCCCTGGATGATCCCAGTGCAGCCATGGGTGATCCCAGTGCAGCCATGGGTGATCCCAGTGCAGCCATGGGTGATCCCAGTGCAGCCCTGGGTGATCCCAGTGCAGCCATGGGTGATCCCAGTACAGCCATGGATCACCCCAGTACAGCCATGGATCATCCCAGCGCAGCCATGGATCATCCCAGTACAGCCATGGGTGATCCCAGTGCAGCCATGGATCATCCCAGTGCAGCCATGGGTGATCCCAGTGCAGCCATGGATCATCCCAGTGCAGCCATGGTGATCCCAGTGCAGCCATGGATCATCCCAGTGCAGCCATGGTGATCCCAGTGCAGCCATGGGTGATCCCAGTGCAGCCATGGATCATCCCAGTGCAGCCATGGGTGATCCCAGTGCAGCCATGGATCATCCCAGTGCAGCCATGGATCATCCCAGTGCAGCCATGGATCATCCCAGTGCAGCCATGGGTCATCCCAGTGCAGCCCTGGATCATCCCAGTACAGCTCTGGATGATGCCAGTGCACCCTGAACCATTCCGAGTAAAGCCCTGGCTCATTCCAGCACAGCCCTGGATGATCCCAGCGCAGCCTGGACCATCCCAGTGCAGCCATGGATGATCCCAGCACAGCCCAGACCATCCCAGCACAGTCTGGAAATGTTCCCCGGGAGAGGAGAAGGCTCCAGGGAGAGCTGCGAGCCCCTGGCAGGGCCTAAAGGGGCTCCAGGAGAGCTGCAGAGGGGCTGGGGACAAGGCCTGGAGGGACAGGACACAGGGAATGGCTCCCAGTGCCAGAGGGCAGCGCTGCATGGGAGATTGGGAATCAGGAATTGTTCCCTGGGAGGGTGGGCAGGGGCTGGGATGGAATTCCCAGAGCAGCTGTGGCTGCCCCTGCATCCCTGGCAGTGCCCAAGGCCAGGCTGGACATGTTGGCACAGTGGGAGGTGTCCCTGCCATGGGATGGGGTGGCACTGGGTGGGATTTAGTATCCCTCCTAACCCAAACCATTCCAAGATTTTGGCTGAGCCGCTGTCACCCCACATCCCACCAACGTCCCCATCCTCACACACCACCGGTGTTCCCAGTGAGCTGGAGCTGCTCTTCCAGCTGTGGGATGGATCCATCCCCTCCCAGAGCAGGAAGCCGCCCGGGCCCTCTCTCACAGCTCCTTTCCAAAGGGATTCCTGGAGTTGCCTGCAGTGACAGATGTGGCAGAGCTGCTCCTGGCCTTCCCAAGGACATCCTGGATGTTTTTCTCCACCTCCTGCCGGGCCAGATCTCCATGGATCCATCCCTGGAGCAGCAGGCAGGGTTTGGGTGTCCCCACACCACCCTCAGAACCATCACCAGCCATGGGCAAATGCCAGAGCCCAGGAGGCTCCCAGAAATACTCCCCCAGCCCCGGTGATGTCCTGCTGGCCTGAATTCCAGGGAACATCCCTCTCTTTGGGCTTGGGGAATGTGTTTTTGTGGCCCTGCTTCCCTTCTGCTGCGAGCGCCTCACTCCCTGAGGAGTTCAGCAGCCGGATATCCCAACCCTCAGCCTGCAGCAGGGACGAATCCCATCCTCCCGGGAGCAGCTCAGGAATCCCTCCCTGGATGGCCACAGCACCAGAGCTCCAAATCCCTCCCTTTTCACCCCATTTCCCAGCGTGGGGCAATTCCCATCAGCCCAGCTCTGCTCCCTGCGGCAGCAGCTCAGCATTCCGGGTGGGAAGTGCTGTAATCCCAGCTCCAATAATGACCCCACTGTGCCGTGCTCCGGTGTTTGGCAGAGCAGAAATGAGCAACGGCCTGCCTGAGGTGTTGGAATTCGGGCTGAAGGCTGGAAACAGCCTCTGATTATATCCCAATCCCCAGTTTTTATTTATTTTTCCCCCCCAACGGCTCTTACCGGAATTTTCCGTTCCCGCAGCGCTGTTGCAGACCCCAGGATTTACCAGGACAACCCCGAATGTGGTTTGTTTGGATTTCTTTTGCACCCTGTGAATCAGCCTCTATAAATCTCTGTGATGTGAGCAAAGCACCCAAAAACAACACTGGGATTGGGATTTCACCTGGAAAATGAAGGGCTCGAAGGCACCAAGCCTGTGCTGGCTGACAGGGATTTTAGGGAACAGCCACACCCGAGGGGCCAGGTGACGCCCTTGGGGACACACATCTGGGAAGGGTCCTCAGGTGCCAGCCCTGAGCTGAGGAGGGTCCCAAATCCTCCCCGAGCTTTTGTGGACTCCCCAAATACCGGGGATTTATCCCACGCGCTGACCTGCTGCTCCCAAGGTTCATCCCAGAAACTGCTGCTCCGCTCCTGCCCCGCCCCACGGACACAGTGAGCCCCTCCCGCCTCCCTGGAAAATCCAAGCGCTATTTCAGAATCCTCTGCATTCCTGGACATAAACAACCCCTCCCCATCCTCGTTCCCACCTCTTCCCATTTCTCCCACCCTCCCTCTCCGTGGCTCCACAAATCCTCCTCACCCGAGCCTCCTCCACGTGTTTCTTCCCACTTTTTTTAGCTCCTGGCCCCTTTTCCTTGCTTTCCAAGGACAGGAAGCCCTTTAGGACAAAGAAGGCTGAAATCCCAGTGGGAATGGCCGGATACAACTCCTTGTCCTGCTCCGGAGGCCTGGTGGGAGCGATGGATATCTGGACACAGCGGTCGCTCCAAGGATTTTTGGGCCATTGTTCAGGATTGGAGGCAAGGAGCAGAATTCGTGCTCCAGGAATTCCAGCATTTCCTGAGCCCCGGTGGTTATTCACAGCAGCTGAGCCAACGTTCCCTGTTATTTACCTGCTCCAGGACAACTGGCAGCGGGAATGCACCTTTGGGAATTGCGTCCCTCCTATTCCCACCTATTTCCTGCCCTCCAATTGTTTTTTCCCGAGGCTGAATCCATCCCTGTGCCGGGGACAGGACAGCTCGCCCCGTGTCCCACATCCCAGAGGACAGACAATTCCCTAATGGAATATTTCCCACTATGGAAAGGCTCCGTGTTTATCCAGGACTGCTGGAGCCTGGACATTTGGAGCCTGGATTTGCATTCCGTGAGGAATTGCGCCCGCTGACGAATCTGTGTTCGATCTAACGAGGAACAGAGCCAATTAAAAATAATGGGGAGCCTGAGCTGCTGCCTGGAACAAAACAATGGTAATTATAATTATAATAAAGACAAAACCCATCCCAGAATTCCCACTTAGATCAAATCCAAACCTTCCGAGCAGATCCTGCCTCCCTCATTTTTGTAACCCTCTCCCATCCCCACGGAGTTCCTGGGAACGGGGAATTGGAACAGCTGCTCCTGATAAAGCTCCCACCCAATTTCCTCCCTGGCAATGAATTCCAGAGGAAAACGTGAGCGCTGCTCCCAGCACGGATGGGGACTCCTGGCATTGCCATGGGATTTCTCCCTGGATTTGGCGACCGAGTCACGGGGAGGCTTTGAACTGAGAGCAGGGCTGGATACTGGGCAGGAATTGTTCCCTGGGAGGGTGGGCAGGGGCTGGGATGGAATTCCCAGAGCAGCTGGGGCTGCCCCTGGATCCCTGGCAGTGCCCAAGGCCAGGCTGGACACTGGCACAGTGGGAGCTGTCCCTGCCAGGGCAGGGGTGGCACTGGGTAGGATTTAGGATCCTTTCCAACCCAAACCATTCCAGGATTCCATGGTTCTGGAGCCAGGCTGGGAGAGCTGGGGGTGCTCCCCTGGAGAGGAGAAGGCTCCAGGGAGAGCTGCGAGCCCCTGGCAGGGCCCAAAGGGGCTCCAGGAGAGCTGCAGAGGGACTGGGGACAAGGCCTGGAGGGACAGGACACAGGGAATGGCTCCCAGTGCCAGAGGGCAGCGCTGCGTGGGAGATTGGGAATCAGGAATTGTTCCCTGGGAGGGTGGGCAGGGGCTGGGATGGAATTCCCAGAGCAGCTGGGGCTGCCCCTGGATCCCTGGCAGTGCCCCAGGCCAGGCTGGACACTGGGACAGTGGGAGGTGTCCCTGCCAGGGCAGGGGTGGCACTGGGTGGGTTTTAAGATCCTTTCCAACCCAAACCATTCCCTGATTCTGTGATTCCTTGAATTTGTGGGAAAGCCTCATGACAGAGGTAGGAGACACCCCCCCTCTCTCACAGCCTGGGGATTTCTCCAGGTCTGATCCAAACTCGCCTGGCAGGAGGAGCTGCTGGATGATCCTCACATCCCACCCCAGAAACCCTCAACATTCCCTTTAAACACCTCCCCTGGAGAAGTTTGGAAGTGCCTGAGACGCCTGCCAGGCCCCAGGACCGAGCGCTGGATGCAGCTGGATCCCATCCCCTCCCACAGCCTTTAAATAGGGCAGGAGCTCATTCTGGGGATGTGAGATGTGGAAATGTTCCCTCCAGCTGCCAATCCTGGCATTAAACCATCCGTGGGATATTCCTCACACAGGGCAGCAGGGATTTTGTGCCAGCAATGTCGCAGCTTTGCAGCTCAAGGTCGATAAATCGGGGATTTGAGCCCTTTGAAACCCCCACGGATGGGATCCCTGGGAATGGGCAGAATCCCCTGCCAGGACAGGGAATTCGAGAGGCAGTAGGAGGGGGAATCAGGATCCCCCCCACTGCCCTCTCTGGAGCATCCCGGAGGAATTCCGGAGGGAATCAGCTCGGATTTGAACGACTGAACCTGTTTCGTATTTGTTTTTTTTCCCCTTTATTCCCTCACCTGTGTTTCCTGCAAACACCGCCGGCTCTGCTGGCTATTTTTAGACTCCGGGAATTAACACCTTGATTTGCATTTTCCCTTCCTTTGGCCGCGGCTCAAAGGGATTTCAGGATAATGGGATAATGGCAGGGCTCTCCTCAGCCCAGGCTGTGACAAGTCGCCACACCTGGGTCACAGCAGGGGCTGGGGGGGACCTGCAGTGGCCCCAAGGGGCAGCTGGAAGAGGGAGAGAAGGAATTTGGGGCAGAGATGGAATATTTTTTTTGGCAAAATCCCCAAATCCTGCTGGAACCGGGAGTTTTTGTGGGTTTTCGGCTTTTGGGCTGAGCTGTTTCTTTGGGAAACTGAGGCCCAGACGGATTTTTCTCCAATCCCCCTAATCCAATATTTTGGATCTCCTGACATCGGCTGAGGATGCAGCTGGGATGGGAACGATTCCTTCTGCTGCTCCCCGAGCTGCAGATTTCCTCTTGGCAGGGACGGCTTGGAGTTAATTCCTGCTCAGGAACTCAGGTCTGGTGCCCAGTGGGGCTCAGGTTTCAGGCTGAATCCACATTTCTGTCCTCCAGGGAGCTCCCGTGGTTCTGGCCCAACCACTGGAATCGAAACCAAGGCAAGAGCAGCCAGAATCTATGAAAAAGCTCGAAAAATGAGCTGGTTTTCAGGGATTTCTTCCCTGTGTGTCTTGGAATCACAGAATGCTTCAGCTCGGAAAAGATCAGGGAGTCCAGCCTGTAACCCAGCACTGCCAAGGCCAGCACTGACCGTGTCCCCAAGTGCCACAGGGCTGTGAAACCCCTCCTGGGATGGGGATCCCATCCCTGTCCTGGCTGGACAGCCCGTCCCAGGGAGAATTTTTCCCAAATATCCACCCTAACCCAGCCCTGGCACAGCAGGAGGCTGTTCCCTTTCCTCCTGTCCCTGTTCCCTGGGAGAAGGGGGAACGTCACTTCGGAAGAGATGTCCCAAACCTGATGTTCTCAGGTCTCCACGGAGAGCTTCTCCACAGGAGAGCCTGGAGGGTGGCCTGGGTTGGGAACACAAAGCCCCGATCCTGTTTCCTGTGGGATCCATCCCGGGTGTGTTCCTTGTTCTCCTGCTCCGTCCAAAAGGATTTTGGATCACAATCCTCACGTCTCACCTTTCATTTCTGCTCTGGAACAAACTTTACTCAGATCCTTAAATTCTTCTCCACACTGCTGCCAGTTCTGCTCATGGTCATGGAATCAGGGAATGGTTTGGGTTGGAAAGGATCTTAAATCTCATCCCAACCTATCCATGAGCAGGGACAGCTCCCAGTGTCCCCATGTCCAGCCTGGCCTTGGGCACTGCCAGGGATCCAGGGGCAGCCACAGCTGCTCTGGGAATTCCATCCCAGCCCCTGCCCACCCTCCCAGGGAACAATTCCTGATTCCCAATCTCCCATGCAGCGCTGCCCTCTGGCACTGGGAGCCATTCCCTGTGTCCTGTCCCTCCAGGCCTTGTCCCCAGCCCCTCTGCAGCTCTCCTGGAGCCCCTTTGGGCCCTGCCAGGGGCTCGGAGCTCTCCCTGGAGCCTTCCCTTCCCTTCCCTTCCCTTCCCTTCCCTTCCCTTCCCTTCCCTTCCCTTCCCTTCCCTTCCCTTCCCTTCCCTTCCCTTCCCTTCCCTTCCCTTCCCTTCCCTTCCCTTCCCTTCCCTTCCCTTCCCTTCCCTTCCCTTCCCTTCCCTTCCCTTCCCTTCCCTTCCCTTCCTTCCCTTCCCTTCCCTTCCCTTCCCTTCCCTTCCCTTCCCTTCCCTTCCCTTCCCTTCCCTTCCCTTCCCTTCCCTTCCCTTCCCTTTTTCCAGATCCCTTTGGACATTTTTGGAGCCTCAGTCTGGGCGAGCCGAGCAGGTTCCAACAAACATGACACAAACCAGACACTTCCACAGAAAAAAAGAAAAAAAAAAATTCCCAAACCGCAACATCTGGGGCAGTTCTGGAAAATAAAAGGAGGCTCTTCCTTGATTTTTTTTTTTTTTTTTTTAAAAACAAAATTCCCACCGACAACACAACAACAGAAAGCTTTCGAGCCTTTTCCAGACACGTGGCTTCCTGCCTTTGGCAGAGGATGCTCAGGGCACCGCTGTGGAATCGGGATCTTTCCCAATGTTTCCCAAACAGGAGAAGCTTGGAAAACAAGAGGGACCAAGTGATCCCTGCCTGATCCTGATTTGTCTTCAAGGGTGACCTGCAGGATGCTCCGCTCTGCTTCCCTGAGCCACAGCAGGGATGGCTCTGGGAATGCCTCTGGGATGGCAGGGATGGCTCCTGCCTTTGCTGGGGGAGCCTGGATTTATCCCTCTGGGATGGCAGGGAACACTCCTGGCTGTGGGGTAAAGCCTGGATTTATCCCACTGGGATGGCAGGGAACACTCCTGGCTATTAGAAAAGCCTGGATTTATCCCACTGGGATGGCAGGGAACACTCCTGGCTATTGGAAAAGCCTGGATTTATCCCATTGGGATGGCAGGGACGGCTCCTGGCTATTGGAAAAGCCTGGATTTATCCCACTGGGATGGCAGGGACGGCTCCTGGCTATTAGAAAAGCCTGGATTTATCCCATTGGGATGGCAGGGATGGCTCCTGGCTATTGGAAAAGCCTGGATTTATCCCACTGGGATGGCAGGGACAGCTCCTGGCTATTGGAAAAGCCTGGATTTATCCCACTGGGATGGCAGGGACGGCTCCTGGCTATTAGAAAAGCCTGGATTTATCCCATTGGGATGGCAGGGATGGCTCCTGGCTATTGGAAAAGCCTGGATTTATCCCATTGGAATGGCAGGGAACACTCCTGGCTATTGGAAAAGCCCAGATTTATCCCATTGGGATGTCAGGGACGGCTCCTGCCTTTGCTGGGGGAAGCTTGGATTCATCCTCCAGTACCAAGTGACTCTGGAACCCTTTGAAATAAGGATGCTCAGAGCTGCCTCTTCCCAGACACTTGGCTCCAGGCCCCACCACATCCCTGCCACCCATGTGGAATTCCTCTCATTCCTGGCCAGGATCCTGGGGAAAAAACCAGCTCTGAACAGCAGGGCCCCAAAGTGCCGCTTTTCATGTCAAGCCGTGGAGAGGGATTTGCTTTGGAGCCTGTTCCTGTGATCCCAAAGAAGCCGCCTGCCATCCCTCAGTCACTTCCTGCTTCCACACATCTTGGAGTGGCGGATGAGCCACATCCCAGGTGGAATTTCCCTTCCCAAAATCCCCATGTGGGTGTAACCCATGGCAGGGACTCGGCCAGCAGCTTGTGAGGAGATCCAGCCATGCCTTGTCCTGACTTTTCTGGAAAACAAGGGGAAAAGAGGGAATCAAACCCAAATCCAACCCCACCACATTTCTTATCCATGGAGCTAACAAGCTCCGTGGTCTGTGGGATGATATAAAAGGGATCAGGGATGCTGCAGGTGTTGAGGCCTTGGAACAGGGTGCTCAGAGAACCTGTGGATGCCTCTGGAATTGCCCAAGGCCAGCTTGGAGAGGGCTTGGAGCAGCCTGGGATAGTGGGAGGTGTCCCTGCCCTCTGGAATGGGATGGGCTTTGAGGCCCTTCCCAACCCAAACCATTCCAGGGGTATTCCATGCCAGGAAGCTTTGGGCACCGGGCCGGTGAAGGGTGCAGCAGCTGGGGCTCAGCAGCCCCCATCTGGGATGAGGATGGATCAGGAAAGTACAGGGAATGGGATCAGGGAAATGAAGGAAATGGGATCAGGGAATCACTGGAAATGGGATCAGGGAAGTGAAGGAAATGGGGTCAGGGAAGCACAGGAAATGGGATCAGGGACACACAGGAAATAGGATCAGGGACACACAGGAAATGGGATCAGGCAAGTGAAGGAAATGAGATCAGGGAAGTGAAGGAAATGGGATCAAGGAAGCACAGGAAATGGGGTCAGGGAAGTGAAGGAAATGGGATCAGGGAAGCACAGGAAATGGGATCAGGGAAGTGAAGGAAATGGGATCAAGGACACACAGGAAATGGGGTCAGGCAAGTGAAGGAAATGGGATCAGGGAAGTGAAGGAAATGGGATCAGGGAAGCGCAGGAAATGGGATCAAGGAGGCACAGGAAATGGGATCAGGGAATCACTGGAAATGGGATCATGGAAGCAAAGGAAATGGGATCAAGGAAGCACAGGAAATGGGATCAGGGAAGCACAGGAAATGGGATCAGGGAAGTGAAGGAAATGGGATCAGGGAAGCAAAGGAAATGGGATCATGGAAGCACAGGAAATGGGATCAGGGAAGCACAGGAAATGGGATCAAGGAAGCACAGGAAATGGGATCAGGGAAGCACAGGAAATGGGATCAGGGAAGTGCAGGAAATGGGATCAGGGAAGCACAGGAAATGGGATCAGGGAAGCACAGGAAATGGGATCAGGGAAGCACAGGAAATGGGATCAGGGAAGCACAGGAAATGGGATCAGGGAAGTGCAGGAAATGGGATCAGGGAAGCACAGGAAATGGGATCAGGGAAGTGCAGGAAATGGGATCAGGGAAGTGCAGGAAATGGGGTTGTCCCGAGTGTTCGGAGTCTTCGGGAGAGGGCCAGGAAAGCAGCAGCAGGGAAATGCTGCAGGGCAAAAGCTCCTGGGGCGGATGGGTGTCCTGGGGTGACCCTGTGACGCTGAATCCCCAGTTATCCGTTCTGTTTGTGCCTTTCAGACCGGATCTGAGAGCGAATGGGGAAAGAAGCAGTGCGGGGTTTGTTTTGAGACTCTGGATTCACTCCTCCACATTCCACATCCGGCTCCCGGACTGTGTCCGTCTGCAGCACGGACGGACAGCGGGACGGGGATCTCCTGTGCTTTTGGCTGGTTTTAGCTGGCTGAGGCACAGAAGCTCCCTGCACTGGTTTTTGGGTTTTTTCTTTTTCTTGGGGCTGTTTAAACCTGCTCTGGGCTGAAAACCCAGCAGGACATGAGGCGCTCACAGCTGTGGCCCACGGGCCCAGGACGGCATTTTCCAGCGCCGGAGGAACTGATAAGAGATTGAGCGAGCCGAGCTAACCACGGCAAGGACTTGTCCTGAATTCGCCAGATCTCTGCAGAATGAGAGGTTTTATTGTTTCATTTATTCATTTTTTATGCTTGTGGGCACTTTGTTCGTTAAATAAAGTTTTTTCCATTTCTCTCTGAGGAGATTTTTTCCCGTACCGGGTGGGAGAGGGGCTGTTTGGGTTTGCTTCCCAGAGGAACCCCATTCAGAGGTTTCCTCCCAAATTTGCCCTAAACCAGGACAATGGGGCACCCCAAACATCCCAACATTCCCAGCTCTCCCTGGCACCTCCCAGCCCATGGAATCTGGGTGGGAAGCAGCGGGTGCGGGGCTGAACCCCGGGGGTTTTAAGGGATCCCAGAGCACGGATCAAAGTGCCCTGGCCGTGCTCCGGGCTGATCCCATTGGATTCCCAGCACAAAGGAGCTCAGTGGGGCCGGGAAAGCCCCGGGAAGGGGACAAGGAATGGGAGTCACACAAGGGCGCTGGGGGCTCCATCTGAAGTCCCAGCGCTGCTGTGGATGGGGTCGGGGGTGTTCCCGGGAAGGGGGTTGGTGTTTTCCCAGGGTTTTTCCTTTCAAGTGCAGCTGGTGCTGTTCTGCCTTTGATGCCGGCGCTCCCAGCTGGAGCCCAGCGCTTGGCGATGCAGACGGAAAGGGATTCATCCCAGCCCGGGCAGTGGGATGGTGGCAGGGACAGCACTGCCAGCCCCGTTCCCATTCCTGGATTTCTGCTGCTCTGAAAAGGCGTTTTCCCTGGTAGGAAAAGGGAACGAGCTCGGTTTTGCCAAATCTCTGCCAGCCACAGCCCAGGCGGTGCCGCCTGATGGCTTCAGCAGTGCCAAGCGGATGAAAATCTCCTGCCAGACCCATCCCTGCTCCCACTGACAGCTTCCCAGCTATCCTTCCTCACGCAAATCCCTGGGATGTGATTCCAGCTGCTCCCGGAGGGCTGTGCTGGGAATTCGGCTCCTGTAATTGAGAGCAGCGCTTGGCTCGTTGTCAGAGCATCCCGGGGTGCTGGAGAATAGGATGCGGCGTTCCCGCGGCTGCTGCGTTTGGAACAAATCAGGATTTTAATGCTCAGATGTGGCTCCTGAGTGCCAGCAGCTGATCACAAAGAAATCCATGGAAATGGAGATTTTCTGGGGCGGGTGGAGGTGCTGCCCCCCTCTGTAACACCCGAATCTGCCTGGTGAAGCCCCTGTTTCCATCAGCCCTCGTTTTTCCAAGTGTTTCCTCCTTGGATTGAGCCATCCTGGGTTGAAAGCTGCAGGAGGAGCTCAGGAAAAGCAGCTCAGCTTTGGTGGCGTGAAAATTCCAAGGGGCGAGGCCACCCCGTGACCCTCCAGGGTTCAGCTTGTAAAACCAAACCTGGAGGATCCCAGGGCTGGCAGGAATTAATTGGGAGGTCCGGGAGGAGAAACAGCTCCAGGTTTGACCTGAGGACGCTGAGCTGAGGGGTTTGGCGTCTCTGAATGTTCCTGCACCAGGAACCTGGGGCTGCTCCGAGCTCAAAGGATGATCCCAGTCTCTGGGTTGGGATTTGGCGTCAGCATGGGCTGAGCTGAGGTTGCTCTGATGTGAAGTCTGGATTAAATCTGCCCTTCAGTGTCTCTGGTGTCCCGTGGCCACCTTGGTGCCAGAGCTGCTGGATGTATTCCTCGGAGAGGAGAAGGTGCAGAGCTCTTCCAGATGTGGGCTTGGATGCACAGCTGGGCCTGGAGCGGGGATCACTCCTGGCTGCAGGATTCTGGGTGATTTCATCTCGTTCCTAACTGGTTCTGTCCCCTCCTCTGCCACGGAGCGTCCCTGTCACCAGCAGGTCACCAGGGAGCCGCGTGCTGGGCAATCTCGCACTGCAGCTCCACAGAAAGCAGGGGAAATCCTCAAAAATGTTTTTCCTGAAAGGTTTCTGTTATGCCGGGCTCTGAGAAACACCAAAGCCAACGCCATTCAACAGCGTTTAAAAAGATGTTTAAATGGGGCTGGGGTGGAATCCCCCAAATCCCTGTGAGTGATCCCTTAACTGCTCTGCTGGGCTGGATAAAGAGGGGATGGAGCCAAGATTCTGATTTTCTCCCAGGAGAATCCATCAGAACTCACCTCTGTGAATCAACCATCACCTCGCTGCCTGGATGGGATGGGATCCCTCCTCCCTCACAGCCTGGAGGATCTCATGGATCTTGGCAGGAGGGGAAAACCTCGGAATCTCGGATCGGCGTGGGCTGTGCAATCCCCCACACATCCAGCTGTGGTTTAGAGGGAAGCAGCAGGCTGAAATGCAGGGAATACACACAGGGAATAAAACCAGGGAATATGGGCAGGAAATTCTCTGGTGCTGCACAAACCCAGCGCATTTCCAGCCTCCCCTCATCACTTTTACCCGCGTTCAGCCCCCTGACCTTCCGCTGCCTTTGCTTGCAGACAGTTTCCATTGCTCCAGGATTTTTTTTTTTTTTCTTCCAGATGCTGATTCCTTAAACTCCTTGCTGGGAAAGCTGTGGTCAATCTGCACATTGAACATCCCAGCGACTGGAGTCAGCTCCATGTGGCTCTGGGCAGCCCTGAAGCCCAAATCTGCATCCCCAGAATCCAAGTCTCCTTCCCTGGAACCCAAACCTCCATCCCTGAAACTCAAATCTGCCTCCCAGAACCCAAATCTCCTTCCCTGAAACCCTAATCTCCTTCCCTGGATCCCAAATCTGCCTCCCAGAACCCAAACCTCCATCGCTGGAACCCAAACCTCCATCCCTGAAACCCAAATCTCCTTCCCTGGAACCCAAATCTGCCTCCCTGGAACCCAAATCTGCCTCCCCAGAACCCAAACCTCCCCCCCAGAACCCAAATCTCCCACCCCAGGAGCTCCCCCTTCTCTTTCTCCTGTAGCTTAAGGTGATAAAACTTTGGAGATGCAATCTGGGCATTATCTGCCTTTTTGGAAAATGTTCAACAGGAATTTTCGCCTTGTCTTTATCTCTGAAATAAAGATAAATTCAGCTGCTTCTCTCCCAGAGGCTGCTTGGATTGATTTTCCTGCTGGGGCATTTTTTTGTTTGTTTTTTGGTTTTTGGGGTTTTTTTTTTACCCCTGGTTTATTTGATTTGTTTCCCATTTCCCACTTCCACAGCTCCACAGCGTTCCTTGGCTTGTGTTACATCAGGATATTTCTCCCTGTGGAAGGATTTATCCATACAGACGAGTTCAAAGCATTTTTCTCTGTGCTTTTCCTTCTGGTCAGATTTTTTTTTTTTTTTTCCCCTGGTTTTATTTCATTTGTTTCCCACTGCCGTAGCTCCTCAGCATTCCTTGGCTGTTGTAACATTGGGATATTTGTCTCTGTGGAAGAACCTCCTGAATCCAAAGCATTTTCCGGAGGTGAGTCCCGGAGGCTGCTCCTGTTTTCCCACCAGAGCTCTCCCAGTGGGTGCTGCTGGAAGGAGCAAGGAAAAAAAAAATCCTTCTCCCTTAGGGGTTCACCCAAATATTCCAAACCTCCTCCCAAACTCCATCTGACGGGATATTCTCCCACATCCAGACCTTTTTCCCTCCCGCTCTAAGCGCATCAGGAATTCTGTGTCCTGTTTTGGGGCAGACCCATCCATAACAACATTTATTTCTCTCTGTTTGGAAAATAAGTACATTTAAAAGCTGGCCCAGTTCCTCTTCGCACAATCCCGATATTTTTTTTCCGTGGGGGAACCTCTTTTCTGAGCCCTCCTGCCAAACCCTTCAGCATCCCTGCAGCCTGGAATCCAGCTTCCTTGCCTCTCCCAGAGACAAGTTCTGCTTCCCATAAAACTTCCCTGGAGACAGCGGACCTGGCTCTGCCTTCCCTGATTAAACGGGCCACGGATTTAATTTGACAGCAGATAAAGGATCCTGTCCAAAGGTGATGTTTCCCTCGCTGCCGATCCCTGTCGGAGCCCTCCTGCCGTGTGTGGTGGAAAAATCACCTTTTCCTGAGGGATGTTTGTCATTTCTGCTCTCTTTCCCCCGTATTTTTGATAGGATCTGTCTGGAAAAGGGGTTATTCCTCTAAATCCAGGATTTAAGAGGCAACCCTGGCTGTGTGTTCTGTGGGCTTGGACAGGCTGAAAGTGAGGAACCCCCGCTTACCCGGGGATGATGATCTGAGGATTTATGGGAATCTCCTGCTTCCCAACACCACTGTGGGAAGCTGTTTTTGTTTTCCCTTTTCCTGCAGCTCCGTGGGTTTGGCTGGAGAGAGGCTCAAGGGGCTCAGGGGGTGTGGGATTGGCTGTGAACCCCCTGGGAGGGGAATTTTGCTTTTAGGAACATTTTCCCCTGAAAATTCGCATCCGGGGAGTTGCCATAGCTTGCTCACCCTGCTCGGTCTCAGGGAGGGTGGGCAGGGCTGGCCGAGCTCATCCTGCTCCGTTCCAGGATCCAGGGAGCAGCAGCCATCCCTGGGTGCCACAGCAGGGAATGTGGGCTGGGGAGGGATTATTTGGAGCTCCCAACAAAAGTCCGGGGTTCCCAATAAAGTGCTCTCACTGCTGGTGGCACCACTGGTGGGACTGTGGGGTCGGCGTGGCTGTGACCTCTGGAATTCCAGCGGCTCCCCAGGGTCTGCAGGAGAGCGTGGAGTGACAGGGGAGGGGGAATGGATCCAAACGAAGAGAGAGGAGGTTTAGATGGGAGATTGGCAAGGAATTGTTCCCTGGGGGGGTGGGCAGGGGCTGGGATGGAATTCCCAGAGCAGCTGTGGCTGCCCCTGGATCCCTGGCAGTGCCCAAGGCCAGGCTGGACACTGGCACAGTGGGAGGTGTCCCTGGGGGTGGCACTGGGTGGGATTTAGGATCCTGTCACCCTGGTTTTTCTGAGTTTTTTAAAGCCTTTTGATTGTTCATAAAATGGAGTCAGACCTTTTAGCTACTGTACAATATTAGGAGCAGTTTCTACCTTTTCCCCACAGATGTAACATAAACAAATCCTTTGTTTTTCATTCTCTGTCCTTTGTTTGCATATTTCTAACCTGAAAACAATTGTAACTGACGGCTGGTCTGGCCAGTTGGCTTGAGAGGTGAAAACTCTAAAAGCCAATCTTCTGCTAGACCCACAAATGTATAAAAAGTAAGAAATAAAACAAAGAGGCTCTCTCTCCGCCCTGTCTCAGACTTGAGGTGGACAGAGGAACCTCTGCTCTGCGAAACCTCTTGTCTGCGTGTGGCTGCTTTGTGTGTCATGGTGACAGGATCCTTTCCAACCCAAACCATCCCTGATTCCGTGTCCTGGAACACTCCCAGCCCTGGCGGTTCACACCCTGCTCCACCCCAGTGTCCCCAGCTCTGGCACTCGCCAGGGTCCTGCTCCGTGCCAGGGATCCAGCGGGAGCTGTGCCAGGGAATGCTGCTGATCCAGGCAGGAATTCCCATGTGGGAGTGGCCCCGCAGCCCGGCCAGGGCCAGGCTCTCCTGGCAGCTCCCAGTGGCATCCCCAGCTCATAAATCAGTCACTGGATCAGGAATTGTGTGGAGCCAGGAGCTCCTTATTTTGGGAAATCATGAAATGCATGTGTTTATTACATTAAGTCTTGGAATGGTTTGGGTTGGGACAGAGATTAAATCCCATCCCATGGCAGGGACACCTCCCAGTGTCCCAGTGTCCAGCCTGGCCTTGGGCACTGCCAGGGATCCAGGGGCAGCCACAGCTGCTCTGGGAATTCCATCCCAGCCCCTGCCCACCCTCCCAGGGAACAATTCCTGATTCCCAATCTCCCATGCAGCGCTGCCCTCTGGCACTGGGAGCCATTCCCTGTGTCCTGTCCCTCCAGGCCTTGTCCCCAGCCCCTCTGCAGCTCTCCTGGAGCCCCTTTAGGCCCTGCCAGGGGCTCGCAGCTCTCCCTGGAGCCTTCTCCTCTCCAGGGGAGCACCCCCAGCTCTCCCAGCCTGGCTCCAGAGGGGCTCCAGCCCTCCTGGGGAAGGATTTCTCCCTGAACACGTTCCCATGTGTGTCTCTGCATTTTCCCTACAACTGCTGCTGTGGCAGCCCCTGGGGGTTTTCCCGAGCTCATCCCTCCCCACACATCCCAACTCCGGTGCCTCACTGCTGCCTCCCTTTTATTCCAGTTATTCCCCAGTGCTGCCCAGCACCCTCCAGGTGGGATATTTTTCCCGGTGGGATTTCTGGGGAGGTGGGAAGGGAACAGGGAATGTGGCCAGTTCATCCCACAGCGAGCCCGTGAGCACTGAAGGGGCAGCTCGGGGATTCTCAGGATTGAATGATCAGCTCGGGCTCCTTGATGGGGAAGAATTCCGTGGAGGGAAGATTTCCATGAGGGGAAGATTCCTGTGAAAGGAAGAATTCCATGAAGAGAAGATCCCTGGGAAGGGAAGATTTCTGTGTGGAGGGAAGATTTCCATGAAGGGAGGATTTCCATAAAGGGAGAATTCTGAGAAGGGAAGATTCCTATGAAGGGAAGATCCCGTGAAGTGAAGACTTCTGTGGAAGGAAGATTTCTGTGGAGGGAAGATTTCCATGAGGGGAAAATTCCTGTGAAAGGAAGAATTCCATGAAGAGAAAATCCCTGGGAAGGGAAGATTCCTGTGAAATGAAGATTTCTGTGTGGAGGGAAGAATTCTGGGTAGGGAAGATTTCCATGAGGGGAAGATTTCTGTGAAGGGAAGAATTCTGTGTAGGGAAGATTCTGGTGGAGGGAAGATTCCGGTGGAGGGAAGATTTCCATGAAGGGAAGAATTCAGTTAAGGGAAGATTCCTGTGAAGGGAAGATTTCCGTGTGGAGGGAAGAATTCAGTTAAGGGAAGATTTCCATGAGGGGAAGATTTCCATGGAGAGCAGAGTTCCATGGAGGAAAGATTCCTGTGATGGGAAGATTTCCGTGAAGCTCTTCCAAGTCAGCCACACACCTGTCCCAAATCTTTTGGCTCTGAAAGCTGGAATCCACCTCCGGAATTCGCTGGGCTGGAACTCAGGATTGAGAAAAAGAGGTTGGTGCAGGTGCAGAGCGTTCCAGGCCTGAGGAAGATGAGGATGACCTTCCCTCGGAGCAGCCTCCTCAGGCACCGGGAGCTCCCCCGGTCCCTGACCCCTCTTGGATCCAAACCTCCTGGAAGGGCGTATCCAGAGGGAAATCCCGTGGGATGTGTGCTCAGGGAGCGTGAAGCCGGGCTGTCAGGAGCGGTTTGTCACTGCCCCGAGCTCAGACAGCTCCTGCTGCTTTTCTGTGTCACCTCCGGTGTGAATTCATCCTGGCGGGAGCTCCGGGGAGGATTTCCATGGAGAACACGGCCCTCAGTGTGTCCTGAGGGCCGGCACGGCGTGGATGATCCAGGATTTCAGATGTCCCTCAGTGGGAAAGGAATTGTGCTGGAATGGCTCCTGGGGTACGCTCCTCCCCTGGCTCACCTGGCTGATCCCTGCCTGCTCTCATCTTTTATTTAGGATGTTGATTTCCTGCTCTGTTTTTACCAGAGGACAGCCCCAAAACATCCCTGAAGTTTTCTTTCTGTGGGATTTCCATCCTCACCCTGATATTTCGGTGGTTCATCCCCACGATTTCCTCAGAACAGGGATGAGAAGTTGGGTTTTCCGAGTTTTCTCTAACTGGCATTTTCTCCGTTACTTTCAGGATGTTTCAAAGTGTCATTGATGGGAATTTTGGGAGCTGCCAAGTCACATCCAGGGAGAGAACAGCAAAAAACCCCCTCTGACCTCAGGGCAGGCTCAGGAAGGAGATCTGGCTGGGAATGCTATCCCAGAATCAGGGAATGGGTTGGAAGGGACCTTAAAACTCCTTCCTTCTTTCCTTCTTTCCTTCTTTCCTTCTTTCCTTCTTTCCTTCCTTCCTCCTTCCCTCCTTCCCTCCTTCCCCCTTCCTCCCTTCCCTCCTCCCTTCCTCCCTTCCTCCCTTCCCTCCTCCTCCCTTCCTCCCTTCCTCCCTTACTCCCTTCCTACGTTAGTCACTTCATCCCTTCCTTGCTTACTTCCTTCCTTCCTTCCTTCCTTCCTTCCTTCCTTCCTTCCTTCCTTCCTTCCTTCCTTCCTTCCTTCCTTCCTTCCTTCCTTCCTTCCTTCCTTCCTTCCTTCCTTCCTTCCTTCCTTCCTTCCTTCCTTCCTTCCTTCCTTCCTTCCTTCCTTCCTTCCTTCCTTCCTCCCTTCTCCATCACCTTTGGGTTAATCCTGGGAGATTTATGGGAACAACCGGAGGTTTTCCACTCCCAAGTGTTCCCAAATGTCACCCAGCCCAGAACGTGCCAGGAACGGGATCCCTTTCCCAGGCTGAGCCGGGGATGGCACAGGATGTTCCGTGGTCATTTGGCACCGGAATTTGAAGGATTGGATGGTGTGGAGAGGAAAGGAATGGGAAAGGGCATCAGAGATGGATTTACGGGAAAGATAAAAGGGAATCCATGGCCAGGGAGGATCTCTCCGGTTGTGGTGCTCAGAGCAGCTCCAGGATTTCCTGACTCCCATCCTTCCTGCCTGAGCTCCTTTGGAGAGGGAAGCGCTTTGGGCCCTCTGGAAAATCCAGACCTGGGAAAATCCACCTGTTTTCTGGAGAAAAGCGGGATCCTGGCTCTTCCCAGACCCAGCCAGGCTGCCTGGAATTCAGAGGGAATGCCCCACCTTGGGATTTAGGAAGAGCTTTCCAAAGAGGAGCTGGGATGAGTTGGAATTAAAACCTCAAACCCTTCCAATACCTCAAGGATGGGAATTTTAGGGAATATTTCCACCTCTGAAGGGCTCCAGAGCCACCTCAACACCCTCAATTCCTCAGGGATGAGAATTTAAGGGAATATTTCCACCTCTGAACCGCCCCCAGGAGAGGATCTGGAATATTCCAGCAGGACACGACCACAGCCTCACCTGCTCCAGGTTTTAATGGGAGCAAACCCTTTGGATCCGCTCTGCGCATCCCTCATCCCTCATTCCAACCCCTGGAAAAGCCTCTGCGGAGTTTTGGGCAGGGAACGGTTAAAGCTCAGCCTGAAAATCCTCCCGAACTCATCCCGAGATGTTTTTTTCCCTTTCCCTTCCTCAACCAGGACCCGCCGTAATTGGGCTGAGGGCGGGATTTATTCCCGGCCTTTGAGCGTGACCTAAATCCAATCCCGCTCCTCATCAGCCGCCTTTGTTCTTGGGCCGGGTTTAATCACTCGTCTCGCTAATCCAGACTGATTGTGCGCTGCCTTGCGTGTCTTCTTCAGAGCAGGCAAAAAAATAATAATAAAAAAAAAATCCAGGAAAAGTTGATTCCTTGGAATTTATCTTCTTGTGCGGAGCCCATTTCCCACCGCGGTTCCTGCGGGATGATTCCGGGGTCTCCGCTTTGGTCTAGGCGTGGTCAAACGGGGATCAGGAGTTATTTTTTATCCCTTTTAATTTCTGGATGATCTGAATTCCAGCGGGACTCGGCAGCGGCGCTGGGCAGGGCTCATCCCTCCCCTCGGCCCAACAAAGCCGGGTTTGTCCCAGCCCCTCTGGCGGAAGGAAGAGCTGGATCCTCCCAGGGAATCCTGAGCTGTGTTTTGGGATGGGGAAGCGCCTCTGGAGGGTTCCAGAGCCACCCCAACCCCCCAGGATTTCACAGGTGGGAATTTAAGGGAACATTTCCACCTCTGACAGATTCCAGAGCCACCTCAACCCTTCGAATACCTCAGGGATGTGAACTTTAGGGAATATTTCCGCCTCTCCAGGGTTCCACAGTCACCTCAACCCTTCAGTACCTGAGGGGTGAGAATTTAAGGGAATATTTCTGCCTCTGAAGGGTTCCCAGAGCCTCCTCAAACCGCTCAATACCTCAGGGATGTGAATTTTAGGGAATATATCCATCACCTTCATGCAATTCCTGAGGCCCAAAACGCAGCCCCCAAAATTCAGCTCCCAAACTGCAGATCCCAAAACACAACTCCCAAAATCCTGCTCCCCAAAGGCTTCCCAGAGCGGTGGGATCCGTGGATTGGGATAACTGGGAGGTGATGCCATGGAAAGGCCACTCCCCATGGCCAAAACTTTTCCAGGAATCCGCAGCGATTTTCCAGGAATGCCGGGTGATTCTCCCTCCCTGCATCACCCTTCAGCTCCGGGGGTGGCTTGAATTCCACCTTTTCTTTTGGATTATTCATCCCTCGGCTCGTTTTGTCCATGGAGCGGCTTTTGTTGGCCCAGAAGGAGCCCCAGGAATGATGGATGGCCCTGCCAGGGAGATGAAACATCCCATTTACCGCTCCCTGACTCCGGAATTCCGACAGCCGGGCGCGGGAGCGGCAGTAAAACAGTCCCGGAGCAAAGGGAAAACGGGGATGGCCATCCTCAGCTCATTCCCGAGGGAGAAAAGGGCAGGGAGGGAAGGGAAAGGCGAAAACAGGGAGGAGAGATGGGCTGGGAAAGGGAGAAGAAGGGCGGAATTATCAGAGGGGGGAAGCGGAAAGGATCTTTTGGGATTCGGAGGGAATGAGCTCAGCCCAGGGCTGGCAGTGGCGGAATTGCGGCAGAGCAGCCGAGGATTGTCCTGCTGGGAGCCTCGGGAGCCACGGCCTGGCCACTCCCGCTCCAAGGGACAGCTCTCGTGGGGTTTTTTTAGGAACTGCTGCTCTGGGCTGGGTGGGAGCTCGGGATGGGTGGGAATGGTGGCTCTGCCCGGGAGAGCAGACGTGGGAGAGCCCGGAGCAGCTCCGGGAAGGCAGAGCTGGGCTGAGCTGGGCTCCTCAGGACCAATCCTGGATGGAAAACTCGGTCCCTGTCACCCTGGTTTTTCTGAGTTTTTTAAAGCCTTTTGATTGTTCATAAAATGGAGTCAGACCTTTTAGTCACTGTACAATATTAAGAGCAGTTTCTACCTTTTCCCCACACATGTAACATAAACAAATCCTTTGTTTTTCATTCTCTGTCCTTTGTTTGCATATTTCTGACCTGAAAAAAATTGTAACTGACGGTTGGTCTGGCCAGTTGGCTTGAGAGATGAAAACCCCAAAAAGCCAATCCACAGCCAGACCCACAAATGTATAAAAAGTAAGAAATAACCAAGGAGGCTCTCTCCGCCCTGACTCAGCTTGAGCTGGATCGGAGAAGTCTCTGTCCTACGAAATTTCTCGTCTCTCGTGTGATTGCTTTGCGTGTCACGATCACAAGTCCCGAGCTGGGATGAGAGGCACATTCCCCTCCAGGAGCTGGGGCTTTGATCCCAGGGGGAGCCTCTGCTCCTCTTGCATCCCTGATTTTGGCTGGCACCGGACCCAGCCCAGCTCCAAATCCCTGTGGGATTGTTCCTCGGTCAGGGCAGCGGAGATTCCATCCTTCCCAAAGCCCCCCTTGCAGGAACGGGGTAAAAAGCTGGCCTGTCATTTCTCCCAAGTGCAGCTCACGAGCAATCTGTGAGTCCCCACGTGAAGCCGTTTTGGGAATGAGAGGTTCCTTTAACACAACGATCCGTTCTGGGGGTGAAAAACAAGCGCGCCTGAAATAACGAGGGATTTGTGCCGTGAGAATCAGTAAAGAAAATATGTAAACAGCCCGAGAATAGACAGATTTGATGGACAAGTGAAATACCTTGTGCTAACCAATAGAATAATTAACAAGAGAGCTGTTAACCAATTAGAGGTTTGTAAAAACTGAATAAAAGACAACAAGGCGCCGTAATAAAGAGCTTTTTGAGCCTTCTGAAGATCCTATCCTGTCACTCTGTGTCGTGTCTGCCCTAACGACGACAGCCTCTGATGGAAATTTGAGGACACCAGAAGGGGGGATCAGAGCATCATCCCGGTCTGGACACTTAAGCCTGGCCTAAAAGCGAAGTTTGGGGCAGGTTTTATCGACTTGCAGTAGGACACAGCACTTCTGTCAGTGGGAGGGGCCGTTCCCAGGAATCCAAGCCCTTTATCTTCACCCCCGTGGTTTTTTGGGATGAAGGGACCATTCCTCCTGGTGCCCCAGCAGATCCTCAGTGCTGGTTGTTAAAATTCCCTTTTCCCTGGGTGTTTTAGGGTGACAATTCCCAGCACTGGGACACAGAATATTCCCTGGCTAGGCCAAGTGGCTGATTTGGGGACAAATATTCCTAAAAAATCGTGCTGGGGCTTCACTGGAGCTTCCTGCCCCACGTCTTCCCCTCCTGGGACTCTGCCATTCCCTAAGAGATGTGGGATTCTGCTTCCCTCTCTGGATCCTTCCCGCTTCAGGATCACGGAATCTTGGAATGCTTTGGGTGGGAATGGACTTTAAACCCCACCCAGTGCCACCCCTGCCCTGGCAGGGACAGCTCCCACTGTCCCCATGTCCAGCCTGGCCTTGGGCACTGCCAGGGACCCAGGGGCAGCCACAGCTGCTCTGGGAATTCTCTTCCAGGGCCTCCCCACCCTCTGGATGTCCTTCTCCAGCACCTGCCAGAGCCTGGGAATGCTGAAATCCTCAAAATTTAAAATAATCCTGAAGGGTTTGGGCAGGGGGACAGCTCTGAGCACTGAATGGGGTGACCCAGATCAGCAGCAGCACTTCCCAAATCCTGGAATGAGCTCCCACACGGGTGCTGGCACGGGCTGGGGGGACACCAACCTTTGGGGCCATGCTGGGAGTGGCTTTGGTGGCATTTGTGCCATTCCCAAGGCTAGGGAAATGTCCCCTGGAGGGATCCGGGATCCCAGGCAGCCACGGTGACGGATCAGCAACAAAAGAGGTCAATGCCAGCCATGAATATTTCAGGCCTGGTGAAAAATTCATCAGGAGCTGGGAATTTTCCAGAGGTGGGATGGGCCAGGAGCCTGCCAGCCTCAGCTGTGTCCATGTCCCTCGCAGTCCTGTCCCTGTCCCTGTCCCTGTCCCTGTCCCTGTCCCTCCCAGCCCTGTCCCTCTCACTGCCTCTGTCCCTGCCATTGTCCCCATCCCTGTCCCTGCCCCTCCCAGCCCTGTCTCTGTCCCTGCACCCAGCCCTGTCCCTGTCACTGCCTCTGTCCCTGCCATTGTCCCTGTCCCCCATATCCCGTTCCTTGTCCCTCCCATCCCTGTCCCTGTCCCTCCCAGCCCTGTTCCCTGTCCCTGTCCCTGTCCCTGTCCCTGTCCCTGTCCCTGTCCCTGTCCCTGCCATTGTCCCCATCCCTGTCCCTGCCCCTCCCAGCCCTGTCTCTGTCCCTGCACCCACCCCTGCCCCTGTCCCTGTCCCTGTCCCTGTCCCCATCCCTGTCCCTGTCCCTGTCCCCATCCCTGTCCCTGTCCCCATCCCTGTCCCTGTCCCTGTCCCCATCCCTGTCCCCATCCCGGTCCCTGTCCCTGTCCCTGTCCCTGTCCCCATTCCTGTCCCCATCCCTGTCCCTGTCCCCATTCCTGTCCCCATCCCTGTCCCTGTCCCTGTCCCCATTCCTGTCCCCATCCCTGTCCCTGTCCCCATCCCTGTCCCTGTCCCCATTCCTGTCCCCATTCCTGTCCCCATTCCTGTCCCCATCCCTGTCCCTGTCCCTTCCAGCCTCATCCCCTCACCCCCTGCCCTGTGCCGAAGGTTTCCTAAGGAATTATCAATATTGGCAATATCAGTTTTCCCCAAACCCTCCTGCCCTGCCCCTCATGGCCCAGCCCGGCCCCAGGAGCGTTTTGGGGTGATGTGGGATCCGCTGCTCTCCCCAAACTCCTCCTCTCACAGCCCGTGACAGCAGAAATGTCCCTGAGAAATGGCTGGAAATGCCTGGGAGTGGGCGGTGGCAGCTGGCCAGGAGGGCTGGAAAAGTGGGCCAGGAACACCAGAGGTTGGAACCTGGCAGCTTCTCCCGGGGTTTAGCCCCAGCTGCCCTGGCTGAGGATTCAGAAACCCCAAATTCAGTTTGGGGCTGCAGTGGAGTCACCTGAAACCAGCTGAGGACACCAGAGCACAGCACTGACCCCTGCGTGCTTGGAGAGAGAAATTCTGGGATCTTCCCATGGAAATGTCCCAGCTTTGGCCACCCCAGGCTCCCTGCTTGCTCCCCAGGAGCTCCAGATCAGTTTGGAATGTTGGTTTTTCCCATCCCCAGGGTGTTTGGAGAGCGGAATTTTTGGATCTTCCCATGGAAATTTCCCAGCTTTGGCCACCCCAGGCTCCCTCTCCAGGAGCTCCAGATTGGTTAGGCTGTGTTTGGAATGTTGGTTTTTCCCATCCCCTGGGTGCTCCCAATGCCCAGCTGGACCCTGCAGGATCCCACATTTTTTGGGACCTGCAGGGAGCCACCGCCTCGGGAGCTGAGGGATGATGGGGAGCACATGGGACTGGCTGGGAGCACAGGGAAGAACCTGAACCCACTTCCTGCTCATTTTCCTGCTTCCAGGAAAGCTCTGGATCTACCCCCCCAGCTCTGGGTGGGATTGGGGTCAGCTTCTCCCAGACAGCCAGCGACAGGATAAAAGGAACGGCCTCAGGCTGGGCCAGGGGAGGCTCAGGGTGGACAGCAGCAGGAATTTCCCCATGGAAAGGGAGCTCAGGGATTGGCACTGCCCAGGGAGGTTTGGAGTGCCCATCCCCGGAGGTGCCCAAGGAATTCCTGGATGTGGTACTCAGGGCTCTGGTGGGGATCGGGCAGAGCTCGGACTCGATGATCTGGGGAGGCTTTTCCCAACCTCAGCGATACCGGGATTCAGATCCGGGCTGGGATGCGGCAGCGGGGATGGAGCGGCCGAGCCCGGCCGGACCCTGAGCGCGGAGCGGTCCCGAATTCCCTCCCCGGCTCCCGCAGCCCCGATCCAGCCGCGGCTCCCAGGTGAAGAGCACCACCTGCCGACATCCCTGCCCGCATTCCCGGGATCCGGCTCAGAGCCGGGGCTTTGTTCGCTGGCCGGGGTTTTTTTGGGGAATCCGCGGAGTCCGGCGGCTCCGGAGGAAGGATCCGCTCCGTGCCGGGCACCAGGACCCCGCTCTGCTCCTGGGAATTGCACAGATCCCTTTCTAAGCCTGGCTGAGCAGGATGTGGTGGTCCAATACTCGCTGGAGCATGAACTGGTCCATCAGGGATTTGGGGGTTCAGATATCCAACGCTGTCCCTCGGCATTTTATTGGAAAACTGTTCAAAACGCCCTAGGAACGTGGGGAATTCTGGCATGTGAAGCCAGCCATGGATTTTTGTCCCGGCGTCAAATGATTGTCCTTTGTCCCCTGGCAGCGCTGGGCTCCGCTGGAGCGTGGCTTTTCCAAGGAGGGAGCTCTCATGGAGCTCGGGATCCAGGAGATTTCAATATGGATGAGCTGATGGAAGCAGCCGCGAGAGGAAGAGCGTGGCTGATGAGGCAGGGCGGGAATTTGCTGTTCCCGAATTAATCGCGGCAGGAGATGAGGCAGAGGCAGCATTGCCTCCCTCCCGGAGCACTGAACGGAAAATCCTCCAAGATTCCCTCGGTGGCTCTTCCTTCCCCCCTCCCTGCCCCAGCTCTGGCTGCGCTGTCCCTGTGTCTGCTTTTCCTCCTTCCAGACATGTTTTGGGATCTGTTTTGCTCTTCTTCCACAGCTTTCCCTCTGTATTCCCGCCTGGAGCTCTGAGGCTGTTCCAGCACTCCCCAGATGCTTTGGAAACCAGCTGGGACATGTTTTGGGACATTCCCAGAGCATCCTGCTGCTGGGGGACATCCTGGGGGTCCAGGAGAGGCAGCAGAGCTCCTCCTGTCCCAGATGCTCCCGGAGCACATGGAAACAGCCCCTCCTGCCGCATCCTGCTCCCCCGAGGGCCGGGGAGCCCTCCCCAGGCCCGGGCCGCCGGGGCCCGGTGGCGCCCGAAAGCCGCGGGAAGGTGGCTGCTGCCTGGAGTGGGCAGCGCTGGGAAGGTGGGATGGACATCGGCCCGGCTGGAATCGGCTTCACGAGGGCTGGGAATTGTCTGGGAAAGAGAGAAGGAAGAGCTGTTCCGGCTGCCACCGGGCACTGGGATGTACCGGGATACACTGGGATGTACCGGGATACACTGGGATGTACTGGGATGCACTGGGATCCACTGGGATATACGGGGATGTACTGGGATGCACTGGGATGCACTGGGATGCACTGGGATACACTGGGATGTACCAGGATACATTGGGATATGCTGGGATGCACTGGGATCCACTGGGATATATGGGGATGTACTGGGATGTACTGGGATACATTGGGATGCACTGGGATGTACTGGGATGCATTGGGATGCACTAGGGTACACCAGGATATACTGGGATGTACTGGAATACATCAGGATGTACTGGGATCCACTGGGATGTACTGGGATACACTGGGATGTACTGGGATGCACTGGCATGCATTGGGATGCACTGGGATGTACTGGGATGCATTGGGATGCACTGGAGTACACCAGGATATACTGGGATGTACTGGAATACATCAGGATGTACTGGGATGCACTGGCATGCATTGGGATGCACTGGGGTACACCAGGATGCACTGGGATGCACTGGGATGTACTGGGATACACTGGGATGTACTGGGATGCACTGGCATGCATTGGGATGCACTGGGGTACACCAGGATGCACTGGGATCCACTGGGATGCCCATTCTGCCATTCTGGAGCAGTAAAAATCGTGGATTCAGACCCCAAGCTTCCCTCCCTCCCCTGCCAGTCAAACACGTGAAGGAAAACCCCGCTGTTCCCTTTGCAGCTTCACCACGACCTTTCCCGGCAGGATTTTTCTCCATTTCATTTTCCAGGAGTTTAAAGGAATGTTTCAAATCCCAAGGAAATCCATTCTTTTTTTAATTTGCCTGGTGGGTTTTTTTTTTTCCCCTGATTGACCTAAATTCAGTTTCCTTGTCACAAATTCAGTTTCCTCGTCACCCCTCGCCCCAGATTTTTATTTTCTTTGCATGGCAAGAGGCCAAAAGAGAGAGGAGGAAAAAAAGAAAGTGGAAGGAAAAAAAAAAGAAGGAGGAGGAGAGATCTTCACAAAGCTCCCTTTGCTTTTCCTGGAGGATTTCCTGGAGGAGCTTGATCCAAGCTCTCCTCATTTTTATTCCCACAGAATCCAGGTGTGCTTTTCCCTGCTGGCTTAATTGGCTCCTAACTGGATCCATCAGGATCGTGGATGGGAGCACGGAAGAGGAGATGGGAAACGGCTTAAAAATCCAATTTTAAAATCATGGAATATCCCGAGGTGGGAGGGATCCACTGGGATCATCGATCCCAGCTCCTGGCCCTGCACAGAACTCACCAAAATTTGGGTCAGCCAAGAAGCAGAGCCATGGGGATTGTGGATGGGAGCGTGGCAGAGGAGATGGGAGGTGGGGAATGGCTTAAAAGTCCAGTTGTAAAATCATGGAATATCCTGAGATGGACAGGATCCAGAGGGATCATTGATTCCAGCTCCTTCCTCACACAGAACACACCAAACTTTGGCTCAGCAGAGCCATTGGGATCGCGGATGAGAGGTGGGAAACGGCTTAAAAATCCAACCATAAAATCATGGAATATCCTGAGAGGGAAGGGATCCACAGGGATCATCGAGTCCAACCCCTTCCCTACAAGAACACCCCCAAAATTCCACCAGCTGCAAAAATGGATCCTACAAGGGAAGCCTGTCAGGGAATTCTCTACTCCTGAAGGATGTGGGATGCAGATTGCCCATTGAACATCCTGGAATTAATCCTTCCCCTGGCTCATGGCTTGGGTGGAACCAGCCCTGCCGGCACAGGAGTTGTCATCCCATGTCAAAATTCCCAAAGATTCTGAAGGATTTGAGGGGAAAGGGATCAAAAGAACCCCACGGGAACCTCCTCGTCCCACAGCGCGGGGATTTAATGCTTCGTTCTCCTCTTTTGTGACCCAGAGCTTGACCTGCGGCTCAGCTGAACCCGACTTTGCGCTGTTGTCACCCCGGGGCAGGTCTGACCCAGGTCTGACCCAGGTCTGACCCAGGGAAACCTTGGAGACCCCAGGGTGGAGCAAATCCTGCTGCAGAGCCAGGCCGGATCCAAGGAGAGCCAGGCTGGATCCAAGGAGAGCCAGGCTGGATCCAAGGAAAGCCAGGCTGGATCCAAGGAGAGCCAGGCTGGATCCAAGGAGAGCCAGGCTGGATCCAAGGAGAGCCAGGCTGTATCCAAGGAGAGCCAGGCTGGATCCAAGGAGAGCCAGGCTGGATCCAAGGAGAGCCAGGCTGGATCCAAGGAGAGCCAGGCTGGATCCAAGGAGAGCCAGGCCGGATCCAAGGAAAGCCAGGCCGGATCCAAGGAGAGCCAGGCCGGATCCAAGGAGAGCCAGGCCGGATCCAAGGAGAGCCAGGCCGGATCCAAGGAAAGCCAGGCTGGATCCAAGGAAAGCCAGGCTGGATCCAAGGAAAGCCAGGCTGGATCCAAGGAGAACCAGGCTGGATCCAAGGAGAGCCAGGCCGGATCCAAGGAGAGCCAGGCTGGATCCAAGGAGAGCCAGGCTGGATCCAAGGAGAGCCAGGCCGGATCCAAGGAGAGCCAGGCTGGATCCAAGGAGAGCCAGGCTGGATCCAAGGAGAGCCAGGCCGGATCCAAGGAGAGCCAGGCCGGATCCAAGGAAAGCCAGGCCGGATCCAAGGAAAGCCAGGCTGGATCCAAGGAGAGCCAGGCTGGATCCAAGGAGAGCCAGGCCGGATCCAAGGAGAGCCAGGCCGGATCCAAGGAGAGCCAGGCTGGATCCAAGGAAAGCCAGGTCACATCTGGCACGGGGCAGCGTCACCTCTGAGCGTCACAGCCCAGACCTGAGGCCCAGTTTGGGCACTGCCCCATTCCCGGGAAGCTCCAGCTTGGCTGGGGGCGATTCCCTCCTCCTGGAGCACCTCAGGCTCTGCCTGTGCGGGATCTCAGGGAAGCGCTGCCCTCTCCCTCCATCTGTCCCTCGTTCTCTCCCTCCTTCCCAGCGCCCGCGGCTGGGCAGCTCCCGGCAGGGTGGGAATGGTGGAATGGATCCCTGGAGAGCCGGGAATCCCCCAGCCCCTCCCGAGGCCCCGAACCCCAGGGCAGGTGACACTCGGGAGGTGACAATCGGGAGGTGACAATCGGCAGGTGGCAATCGGGAGGTGACAATCGGGAGGTGGCAATCGGCAGGTGACAATCGGCAGGTGACAATCGGGAGGTGACAATCGGCAGGTGACAATCGGGAGGTGGCAATCGGCAGGTGACAATCGGCAGGTGACAATCGGGAGGTGACAATCGGGAGGTGACAATCGGGAGGTGGCAATCGGGAGGTGACAATCGGGAGGTGACAATCGGCAGGTGACAATCGGGAGGTGACAATCGGGAGGTGACAATCGGCAGGTGACAATCGGCAGTTGGCAATCGGGAGGTGGCAATCGGCAGGTGACAATCGGGAGGTGACAATCGGGAGGTGGCAATCGGGAGGTGACAATCGGGAGGTGACAATCGGCAGGTGACAATCGGCAGGTGACAATCGGGAGGTGACAATCGGGAGGTGACAATCGGGAGGTGACAATCGGGAGGTGACGGCAGGACCGGGCCGTGAAAGCCCCCGCAGCCCCTCCCTGGATGAGGCTGTCTGGGAGGATTTTCCCGGAGTAAACCACAGCTCACTCCCGGGAATTCTCCTTTTTCCAGGCCGCGTTTCCATTTCCGTCCCCTGACCTTTCAGCTGAGCGAGCTCTGCTGCTCCAGAGCCCGGGCCGGGCTCCCGGCGCTGCCGCGGATCCAGCCCCAGCGCTGGGGGAGGGAATTCCCTCTGGAAGGGACGGGAGGCTGGGCTGGGAGCACCCGGCTCTTCCCGGGCTCTCTGTAAATCCGGGAAAAATTAGAAAACGCCTGCCAGGATCTGCCAGGATCCCTGGGCTCGGGCACAGGGCGTTTGGGCTGAATAAACATCTCTGTCTCCATGGAAAAGGTCACCCCAGGCTCAGTAAACACCTGGGGAAGCTCTGCCGTGGGTGCAAGTGTGGGGAGGCGGCACTCTTATTTTAATAATTTTAATAATTTTATTATTTTTAAAATGTAATATTTTAATAATTTTTAAATTTTATTTTAAAAATGAATGGATCGTCTGTTTTCCCCCTCGTAATTGTTGCCCAGGAATGACAGGATGGAGAGGCCGTGGCTGATGCCCTGTGTTAAGGATTCAAAAAAAAAAAATAAATGTGTGGATGTGGCAATTTTTGGGGGATTTTCCAGCCTTAACGGCCCCGATTCTTTGTGCTTCAATTTCCCCATCCGAGGTGAGAGGAGCATCACAAACCCAAGGAGGGTCTGAGAGGATCGCTGTAAAAGGGAGAAGATCCCTTTTCCAGTTATCCTGGTGGTGGGAATCGCTCCCAGATCATCCTGGATGGGTTTTGGGTCAGCCCCCGGCCAGGTTTGGGCTCTGGAGGCTGCAGGGGAGGGATTCCCTCAGCAGGGAGGGAAGGAAAATTTTGGGATTCCCAGGATAAGGCGATGTGGGACCCCAACTCCTCCAGCTCCTTCCCTGCTGCTTTCCAAGGGCTGCCTGGGACAGATCCCTGCTCCGGGAATGCCCCTGCCCGGGGGCTGGAAGGGTCCCAGGCCGGGTTGTTTGGGGTAAATCCAGGGAATATTTGCCCTCTCCAGCCTCACTCTGCTCTCACTTGTTCCCAGGCACATCTGGAGGTGATGCTGGCAGGGAATGTGACAGGGAGAAAGGGCAGGGATCAGTTTTCCATCCCGGGATGGAGAAATGCTGTGAAGGGTCCTGCTCTGCCTCGTCTGAAGGAAACCCCAGCCCAACTCCTCACCCCAAAATCCTCCTTTAACTGCTCCATCAACATTCCCAGCCCTGCTGGGATGGTTCAGGGAAAATCCTAATTCCCTTTTCCCCTTTAGGCTGCTGGGATGGCATCAGGGGCATTCCAGGGGAGAAAATGGGGCAGCAGAAGGGAGAAAAGACAGATCTTAAATATTCTACTGGATTCAGGGGATTCAGGATGTGTGTCTGAACTGGAACAAGTTGCAGAGAAAATCCTGGCTGCTGCCCTTCCCTGAGGCCCCATTTTCCTGGCTTTGTCCCACCCAGGAACAGCCGGAGGACACGGGAGGAGAGGGGAGGGACCGGGCTGGAAACCGAGCAGAGGGAGACTGAGCCTCCAAGGGGCTGGGAGCTCAAACCTCCCAACAAAGGGCTTTTCCTGCTTTTCCTTCTCCCTCCTGGCTCCTCGTCCTGCCCTTTCCACTCACATCCTGGGCCTGTGCCCACAGGGAATAGTTGGGGTTGGGACAGAGCTTAAATCCCACCCAGTGCCACCCCTGCCCTGGCAGGGACACCTCCCACTGCCCCAGTGTCCAGCCTGGCCTTGGGCACTGCCAGGGATCCAGGGGCAGCCACAGCTGCTCTGGGAATTCCATCCCAGCCCCTGCCCACCCTCCCAGGGAGAATTTATCCTAAGTATCTTCATCCTGATCCTCACAGGGAGGAATTTATCCCGAATATCTTCATCCTAATTCTTGAACCAATCAGAGGAGCGAGCCAGGGATGCCCAGAGGGGATTTGGGGTGAGCAGCACAACCCATGAGCGAAAAAAACCCCAAACCCTGCTGAAGGGGCAGCAGGGGCTCAGCCAGCCTGGCCTTGGACACTTCCAGGGATCCAGGGGCTTCTCTGGGAATTCCATCCCAGCCCCTCACCGGGAGGAATTTACCCCAAATACCTTCATCCTAATCCTCACAGGGAGGAATTTATCCCAAAACAGCTTCATCCTAATCCTCACAGGGAGGAATTTATCCCAAAACAGCTTCATCCTAATCCTCGCAGGGGGGAATTTATCCCAAAACAGCTTCATCCTAATCCTCGCAGGGGGGAATTTATCCCGAGCAAACCCGCAATTAGCGCTCTGCAGATCAGCGGAGCCGTTTCTACTTCAGCTCCCCTTTTTCCCTTCCCTCTTCCCTCCCCTCCAATTACGGAATTAGAGGCAGAGAAAAGCAGGGGTGGCCCTTGGGCTGATTGCTGCTGGAGGTGCCCGCGCGGGGGAGCGGGGTAATTAATGCTAATTAATGCCTAACAACCTGCCTGGCATTCCCAGCTCGATTCATCTCCCACGTGCAGCCGGAGCATCGCTCCCTGCATTCCCAAGCCTGGGAGAATTCACCTGTTGGCAACAGAAATTGTTACGTGTTTGGAACCACCTGTCTCACCCCAAAATCTGCCAGGAGCCGCAGCGAGGAGCTGCCGGAATTCCAGCCTCCGAAGGACCCGAAAATGATGAATCCCAAATATCGTCATCCTAATCCTCTCAGGGGGGAACTTATCCCCAAATATCTTCATCCCAGCTCTCCAGTCCATCCCTGATCTGTCTCCTCTTTGTGTCTCTCCCCTCCCGAGCTGTGTCCCTGTCCCTGTCCCTTCCCTGCTGCCCATCCATCTCCCTGCCATCGGCTCGAGTTGTCTCCAAAGGGATGCTCATCCTTTAAATCCTGTTTTTGTGGCGGTTTGGGATCTTCCTGGGATTATTTCGAACAGCTACAGGGAGGAAAAGCTCTGGAGAGGAGCAGGAATGGGAGGGTGAGGTCGGTGGGGCTGCACCCCTGCCCTCAGCCTTCCTCCTGCCCATCCAGCTCCTTGCCGCTGCCTTGCGCTGTCTCCAAAGGGATCCTCATCCTTTAAATCCTATTTTTTTGTGGTTTGGGATCTTCCTTTTAGCGCTCCTCTGAATCCCCGAGCCCTGTAGGAGGCTGGGATTAAGAGGCACCGAAATCAAGGAGGAGGAACACCCACAAACAAAATCAGAGGCGCCACGGGGCTCGGCGGGTTTGTTTTGACAGGTCCGGCTGAAGCTGAATTATTCAGAGCACTTCAGAGAGCAGCACGAGCCGGGCTGTCGCACGCTCTCCGTCACACGTTCCCTGTCACATGTTCTGTGTCACACGTTCCGTGTCACACGTTCCGTGTCGCGCATTCCGTGTCACACATTCTGTGTCCCATGTTCTGTGTTGCACATTCCGTGTCGCACGTTCCATGTCACACGTTCCATGTCACGCATTCCATGTCCCACATTCTGTGTCCCATGTTCTGTGTTGCATGTTTCGTGTCACACGTCCCCTGTCACACATTCCGTGTCACATGTTCCCTGTCACATGTTCTGTGTCACGCATTCCATGTCCCGCATTCCGTGTCGCATGTTCCTGTCACACGTTCCATGTTGCATGCTCTGTGTCACACGTTCTGTGTCCCATGTTCCATGTCCCATGTTCCATGTCACAGGTTCCGTGTCACGTGATCCGTGTCGCACATTCTGTGTCACACGTTCTGCATCGCATGCTCCCTGTCACATGTTCTGTGTCACATGTTCCATGTCCCACTTTCTGTGTCACACATTCCGTGTCACACATTCCTTGTTGCTCATTCTGTGTCACACATTCCGTGTCACACATTCCCTGTTGCTTGTTCCATGTCACACATTCCGTGTCACACATTCCGTGTCACACATTCCGTGTCACACGTTCCATGTCACACATTCCGTGTCACACATTCTGTGTCACACATTCTGTGTCACACATTCTGTGTCACACGTTCCCTGTCACACATTGCATGTCACACATTCCGTGTCACACGTTCCCTGTCACACATTCCATGTCACACATTCCGTGTCACACGTTCCCTGTCACACGTTCCGTGTCACGCGTTCCGTGTCACACGTTTTGTGGCAGTAATGGAGCCCCGACGGCAGCACCTCAATGACGGCTCTGAACCCCCGCGAAGGGCGAGGGGGAGCCTGTGGGGCTATGGAGCGGGAACCAGGTGGGATTTAGGGAATGCTGCACATCCACGTGGGACTGAAAGCTCCGGGGGAAGAGCTGCTTCTGTGGGTGGTTCTGGGGTGGGAGGCGCGGATGAACCTCCAAGGAAACCGGGACTCTCTGGAGATGTTGGGACGAGCAGCGCTCGTGGGGCTGGCGGTGCTGAGCCTGACGTTAAAGAGCCCAGCATTTCAGGATCCGGTTTAGGGAACCCGCAGCTCTTCCCTTGACCAGCTCCAGCTGTGAACCTGGCTGGCTGGAAGCTGAAACGTTCCATTCCTCGGGGCTGCGTTTCACTGGGAACCTTTGCAGCCTTGATTCAAGAGAGGTCTTGATAAGCGGGAATGAAATCCTTATATATGGAAATGTTTGTACGGGAATAAAATCCTTATATATGGAAATGTTTGTACGATGGCCGCTTTTGGGGCTGCTCTGGGAACGCAGTTGGTGGAAGCACCTGGAGCTCTCGGTCTGAGCACAGGACATCGCTCCCTGCCAGGCTCCGGTGAAATCCCAGCTCAGCAGGAGCTGCCCCTGGCTTTGAGGTGTCCCGCAGGAACAGCTCTGCTTTCACCCCATAAACAAACTGCAATCCTGCCCGGAGGCGAATTCCCGCTGCTGCCATTCCCTCAGGAATGCTGCCAACCCCTTGCCAGCCTTTTCCAGCCTTTGGCTCACGCAGGAGCAGCCACAGGCAGCCAGGAAAAGCAGGACACGGGAGTTTGCTCCTGTTTAATGGGGCCTCACTGAGATCTCTGGGATCTCTAAGCGTTTCTCCAGTCCAAAATCCACCGGGAGAGCTTCAGGTCACCCTGGGAGGAACTTTGGGTGCTCAGATCCATGGATCCTGCACGGCACGGGAAGGGGCAGAGGGCACGCTGAGGAATCTGGGAATCCGCTCAGGAAGAAGAGCAAAAATGAAACATTCCTTGTCTGGAGGAGCTTTGGGATGAATCAATCCAGCAGCTCTGCTGCCTCAATTCTCTAAATAAAGGCTAAATAAAGGCTAAATTCTCTTCCAGCTGCCCACTGATGATGGATTTTAGGAGTTGTTTCCAGCCATCCTCTGGTTCCTGCCCAAAAAACCCAGATTGGCCTCTCCTTCCTGATGGGAAAGAGGCACAGGCAGGTCCTGGAAGTGTGGGAGGGAATGGGGGGAAAGGGGTGTGGGGAAGGGGACGTGTGGATGTGGAATGGGATGTGGGGAAGGGGAAGAGGAAGTGTGGAATGGGATGAGGGAAGTGAGGAAAGGAAATGGGATGTTGGGAAGGGGAAGGGGATGTGCTCCCAATACCCAGGAGCGGCCCTGGATGTGTGGCCGGGTTGGTTTTTCCTGCATCCTGGACTCACACGGAGGGACAGCCATGGAAACAATTTTGCCTCCGCGTTTTCAGCCCAAATTTGTGCTGGGCCACACAAAAACCCTCCGTGGTTTTCCAGCCTGGTTCATTCCTGTGGGGAGCGGCACTTGGTGCCCACAAATCTCCAGTTCTCTGCTCTTTGGGAACATTTCCTGACAGGATGTGGAATTTTCTTCCCTGGGGCTGGAAAAATCCTCTTTGGACAAATCCTCTTGCCCCAGTGAGCTCCGAACTCCCCCCAGATCTGTTTCCTTGAGGCCACCAATGTTTAATGAACACTTTCCTGCTGCTGGCTGGGGAACTTTTGGGGCAGGAGCTTGGCAGAGCAACTCCTGAGCTTTGTTAAAGCTTTAGGAACCTTTGGGCTGCCTGGATGAGCAGCCTGGAGCAGGAGGAGCAGCCTGGGATGGGCGCTGCCAGCTGGGCTTGGGCACCACCACCCCGCCCCTGACCTTTCCCTGCCCTTCCATCCCTCCGGGGACAAAACCGGCCGCAGACAGAGCTGGGACCCCAGGGAAAGCGGGAACCTTTCCAGCTGGGGTGGCTCTGGGAGAGCTGCAGGGCCGGGATGTTGGGATTTCACCTCCTCTCCCTCTCCCTGTCAATAATTCCTTGTCCTGGGTGGGTTTTGCCCCGGGAAGGGGACGTTGGGACGTTGGCAGGGGACTTTGTGACCCTTTATTCTGCAAAGTGGGCATTGAAAGGAGCTGGGGCTGGGGCTGGGAGCTGAACAAGGGGCTGTTGTTCCCAGGCCGTTCCCAGCACAAGAACAAAGTTCAAACAAACAACAGGAGACTGTTCCTGGTGCTTTTCCGCTGGAACTCCTCGGCCTGGGATGGGGCAGGGCTGGAATTTTCTAAGAGTTCCAAACCCAACCCCAAAAGGTGCTGGGGAAAACCTCGAGGTCTCAAGCAAGGAAGCGCCCCTGGCTGCCTTAAAACATCTCACAGCTCCTGAGGGTTGGAATCTTAGGGAATCCTGGAATGGTTTCAGTTGGAAGGGGCCTGAAAGTTGGGGTCCTGCTCCATTGTTCCAGAGCTTCCTGCTCCAGGATCCCAAGGGATTCTGATGGGCTCTTGTGCTGTCATCCCAGAGATCCTGCTGGGGTCCTGCTCCATCATCCATGGAGATCCTGCTCCATCATTCCAGGGGTTCCTGCTCCATCATCACAAAGGGGTTCCTGCTGGGCTCCTGCTCCACCATCCCAGGGTTTCTAAAAAGCTCCTTTTTCCAGCTATTTTTTGGAGTTTAGGCACTGAGTGGAATCTCTGCTCCATTCTGTGGGATGGCTCCCAGAAAATCTCGTTATCTGTTTGTTTATTGAATTAAAGGAGGTTGGAATGCTCTCCCAGCCCTCCTGCCATTCCTGCAGGATAATGGGAACACGTTTGGAGCAGATATTTATCTGAGCAGAAAGCTTTAATGCGTCGGGATGTGGCACTTGGAGTCCAGGAACGTCCTGGCCATTAAGCTGGAACTCAATTAGCCAAGAAAATGGAGCCTAATGAGGATCTGGGGCTTCAGGGAACTCTGGGAGAAAATCATCCTCATTCCCAGGATCTCAGGGCTCTGTGCTGCTTTTCCAGGATTGGGGGGGGGGGGGGCTGATGTGATACAGGAAGGGGGATGGTTGGGAACCAAAGGAGGTTTGGTTTAAACTGGGTGCAAGGAGAGATTTTTTTATGATATGGGTGTAAAACACTGGCACAGGTTCCCAAGATCCCAATCTCCCATCCATCCCTGTGTCCTGTCCCTGTCCCAAATCCCTCTCCAGCTCTCCTGGAGCCCTTCAGGTAAAAACCCCAATCCTGGAGCATCACTGGGGACAGACCCCAGCTCCATACACACCCTGTCCTGCTGGAACCATTCCCAAATCTCTCCAGCCCAGGTTTTTCCCTGTTTTTTTCCTGCTTTTCCCTCTCCAGATCCTGCTTAACCCCCTCGATTCATCCACATTTTTTCCACCTCTCTTTTGATGTTTCTGGCAGCTCCACGATGCTCCTCTGGCCCAGTTGTCAAAAAACCCCTTCCCAATAAATTCTATTTGAGCTCCATTCCTTGCACCTAATTTGCTGCCTCCTGTCAGAGCTCCTGAAGGGTTCCATTAAATTTGAAATGGAAAACAAATTGGAAAACAATGACAATTTGTGCCTTTGAAAAGAGATAGGTTTGGCTTTAAAGGTATTGTTCCCAGGGAATAAACAGAATCCTGGAATAGTTTGGGTGGGAATGGACCTGAAATCCCACCCAGTGCCACCCCAGGGACACCTGCCACTGTCCCCATGTCCAGCCTGGCCTCGGGCACTGCCAGGGATCCAGGGGCAGCCACAGCTGCTCTGGGAATTCCATCCCAGCCCCTGCCCACCCTCCCAGGGAACAATTCCTGATTCCCAATCTCCCATCTAATCCAAACTTCTATCCTTGCATTTCCTTGTACATGAAATAAATCTGGGAATGGTTTTGGAAGGAGAAAGGTTTTGGTGAGGAGCTCTCAGAGCTCTCAGAGCTCTTGTCCTCCTGTGTCCTTGCCCAGGAGCTGGAGCAGGGATAAAGAGTCTGGAACTGGGAGCTGGGACCACCCCCCGCCCTCCCCCAGCAGTGAAAGGTGTCAGAAATGGGAATAATTCCAACTTCTCCTGCTGATTTCCACTTTGGATCCATCAGGAAACCTCCCCAGGAGCGTGGGTGTGACCTGGCCACCCCCAGGCTTTGGGAATCACGTACCTCTAACTGCTGGAGTTAGGAATCGTTTGTGGCAGGAAACCTCCCACCCCCCGGCAGAGGGGAGATGCTCCCGGTTCTGTGCTCCCCATGGATGCTCCCTTTCCTCCCCCAGAACTGCCCTGCTTTCCAGCGCTCACCCCCCGCGCCGGGATTTCGCGGGTCAGGCCCCATAAAACGTCCCCAGCGTTTCTGTGGGTGCTGCTCCCTCATCCCTGCTTCTCCTGCCACCACAGCTCCACTTTTCGGGACTATTGCATCCCGTTCCTGCCTCCCGGGGCGGGCATCCCTGCCTTTAATCTCCAGGGCATCCCACTGGCAGCGTCCCCACTGCAGGGGGACAAAGAGGCCAACTCTGCAAACCGGCTGAAAGGGCTCTTTGTTCTCCCTCTGGCTGGGGCTGCAGCGCCATTCCCAGCCCGTTTCAAGTCTCCCTTTTATTTTATTTTTTTTTTTTTTCCCCCTTTGGAATTCAGTCATTTCAGCCATTCCCAGCTCCTTGCCGGAACTCTTGTGACTGGGGGAAGTTTTCAAGCTGATTTTCACCCCGGAGCCCTCCATCGCTGGCTGTGGCGAGCTCTGCCCCAGCCGTGCTGATTTTTCACCCTCTTGGATTCCTGGGAGAGCCACAGGACCTGGGACGGGCTCCAGAGGTGTTCCAGATTCCAAAGAGGTGTCCACGACCCAGACTTTGCTGCTCCCTCCCCTCAGCAGTGACTGGTGAAGGACGCGCAGGAGGACGCTGAGGTCGGGATTAAAACCCATCAATAGTTTTTGCTCTTTCCTCCTTTTCCTTTGTTTTCCTTGGAATTAGGTCTGGTAACAGGAGGAATCGATTCCTGCTGAGCCCTGGGTGTCCTGTTGCACAACATTCTGCTGGATTTACGGCGAATTCTGCGCCAAAATCCTGCGAAATGAGCTCGGGGGGTGAGCTGAGCTCCCAAAGAGCCGGGGCAGCGTCGCTCAGCAGGAATGGCACCTGGAGATTGTGCCAAGCCCTCTTCCAGGCCAAATTATCCAACGTTTGCAGCAATGATCTGCAGGAAAATCACCGCTGATAACGCCAGGATTGGCAGAGCAATCAACAACGGGGAAGACGCCGCAGTCAGAGCGACCTGATGCCCTAAATAATTCAGATTAATTCAAATGAGGTGGAATTGGAATCAAAATAAACCCAAGGTCACTTGTTGAGGAGAAAGCAAATGGGAGATATAAAATTGTTTGTGGGAGCACAACAGGGGAGTGAGTCTGGGATGGGAGAGCTGAGCAGGGGCCCCACGGAAAATGGGGCTGAGTATTAAATATGAAATATGAGAAGGGGAATTCTGGGGTGGGGAGATGAGAACTGACTTTGCCCCTGTCAGGGGCTGGCAGAAAGTCCTTGAATTTGGCCCTGGCGTTTTGCAAAGGTGGCCAAACATCCAAGGGGGCACTGGGAGCCTTTCCGAGGCAGAGCTGCCTCCTGTGCTCCCTGTTTTTAGCTCCTCCCAGGAAGATCAAGGGATAACTCGATTATTCCACATTCAAACCACATCAGGGGAAAATACCGAGGTCTAAGGGGCCCTGTACCCATTCAGGGACGGACAGAACGTGGCCCTAATAACAGAGCAGCCCCATGGAAAGGAGGGAGGCGGCCCCACCCTGGCCCTGAGCAGTGACATTCCCTGGTTTTATCCGAGGTTTGGTTCGGGAATGATCCGGGGGAAAGAGACAAACCCCGATTTTAACAGGGCCAAAATGGGGACGGGGCATGGAATAAAGCAAAGGAGAAGGAACCTTGTCCCTGCGTCCTGCTGGGTTTGGGTCCTGGCCGGGCTGCTGGGCTCGGGTCAGCTGCACGGTCACACCTCGGTGAGGGCAGGGAAATTCAGCTCTCACCGGCTGCTCATGGAATGTTCCAGCAGCTGGTGGTGTCCCACGGCTGGAGACGGGAGGTGGTGGGGAGAAAGGGAGACTCCAGGCCGCTCTGGGATCGGGACTCTCCGTAAAATTTATGGGGTCCTTGGGGTTTCAGAGTTAAAGGAAATACGGGATTAGATGGAAAAGGGGAATTTTGCACAGGTGGGAGGGTTGTGCTCAGGAACTCCAGGAGAGCCCGTGGGCTCTCTTCTTTTTGGGAAGAAACCTGGAACTGGGATTTTGGGATTCAAGTCTGATCTGCACCTTTGGGGTGCCCTTGGAGGGAGTTCCTGGGCCCACATCCCTCTGCTCCAGCAGGACCTGGATTGTGCTGCCCCCACAGGGGAAGGAGCCGAGGGCAGATCCTGGGGAATCCCACCCTGGAAAGGCTCTGCAGCTTTCCTTGGAGCTCCACCCTCCCTGCCCCACGGCCACAGCAGCTCCAAATCCATGGGGTGTGCCTGGAGCTGGGATGGGGGCTGGGAAAGGCCCTGGGAGCAGTCTGGGTGCTGCTCATCCAACTGCAGCCCGCAGGAATCCTGGACAACCTCTGGAAAATCCTGTGTCCCTTCCGGGGGTTCCCAAGGGTGGTCCCAGGTGGGACCCATCCCCTGGGAGATCCTGGGGGGGATTTAGTCCTTGAGAAAGTCACGGAAGCAGATAGTTTAAGGTTGGAAAACCCTCTGAGAGCAAGGATCCAACCACTCCTAGCACCGCCAAGGCCACCACTGGATGTCCCCAAGTGCCACCTCCAGGTGGGTTTCAAGTCCCTGCAGGGAGAGGATCCACCCTGCTGAGCCCTGGCTTCTCCTCTCCTTTTGGGAACCAGGGATGAGGAGCTGGGAATGGGAATCCTGCCCAGGGATTACAACCTGGGGTGAGCAGGGAGGGACAAATGTCACACGTGGAGGGGCGGGAATGGTCCCTGCTCTGCTGGGCCTGACAAAGCCCAGCTTTGTTAAACCAAGCCCAGATCATCCCCTCCTGAGCAGCTCAGTGGGGTCGGAGCGGGATCAGGACAAGGAGGAGCCCCCGGGAGCCCCCAGGAGCCCCCAGGAGCCCCCAGGGGTCACAGGGGGGGTTTGACACCTCCGTCAGGGGAGCTGCGCCCTCCCCAGCCCCAAAAACCCTCCCGGGCTCCGACCTGGCCACGGAGTCTCTGCTGCCAGCAGGGATTTGAAACCCAGCCCCGAGCAGGGAAAAAGCTCCTCCGAGCCTCAGCCCTTCCCAAAATCCGGGGCTGTGGCGGGGCTGAGCGCGGACATCAGGGCACAGAGTCAGCACGGAGCGCCCCAAACACCCCATAAACCCCGCAGCGGGAGGCCTGGGTCGGGAAAGAGCATCTCCTGGCAGCTGGCTGGGAAAAGGGGAGGGAAGGGGGGGAATAGAAGAAGTCAAATTAAAAAAAGAGGTAATAGTGGCACTGGTGGAGGCTGGAATAGCAACACATTCCAGCCCCGTCCTTCCTCGGCTCCTGGGAAACGCGGAGGAGACCCAGGGAGAATCCAAACCCTGCAAGCTGATCGGGGAGGGCCGGGAATGCCAGCAGTGTCTCCCGGTTTGACTGATTTCTGCAGGGATAAACACTTTATTTGCTGTAAGGCAGCCTGACACTCACTATCCGCAAAACTTCCTGGAGAAATTTCACCCTCCTCATCCTTCCAGGACGGAGCAGAGCCGAGGATCTCCTGCCTCCAGAGAAATCCCCGGGATTTCAACTTCAATTTCACCAGGGCTGAGCTGAAAACTTGGCCCATCTTTGATGTCATTAATTAAAACCCTTTGGAAGTGGATCCAAGATTGGAACGTCGTCATCTCCAGAGTTTTCTTTTCCACAAGGAGTTGGGTTTTTGAATGGAATTTTCAGGTTTTTTAGGGAAGCTGGCCAAGGCTGAAACCCCCTGAGTGAGTGCTGGGAACGGCCTGGGGACCCTACAGGTGACAGGGGTTTGGGATCACACAGGTACAGGGATTTGGGATCACACAGGTACAGGGATTTGGGATCACATAGGAATAAGGGTTGGGGATCACAGAGGAATAGGGATTTGGGATCACACAGGGTTTGGGATCACACAGGTCAGGGGTTTGGGGTCACACAGGTACAGCCATTTGGGATCACACAGGTACAGGGATTTGGGATCACACAGGGTTTAGGATCACACAGGTCAGGGCGTTTGGGATCACACAGGTACAGGGATTTGGGATCACACAGGTACAGGGATTTGGGATCACACAGGGTTTAGGATCACACAGGTCGAGGGTTTGGGGTCACACAGGTACAGGGGTTTGGGATCACATAGGAATAGGGATTTGGGATCACACAGGTCAGGGGGTTTGGGGTCACACAGGTACAGGGATTTGGGATCACACAGGTACAGGGGGTTAGGGTCACACAGGTACAGCGATTTGGGATCCCACAGGTACAGGGATTTGGGATCACACAGATACAAGGGTTTGGGATCACACAGTTACAGCGGTTTGGGATCAGGGAGCAGGGAAGGGACCTTTTCCTGGCGTCTGTCCCCAAACCGTCGCTGGCACCGTTCCATCCCCAGGCTCCCAGCCCTCCCCTCCCCTCTCGGCAGCTGATTATCTTCAGATATGCAAAATCATGCAAATGAGGCCATAAAGATTGTAATTATGCTGAAGGAATTAGCTGCTCATTAACGTCAACTTCCTGCTCGATTATCTTCGTGACTGTCCCCACTTCGGTGGCGAGAGGGAGGGACACGTCCCAGTGCCGATATTCCCGGGATTCCCAGATTTCTCTGGATTCCCTTCCGGGCACAGGGACACGAGGCCCGCGGCGATGTCCCCAGCGGGCAGGACACGAGTGGCACAGATCTGTCACTGCCGGCATCGAGCTGTCGCCTTTCCCCGCTGGAACAAGGCTGATGGAGAGCTCGGAATTCCTCAGGAAAAGAGGAAATGAAAGCCTGGGGAGGTGTCAATGCTCCGACGGGATTGGGAAATGCCTGTGAGGAGCGGTTTGTGACAGCCGGGACACGGCCGAGCCACGTCACGCTGTCAGGCGCTGCCACTCCTCGTTTTTATCCGCGGATGTGCCCGGACCGATATCCCGAATCATTCTTCACGCCGGCAGCTTCCATCTCTTCCATCGCTCTCCGCTCCCCGGAAACTGCCGGTGCTGGAACAAAATTAAATTCCCCCCCGAGGCATCGACACGAATCGTGGAGCCGGGAGCGGGGCGCGCGGGTGCCCCGCCACCCTCGGGGACGGGGATTTGTCACCCTGCTGCGACCAGATGTTGGCATCAGAGCTGGCTGCGCTTCCAGACACTGCAAATGTCACCGAGGGATGGGGTGGGAAAGTCACGGCTCGTCCGGCACCTCTCAAAGGGACATTTAGGCTGATCCCCGCGAGGAGCTCCAGAGGAGCCAGGGAAGGAGCGGGGAAGGGAGGGTGGAGCAGGAGAGGGTGGGGGGCTCCTGCAGCTCGTCCCTGTCCCCTGTCCCAGACAGGGAATTTGGGGCAGCGGCAGAGCAGGACAATCAAACCCTCGGGGGTTGCGGCTCTGCGGGATTTCTGTGCGGTTATTTCCCCTCGGGGTTTTCCTTCCATGCCCTTCCCACTTCCCCACGGGAATTCCCGCTCCAGGAGCTCCACGGAGCAGGAAGAGCTGCGTCCCCCGGTCTGCTTTGAACCTGACTCCTGCTGGCATCGTCCACATCCCCTAAATCCCGCTCTGGAGGAGATCCACAGGACAAATCCCCACTTCCAGCTGTTTTCCCCGCAGGGATGAGGAGATGCTCCTGGAGAGGGCTGGCAGAGCTGCGTGCGGCTCTCCCTCATCCCATTTGGATTTCATCTCCATTTGATTTGGACAGGGAGGACAACAGAGCCAGAACCTGGCCGGATCCTTAAAGCCGGGATGTTTGTTTTCCAGAGCCGGCTCTGTTCCCTGCTCCAGGTCAGCAGGGGAGGGAAAAGGAACATCCCGAGGTGGGAACTGTCCCCGCCTTGGAGCTGCCACTGTCCCACCGAGGCACTCAGAGCATGGAAAAGCTGCTCACTGAGCCAGGGACGAGCTGCCGGGAAAGTCTGGGAGCTGGGAAAAGGAAAAGAGCCCTGGAAGAACAGGAGAATTTCCCCGGAAAAGTGCGGGGTTTGTGGGAGGAGAGGCGCAGCAGCAGCTCCCTGTGCTCGGCGGTCACCAGCAGGGGAGCAGAGCTGAGGCTGGGAGCTGCTTTCACCCAGCAGGACAAAAACCTGGGGAATCCAGCGGCCAGAGGCTGGAATTAGCGAAAACTGAGATGTAGGATGAAGGTGAGGCTGGAGATAATTAACAGCCTCCCTAATGAGTGGGGCTCAGCCACTGCGGGAGGGCCCAGGATGGGGTTCTGCCGCTTGTCCTGGCACAGGGCAGGGCTGGCCCCAGCCCCTGGGAGCTGAGCTGGGATTTGTCTGGATGTGGGAAGATGCAGGCAGGTCCTGACCGGGGCCTTTTCCACCACACAGACCCCAGACTCCCATTCAGCTTCACGGGGGGAGCCACATGGGCTCAAACCCTTTCAAAATCAGGGAATCACGGGAGATCCTGAGCTGGGAGGGACCCCCAGGGGTCATCGACCCCGCAACACCCCAAAATCCACCCCCTGTGCCTCAGAGCATTCCCAGCACTCCTGGAGCTCCACAGCTGTGACCCGGGGCTGTTCTGCTCCCAGCAGGTCCCAGTGACCCCACCCCTGGGACAGAGGGGACATCAAACTGTGAGTGCCCCACCCCTGGGGACAGAGGGGACAGAGGGGACATCAAACGGTGAGTGCCCCACCCCTGGGGACAGAGGGGACATCGGGGACATCAAACGGTGAGTGCCCCAGCCCTGGGAGCATCAAGGCTGGCAGTGCCCCAGCCCTGGACAGAGAGGACATCAAGGCTGGCAGTGTCCCTGGCACTGGACAGAGAGGACACCAAGGCTGGCAGTGTCCCTGGCACCGGTGGCTGTGCTGAGCAGGCCGTGCTGGTGCCAGCACTGCTCCGTGTCCCATCCTGGCCTGTGTCCCGCTGCTCCTCTGGTGGTTTGAGCCCAGTTCCCATGGTTTTCCCTCGGCTGCTGCCTTGCAGAGATGCCGGATCTGCGCCGGGCACCTCGCGCCCCGTTACTCTCACGGGCTGCAGCGGGTCAGGGCTGATTTCATTCCCAGATGAAGCCTCTGTTGAGGCGTGACTCGGCGTGCTGCTGGCCCGGGGACACCGGCGGTGTTTTATTGGCTCTCTGGATGCCTGCCTGGCTGCTTTTATTCCTTAATAAAACCTTTTGGCAGAGCCGTGGCTTCTCGCTGCCTCCCAATTAGGGCCGAGAACGAGCCGTGCTCGACTCCGACACAGAAGTTTATGGAAGCAGCTGAGAAACACAGGGAGACCTCCAAGAACAGTGCAGGCAGAGCTGCTGGCTGCTAATGAGGAGGAAACCGGCTATTTTTAGCTCCTCGAGAAGGTGGAAGGTGACAAAAAACAGCAGAAGAACAAAGAAAATCCAGGGGCCAATCCTGGAAGCCAAAAAGCGATGCCAAAAAAATGGAGTGAGGTGATTTTCTGCAGGATATTTCCTACAGAGATGGAGAGGAGGGTGCCAGCTGTGAGGGGGCTCGGGGTGAGAGTTTTCTTGGATCAGGGAAGATCCTGAAAATCTGGGGGGAGCTGAGGCCTCCTTGGGCTGGACACGGCTGGGGCTGCAGCCAGCAGAGAGCTCTGCTCCTGAGCAGGGAGAGCTCTGCCAGGCCTTGGGAGCAGAATTCCAGCTGCCAATCCCTCATTCCTGGCAGGGAAGGAAGGAGGGGATGAGCTGTTGTGGGAGCAGAGCTGCAGTGCTGGGAGAAAGGACAAACCCTGAGCTCCACAGGGAAACAGGAGAGAGCTGCGGGACCCCTGTGAGGGCTCCTCAAACCCTCAGTGAATCCCAGCCCTGTATCCCAGTCCTGTATCCCAATCCTGTATCCCAGTCCTGTATCCCAATCCTGTGTCCCAGCCCTGTGTCCCAGTCCTGTGTCCCAGTCCTGTATCCCAATCCTGTATCCCAATCCTGTACCCCAATCCTGTACCCCAATCCTGTACCCCAATCCTGTATCCCAATCCTGTATCCCAATCCTGTATCCCACTCCTGTATCCCAATCCTGTATCCCAGCCCTGTGTCCCAATCCTGTATCCCAATCCTGTATCCCAGCCCTGTATCCCAATCCTGTATCCCAGCCCTGTATCCCAATCCTGTATTCCATCCCTGTATCCCAATCCTGTATCCCAATCCTGTACCCCAATCCTGTATCCCAGTCCTGTGTCCCAATCCTGTATCCCAATCCTGTACCCCAATCCTGTATCCCAGCCCTGTATCCCAATCCTGTATCCCAGTCCTGTATCCCAATCCTGTATCCCAGCCCTGTATCCCAATCCTGTATCCCAATCCTGTACCCCAATCCTGTATCCCAGTCCTGTATCCCAATCCTGTATCCCAGCCCTGTATCCCAATCCTGTATCCCAATCCTGTATCCCAATCCTGTATCCCAGCCCTGTATCCCAATCCTGTATCCCAATCCTGTACCCCAATCCTGTATCCCAGTCCTGTATCCCAATCCTGTATCCCAGCCCTGTATCCCAATCCTGTATCCCAATCCTGTATCCCAATCCTGTATCCCAGCCCTGTATCCCAATCCTGTATCCCAGCCCTGTATCCCAATCCTGTATTCCATCCCTGTATCCCAATCCTGTATCCCAATCCTGTACCCCAATCCTGTATCCCAGTCCTGTGTCCCAATCCTGTATCCCAATCCTGTACCCCAATCCTGCATCCCAGCCCTGTATCCCAATCCTGTATCCCAGTCCTGTGTCCCAATCCTGTATCCCAGCCCTGTATCCCAATCCTGTATCCCAATCCTGTACCCCAATCCTGTATCCCAGTCCTGTATCCCAATCCTGTATCCCAGCCCTGTATCCCAATCCTGTATCCCAGTCCTGTGTCCCAATCCTGTATCCCAATCCTGTATCCCAATCCTGTATCCCAATCCTGTATCCCAGCCCTGTATCCCAATCCTGTATCCCAATCCTGTGTCCCAGCCCTGTGTCCCAGTCCTGTATCCCAGTCCTGTATCCCAATCCTGTACCCCAATCCTGTACCCCAATCCTGTATCCCAATCCTGTGTCCCAATCCTGTATCCCAATCCTGTATCCCAATCCTGTACCCCAATCCTGTACCCCAATCCTGTATCCCAATCCTGTGTCCCAATCCTGTATCCCAATCCTGTACCCCAATCCTGTACCCCAATCCTGTGTCCCAATCCTGTATCCCAATCCTGTGTCCCAATCCTGTATCCCAATCCTGTGTCCCAATCCTGTATCCCAATCCTGTGTCCCAATCCTGTATCCCAATCCTGTATCCCAATCCTGTATCCCAATCCTGTATCCCAATCCTGTGTCCCAATCCTGTATCCCAATCCTGTATCCCAATCCTGTATCCCAGCCCTGTATCCCAATCCTGTGTCCCAATCCTGTGTCCCAATCCTGTATCCCAATCCTGTATCCCAATCCTGTATCCCAATCCTGTATCCCAGTCCTGTATCCCAATCCTGTATCCCAATCCTGTGTCCCAATCCAGTATCCCAGTCCTGTATCCCAGTCCTGTGTCCCAGCCCTGTATCCCAATCCTGTATCCCAATCCTGTATCCCAATCCTGTGTCCCAATCCTGTATCCCAATCCTGTATCCCAGCCCTGTATCCCAATCCTGTATCCCAATCCTGTGTCCCAATCCTGTATCCCAATCCTGTATCCCAATCCTGTGTCCCAATCCTGTATCCCAATCCTGTATCCCAATCCTGTACCCCAATCCTGTATCCCAAACCTTTACCCCAATCCTGTATCCCAATCCTGTATCCCAATCCTGTATCCCAGTCCTGTGTCCCAATCCTGTGTCCCAGTCCTGCAGACTCACACCAAGCACGTGTCACCTGGGATAAGGACCGGTGATCCTGGAATCAGGATTTTGCGACGCGGGACAAGGATTTTGCAATATGGGATCAGGATTTGTTGTTCCTGTGGATTCACCCAGGCAGCTGGAGCGGCTGGAATGCTGATCCCAGCACATTCCTCTGGAATGCTGTGGGAAGTTCAGCAGCTTCCAGGGATAATATTTGGAGTCCTGCAAGAGGAGCTGGGAGATGCTTTTGTGGGGGACAAACCTCAGTGTCTCCAACAGCTGAAAAATCGGGGAACAGGCTCATCCTGTCCCTTCACAGAGGTGGCACTTGTCCCTCTCTCCCGAGCTTGACAGGGGCTGGAAAACCAAAAATGAGCTATTTGGGATAAATCTCCCTCCAAGGGCTGCTGGGGGATCCCGCAGCCCAAGGGTCCCGTTCAGTCCTTTATTGTCTCCATTCTATTTCCCTGCTCTGGAAATCAGCTTTCCAAGCTCAGTGTCCAGTTTTGAAGGACATAGCCGTGAATCATGGAATATTTGAAGCTGATCCTAGTGGGAACAGGGCACAGAGGTCCTCCCTGGGATGGAGGAGCCCAGAAAGATCAATTCTCCTCTTTCCCTTTAATGATGGAGAATTAGGAATTGAAATTCAGCAGCAGCTGTGCCTCCTCTGGCCTCGTGCTCCGGTGGAGAGCAGCGAGGATCCCGAGCCTCCTTCCCAAGGACAGCGCTGGAATTAAGCAGGACAGGACTTCTCTGTCAGCGGAGCTCCTGCTCCTCACATCAAACCCCAGGGATAATTGGGGCAGAGGGATAACGGAATTTATAAAGGACTTGGAGATCTTTGGGGGAAACACGGACGGGTTTGACCGTGGTGATAAGCCCTGGTGGCCTTTTCCATCCCAGCCCTGGTGGCCTTTTCCATCCCAGCCCTGGTGGCCTTTTCCATCCCAGCCCTGATGGCCTTTTCCATCCCAGCCCTGATGGCCTTTTCCATCCCAGCCCTGGTGGCCTTTTCCATCCCAGCCCTGGTGGCCTTTTCCATCCCAGCCCTGGTGACATCCCAGCCCTGGTGGCCTCTCCCATCCCAACCAACCAACTTTTCCATCCCAGCCCTGGAGTCTTTTCCACCCCAAGCCATGCCCGAAGTTCATCCTGCAGCGCTTTTGTTCAATGCCCAGCACAAAGTGGAGTGGAGGCGGGTGATCTTTCAGGGTTTAATTGTGCAAATAACCTAAAAACCTTCTGGTTTCCTACTCAAAAAGCTCCAAACCCTCAAACTGGACCCAAAGGAAGACAAGTTCTGTCCTGTCCTGTCTTGCTCTGGGTTTGATCTTCACAGCTGCTTCCCCCAGCCTGGGATCAGAACCATTATCAGCACTGGCTGAGTCCCAGATTTTATCTTCCACTGGTAAATCTGACATTTTAAGCTCCTTTTTCAGCCCAAATCCAAACCTAAACCATCCAGATGCAAAAATCCCCCAAGGAAAAGAAACTTCCTATAAATGTTGCTGTGGCAGAGTGGAAATTTTATCTTGTACCTGGCCAGGTCCAGCCTAAAACGTGAAGTCTCAACAAGAATGGGATTTAGTTTGGGAGAGCAAATGTTAGAGTAATGTTTAAAGAATGTTTTGGGAGGGAAATAAAAAGGGAAAAATATTTTTTCTGCTTTTCTGGGTGAAAATCCCTTTGGATGAGTCTCTTTTTCTCGGAGATTTCTGGTTGCTGACAGTGTTCCCCTCTCTCTGCGGCTCTAGGGTTGGGGTTGCAGGGGCACCAAAGGGATAATTCCAAACCCAGCAGAATTTTCCCACACCCTGGGGTTATTTCAGGCTGTGTGGCCCCATTCCCTGCGGATGGAATCAACCCCTCCATCAAATATCACAGTGTGGAAATCACATCCGAGGGCATCCCAGGCCCTTCCCAGGAGAAGGAAGAATTTATCGGGGTCACGGAACCTCTCCCCAGGGAGAATCCAGGCCGAGTTTGGATCAGGAGGAGGCAACACCTCCAGTGCCTCCAGCTTTGCTCGCTCCCTAGAAATGATTTATTTTAATTAAGGGATCCCAGAAGTCCAAGGTTACATTTACCACTCCTTCCAACCACCCTCATTCTTCCTCTATTTCATTGGGATTTTTCAACTCTCGGTTTTTAGTTCCGAGATTCAGGTGGTTTTAGAGTCTTTTTGCCTTCTGCAAAGCTCTGAGCCAGACGCAAGAAGAGAGACGGAGTCTTCAGGTTCTGATTTTCAAGGTTGCACGCTTTGTTTATTGTTTCTTATCTTACAATTCTCTCAGTGCCCAACTGAGATCTGTGCAGCTGCTCGGGCATCTGTTGACTCCCCCTCACTGGGCTGCGGCTTTATCTTTTATACTAATTGTTAGGTGTTCTTTATCTATCATTATTTGCCAATGCCTATCACTTTTACTAAACAGGTCATCCCTACTCTGACCCAATCTCTTTAAACTACTTTGTGCCACTGCCACTGCAGGAAACGGAGTGAGGGAAGAAGAAAGAAGAAGCAGGAGACAACGCCCCAAATCCTCCATCTTGCTCCCATCCACTTCCACACTAAAAACCCAAACCTACTGTTTTCTCACCCTGTGATGAGCTAAACTCCCATCTTTCACACTCCTGTGGCCTGCAATCCCTCCCGCAGCGCAGGAAGCCTTTCCCATGGACTGAGATCAAAGCCAATGTCCCTCTGGGCTCTGTGCCAGGGTCCCAGACCCCTCTGTCCAGGTCTCTGACCCTCCAGGGCAGACAAAGGAATGCCCTGGACTCCAACATCCAACCACCCTCATTCCTCCTCTGTTTCATCGGGATCTTCCCATCGGCCTCATTCCCACGGGAGAGGAGGGGCTGCGATCCCAGGGGATGGTTTAGGGGTTGAGGGAATGGGGTGGGTCCTGGCACAGGTCCCTGCTCTGCTGCTGCGGCTCTGGGGACACCGGAGCTGCCGGGAAATGCAAATCCCAGCCCGGAGGGACCAAGGCTGCACCTCCTGCAGGTGTCCCCTGTCCCCAGCACGGGGTCCTTGCTCCTTTCCTCTGCTGGAAAAAGCAGATGGTGCATTTCCAAAAAAGAGGTGTTGGGTGGAAAAGCAGCACCCGGAGCGGGTTGGGAGGTGCTGCCCATCCCTCGGGGCAGCTGGGCTGGGCTGGGCTGGGCTGGGCCGGGCCGGGCTGGGCTGGGCTGGGCTGGGCTGAGCTTCAGTCCCAGCTCCCAGACCGGGAGATGGCAGAGGAAGCCCAAACCTCATCCCTGTGCTCACACAGAACTGGGGATGGATTTCCAGGCGCAGCCACTCCTGGGACCACAGGGAAGCTCCAAAGAGCATCTTCCCAAATCCTGAACTCTTCCCTGGTTTGTGCCCCTCTCCTTTGGGATGGGATCCCCTTTCTGCTGGGAGGAGGAGGAAGGGCCAGAGCATCCTGTGATCCCAGGAACCCTGGGATTCAATCCCAGCCCCCCACCAGGGCTGCCACAGTGGGATTCCCAACACACAAAACTTCCCTTTCCAAGCCTTAAAACACTGGATTTTCTGAGCAGCTCAGGATCAACCCCTGACCTCCAGGCCTGGATTTAAAAATCCAGGTGTGAAAGTATCAGATTAAAACCCTTCTGGTAGCCCTGTGGGATGGGAGATGCCCCAGGAATATTCCCTGTGGTTCCATCCCTTTCCCAGTGGGTCTGAGCATCCTCTCCAGGCTGATTTGGGAATCCACGAGCCACTAAAAGAGTTTTGAGCCGTGCCCAGCTCATCAAGGATTCAAATGGAATCGTGGCATTTCTAATGGATTTAAGGGGGAAGAAAATAACTCCCTTCATGAATAATTTATTTACTCCACAAATTTATGGAGTGGGAAATGTGCTGCGTGAGCTGGGAAAAGTGCGCAGCCAGCACGGGCAGGGGAGAAGTCGCAGACGTTCCCTTCATGCCGACGGTCAGAGACATTCCAGGTGCTGCTGGCCTGGAGGAAACATCAGCCTGAGCTCAGGAACCGATCCCAGCTCTGAATTCCAGCCTGGTGCTCCCGGTGCCATCCCAAACCCCAGCCTGGATCGCGAACAATTCCCGGGAATGCCGAGCCTGGATCCCTCCCCTGCCCTGGGTTGTTTTCATTGTGAGCTGAGCAATCCCTGCCCTGGAGGAGCCCGAGGCTGCAGTTTGGGATCTCAGCTCCTTCCAGGAGGTGGGAAAAGACTCCAGGAGAGGCTGGGAGGAATCTCACATAAATCCTGGGAGATGCAGGTTCCACGGGAAGAGCAAAATCACCTCAGGTACCTCCCCTGGAGCTCTGGGGCTGATACCTGGGATATCAGAGAGGAAAATGCTCTGGGACAGGTCTGGGAGGAGCCTCAGGTGAGTCCAGGAGGACACAATTCCCTGCCAAGGCAAAAAATCACCTGGAGCAGCTTCCCCAGAGGAGCCTGGGGTTGATACCTGGGGCAAAAAGTGCCTAAATCCGAGAGGAAAAGACTCCAGGAGAGACCTGGGAGGGGTCTCACATAAATCCTGGAAGATGCACATTCCATGAAAAGAGAAAACCATCTCAGGTACCTTCTCTGGAGCAGTCTGGGGCTGCTCCCTGGGGTAACAAGTGCCTAAATCAGAGAGGAAAAGGCTCTGGAAGATTCCCGGGAGGAATCTCAGGTGAATCCAGGAGGACACAATTCCCTGCCAAAGAAAAAAATCGCCTGGAGCAGCTTCCCTGGGGGAGTCTGGGGCTGCTTTTCCATGCAGAGAGTTTGGGATGGCCCCGTGGGGGTGGATGCTCCAGGAATGGGCCCCACAGACACAGAATTCCTGCTGGGAGGGATGGAATGCTGAGCTCCCCTGACAGAAGGATATGGAATTGCTGCTCTTCCAGAGGCTCCTGGGTGCACTAATTAATTTTCTCCTCCTTCCTTCTTTTCCTGAGGCTCAGTTCCATCCCCTCGGGGCTCGGTGACCTCTCCCTGCCCCGAGATCGGGGTTACCGTGAGCCCCAGGGCAAAGGGAATCCTGAATTTCCCATCACTCCCTAAAATAAATGACACGGAATTAACGTGCCCTAATGAGGCAATTTGTCACTGCTGCTAGGCCTGGCTTTACCAGGGGGGTTTAAACCAGCACCAGGAATTCCTGTGGCCTTAAACCAGCCCCAGGAATTCCTATTCCTTCTTAAAGGACGGATTTTTCCATGAAGGGATCCATTAGCAAAGCCGGGAGACACCGGGGAATGGATCCAAGGAGAAGGATGAACACAAAGGAATGAGCCATTGCCCATCAGCTTTGGGACAGCACAAGAAATTAGGGATTCTCCTGCATCCAGGAATATCCAGACAGGAATTCTTAGAGCCTTTCACACAGTACCAGGGGCACAGCCACCGACTGATGGGAAAAACTCCATTTCCAAAGGTTTTTGGGAACAGGGGGTGGGAATCTCTGCCAGGAAGGGGCTGTGCAGAGCTGGAGCTGGGATGAGATCAAATTTCCTCAGAACTGTCGCTGCTGGGCCGGGCTTAGATAGAAAATGTCATTTTTAATGATAAAAATCCCGGGGAAATGTGGAGTGCTCCATATTTATGTATTTATAATTTGAGAAGTATACACCTGAATAGTAAACTTTGTATTTCTCCACCCTACAGAAGTTTAGATTTAAGGAATTCTTTAAAAAATTAAAATTTCCTGCAATTTTGTTGGCTTGGTGGTTTTTTTTTTTTTTGTTTGTTTGTTTGTTTTGTTCTGTTTTGTTTTGGTGTGGGTTTTTTTGGGTTTGTTTGTTTGTTTGTTTGTTTAAATGAGAACCTTGGCATTTTCAGCTTCTCTGGAAAATATCACTGAAATCAGGGAGGAAAGCTTTTATTGGAATAAAAAAGTGAAGCAACTTGTTTTTTCCAGTAGGGAATGGGTCACTTGGAAGTGCAGAGCCACCCCAGCTCCCAGGAATTCACTCAGAGTGGCCCCCAGAGGGTTTTCTGCTGGAAGGAGGAGTTAAAACATCAACTCAGGGCTCCCCTGGAGTCTCCAGGGGTGAATTATTGATGTCATTAATCCGTCCTCGGCTTTGCAGGGATATCCATGGGATAGGGAAGAGCGAAGGGAAAAGTTCCCCCACATCACCGGAGGGGCTGGAAATCCATCCCTGCCTCCACAAAACTTTGCTCCCGGTTTTACATGGAAAAAAACCCCCAAATCCTGTGGAAGGACAGATCCTCATTTAAAGGTTCGCTCCCAGTTTTCCAAGGAAAAAACTCAAATCCTCTGGAAGGACAGAGCCTTATTGAAGGGTTTGCTCCTGGTTTTTCAAAGAAACTAAATCCTGTAGAAGAGCAGAGCCTCTTTGAAGGATTCCAGGAGGAGAAGCAGCTCAGGCCCCAGAGCCACGGGAACTCAGGAAGATCCTTCCAAATGCCAGGGATGTGGGAGACTCCAGATGAACTCTGGGATAACTCTGGAGAAGTCTGGATAAAGGTCAGAGCATGGTCAGGAGTTATCTCCCTCCACTGCAGCAAAGAAACAACTTCTGGCTCCTGTGAACATCCTGTGAACATCCTCTCACCCCTGCAGCTTTCCCGGGAGCCGAATCCGTCACCAGCCTTGGAAGCCCCGTGTCCTGGGATGACCCTGTGACACTGAATCCCCAGTTATCCGTTCTGTTTGTGCCTTTCAGACCGGATCCGAGAGCGAATGGGGAAAGAAGAAGCGCAGAGTTTGTTTTGAGAATCTGGATTCACTGCTCCACATTCCACATCCGGCTCCCGGACTGTGTCCGTCTGCAGCACGGACGGACAGCGGGACGGGGATCTCCTGTGCTTTTGGCTGGTTTTAGCTGGCTGAGGCACAGAAGCTCCCTGCACTGGTTTTTGGGTTTTTTCTTTTTCTTGGGGCTGTTTAAACCTGCTCTGGGCTGAAAACCCAGCAGAGCATGAGGCGCTCACAGCTGTGGCCCACGGGCCCAGGACGGCGTTTTCCAGCGCCGGAGGAACTGATAAGAGATTGAGCGAGCCGAGCTAACCACGGCAAGGACTTGTTCTGAATTCGCCAGATCTCTGCAGAATGAGAGGTTTTGTTGTTTCATTTATTCATTTTTTGTGCTTGTGGGCACTTTGTTTGTTAAATAAAGTTTTTTCCACTTTTCTCTGAGGAGATTTTTTCCCGTACTGGGTGGGAGAGGGGCCGTTTGGGTTTGCTTCCCAGAGGAACCCCATTTGGACATTTCCTCCCAAATTTTGGTGCCCAATGTGGGGCACGAGAAAGTGGATAAAACTTGTAGTGTCTGCATTTTGGTTGTACTTTGTGTGGGGAGAAAGCAGTGGGGATAAATCCGTGTTGAATGGCTGCGGAATTCATAACGTCTCTTGCCGTGGAGTCCTTCCTGTGTTTCTGCTCCCCGGGATTTTTTTAGGTTTTAACACCTTCCTGGTCCCTAGGTTTATTTTCTTATCCAGAAGCAGCTCCAGTAGCTCCCTAAACCAGGACACAGGGGAGCAGAGAGGGAATGGCCCTGGGGTGAGCTCCTGGAGGTGAATTCCTGGACATGAATTCCCAAGGAACCCAGGGATGGAATGCCAAGGACCCTGTGGCTGCTCCAGGCTCATCCTTGACCAGTTCAGAGGCAAAAGGCCAGGGATGAAGTTCAAAAGCAAAGAAGGAGAAGGAGGAAGCAGAATTAGGGTTCATCGGGACATTTCCCAGCTCCATGAGGGTTTTTTTCCTGTTTACTGCAGGAAATTTTCCTTTCTTCGAGGCTCTGCCCACATTTCAATCTCCAGGGTGCGCAGTTTGTGTCCCTCCTTCAACAGAGACAACCCAAACAAAAAAACCCAGAACAAACCAAGACAAAATCCCAAAAATCCCCCCACCAAAAAAACCCCAAAACCCTAAGAAAAAAACACATTAAAAAGATAAATCCTGCATTTTTTTTCAGCCTTTGTTTCTCCTTGCAGGAGACACTGAGGCGCAGCCTGTGGAGGGAACAGGGAGATGATTCCCCTTCCCTGGGCCCAGGGAGCAGCGGCATTCCCAAAGTCCTCCCATCATTTCCACCCCATTCCCTGGGCTTCCCCAGGGCAAGGAAACCCACAAACCCACCCAGAATTTCCTAATTCCAGCCAGGATTTACAGTCCCAAGGGAAAGATGTGCCCCAGAGCCATTAACATTCCAGGGGAGTGAAAACTCCCAGCCTAAATCCTCTGGAGTTGTGCTGTCAGGAGCATTTCCACGGTCGAGAGCAGGAGAGGAGATTTCAGTCCTGAACACAACAACTTCCATGGAGTTTAAACCCAAAAGTATCCTGCTTTTCTCCTTCTCTTTTTTCTTTCTTTTCCCTTTTTTTCTTTATTTTTGGCCTCCCACTTTGAAGGAGAAGAAAGGAAGAAGGGAGAACATCAGTGCTGATCCCGTCATTCCAATCCCGGGACAGAATTAGGGTCAGGATCTTTTTAATCATTTCAAAGGGAATTTAATCAGTCAATTAATACTCCAGGAGCAAGGAGAGAAATGTCAAGGAGAAGAAAACACATTCCAGAGGCAACATCAGGAATATTGGACCTCCTGCTCTGGGACTTTCAGCGAGAAATGAAGATTTTCCTCATCAGAGTTAATTAATTCTGAATGAGTTTCTGATGGGAGTCGCCAGGTCAGGGCAGGGTTTTCTGGGATTCATCTGTGGGTGAGAGCCATTCCCGCCTTTCCGAGGGGCTCATCCCAAATCCAGCACCCAATCCAATCCCATCCCACCTCCCTGCTGGGAGAACCAGCCTGGAAAAACAGGAATGATGCTCTGAGCTGCTCTGGCAACAACACATCCTCATCCCAAAGATGGAATTACAGAGCTAACTGGAAAAGCCCAGGAACCCTTGGGGAACCACCAAATCCTTGGGGAACCACCCAAATCCTTGGATTCCTCCATGTTCCAGAGTGTCCTCACACAATTTGTCACCCAAATCCCCAATCAGCACAGGATCAGCCACCACCATTCCCACGGAATGCCAGCAGGATCCATCCATGGATATCCCCATCGGAAGGGGGCAGCTGAGGCTTCTTTTGGGGAATAATCGCTGGCGTTTTGCAGCCTGCTGAGCTATTTATAAAAACCCATTAAAACAAATCCCGGCTCCTCACGCTTCCTTCTCCTCCATCCCATTCCATTTGCTGCTGGAAGCAGCCAGAGCCCGGGGCCATCGGGATCGGGGATTGTTATCCGCAGCTGGGAACTGGGTTAGGATCCAAAGGAGGCTGGAAGGAATAAAATCAGGCCAAGAGTAGCGCAGCTCCCACCTGGGGTGAGGCTGTGAGCACCAATCCCAGCACAGCTCCCACCCGGAATTTAGGGAATTGTTACCTGTTCCTAAGCTCTGCCTCCTCTGGATTCACAACCTGCTCTTCAGTACTAGATGTCACCCAGTTTGGGATCTGGGGTTTAACCCTGCCTTTGCTGCAGAAGTCTTGGGAATGTGGGTGGATCCTGGGATGTCTCTGCTCCCTTCCTCCCATCCCGCTGCTGCCTGTTGGGAAGGATGGACAGGGCTGTGAGAAGGGTGGAGAGGGGCTGGGGACAAGGCCTGGAGGGACAGGACACAGGGAATGGCTCCCAGTGCCAGAGGGCAGCGCTGCATGGGAGATTGGGAATCAGGAATTGTTCCCTGGGAGGGTGGGCAGGGGCTGGGATGGAATTCCCAGAGCAGCTGTGGCTGCCCCTGGATCCCTGGCAGTGCCCAAGGCCAGGCTGGACATGGGGACAGTGGGAGGTGTCCCTGCCAGGGCAGGGGTGGCACTGGATTTTGGGATTATTGGAACTCTGGGAAGAGGGATTTAGTGAAAATATCAGTGCTGAGCACCTATGGAAGTGTAAGAGTGGGAATGAAGAGGTGATTTGGGATGGGGATGTTATCCATATCCAGTTCTTTGCCTGGGAATAGGGATGGATTGGAAAATTGTTACCCATTGTGAACCAAGAAGAAATTCCTCCCTGATCCCCATCAATTCCAGCTAGGAGTAGGAATCTCCCACTCGTCCTGCAGCCCCTGGAAGCCCCACTCAGCTTCTGCCTTTCCTCCAGGATGGATCCTGGGGGAATTTTCTGTGTCCTCATCCCATTCCACCCCTCCCCTGCGGCCGTGCAGGGCTCAGGGCACTGGGCCAGGCTCAGCAAAGCCTCTCCTCTCCTCTCCTTGGAAATTCCCACCCCTCATTCCTCAGAGGTCTTTCCCTATCCCATCTTCTCCAGACTGGTTGGGAGGCAGAGAAATTCTACAGTGGAAACCCCAGCACAGAGGGATTCATGCTCTGAGCCCTCATTCCACCAAATTTCCAGGCATTTTGCACTTTTTGGGAGCCAACCAGCCAGCAAATCCATAAGGAAAATCCCAGTGCCACCAGTGCCCTGGGTGTAATGGGATTCAGGATGTGCTGGTGTCCCTGGAGTGACACTCTGGGAGTTGTCACTGTCTCCCGAACACCCCCAGTGACCCCACAGCTGCCAGGAGCAGATCTGCAGCCTCACAATTCCAGCTGTTCCACCCTGAGGAACCTCTGGAGTCCTTGGATAGGACAAGTTGCAGGCCCGGAGCCAAATCACCCCCCAGGCCACAATTTCTGGGTTTTTTTTAGGGAAATTGGAGAGGAATTGATCTCTGTGAATCTCCCCAGAACAGCCAGCTCTGTGCCAGGCTTATCTCAGCCCGTTCACAGCACCTCCCGTAATGGGGTTTATTTATGGCCTCCTCGGAAATAAACCACATTCTAAAGCCATTTCCACGAGATCAGCTCTGGCTCTCCAGCAAACGCGTAAACGACGATAACGCAGCCCCAAAGGCGGTTCAGATCCAGGGCTTTGGCAGCGTGGAGCTGCAGGAGCCTCTGCAGATGTTCCACCTCCATGGGCAGCACACGGAGCCTCTTTTAGAGCACAAAAGCTCCTGTGAGCCCGGAGGCGGGGCTGGAATTCCAGCCCTGCCTGCCGGGAATGCTGCTCCCACCCCAACACAAATCCCATCATCGCTCTTTATCCCTCGTTATCAGCACCTGCCTCTCCAGAGGTGCCAAACGCTTCCAGAGCCTCTGGAATCGGCACAAACCCATCCCGTGCCAGCGCTGGGAGTGGAGCAGGAGCTGCTCTTCACAGAGGAAATGGGGCCGGTGGGCAGAGCCTGGAAAACCAGGAATTCCAACACCCCCATTCCACATTCCCTGCAGAGCTGGGGTCGCTCCCTGAGCAGCACAGAGGGGAGAGTTCCACTGCGGGCTCCAACACCTCCTCAGCCACCTGATCCCAGTGCTGATCCCAATCCCAGAGCTCAGGGAACGCTGTGGACTCTGACACCTCCCAGCCCTTCAATTCCAATCCCAGAGCTCAGAGAGCTCTGTGGACTCTGACACCTCCCCAGCCTTTCAATCCCAGTCCCAATTCTAATCCCAATCCCAGATTTTAGTGAGCACTGTGGACCCTGCCACTGTGGGCTCTGACACCTCCACATTTTTTCAATCCCAATTCTAATCCAAATCCCAGAGCTCAGGGAGCGCTGAGGACTCTGACACCTCCCCAGCCCTTCATTCCAATTCCAGTTCCAATCCCAATCCCAAATCCAATCCCAATGCCAGAGCTCAGGGAGCACCGCTGACTCCGACGCCTCCTCAGCCATTCCCGACAGGATCCGTGGTGTCAGCCAGCTGCTCTCCTCACTCCCAAAAGGATTTTATTCCTACAAATTGCCTTCCCAGGAGGCTCCCATGAATATGCATTTTCCCTGCCCTCCCTTATTAACTCCAGGATACATCTATCCATTCCTTCCCAGACCTCCCGGGATCGCTTCCCTGATAACCCTGCTGCTCGTGTGGATTCTGTCTGGGCAGGGCAGAGCAGGAGGCAGTGGGAATTCTCATCCCTCTGGATTTCCCCCTGGTGGGAAGCTGCTCCCCACAGGGCTGTGTTCATTCCTGTGGGTGGAGCAGGGACAGTGGGAATGTGCCAATGGATCTTCAATGCCCTCCCGGGCCCTGCGCGGTGTGAGGGGCAGAATTCAGAGGAAACAATAAAAATATTGGATGGCATTAAAGAAACCTAAAATGCAGTTTGGGATCTGGGGTTTAACCCTGCCTTTGCTGCAGAAGTCTTGGGAATGTGGGTGGATCCTGGGATGTCTCTGCTCCCTTCCTCCCATCCCGCTGCTGCCTGTTGGGAAGGATGGACAGGGCTGTGAGAAGGGTGGAGAGGGGCTGGGGACAAGTCCTGGAGGGACAGGACACAGGGAATGGCTCCCAGTGCCAGAGGGCAGCGCTGCATGGGAGATTGGGAATCAGGAATTGTTCCCTGGGAGGGTGGGCAGGGGCTGGGATGGAATTCCCAGAGCAGCTGTGGCTGCCCCTGGATCCCTGGCAGTGCCCAGGGCCAGGCTGGACACTGGCACAGTGGGAGGTGTCCCTGCCATGGGACGGGTGGCGCTGGATTTAAGTTTCCTCCCAACCCAAACCAGTCTGGGATTCCATGAAATCACTGATTCCCTTAAAAATCCTTTTCCACCCAGGGGAAGCTGCAGTTTTGCACAGTTTGAGGTTCTTTTATCCCACTTTTTCCTGATGTTGTTCCACCTGGGACCAAGGCACCACCCGAGGCTGTTCCTGCTGAGGACCCCGTGCCCATCCCTGAGCTCCCACCGAGCATCATCAAATCCCCCAATTAACACAGCAATTTGTGACAGCACCGGGACCGGCCCAGCCCCGGGGCTGTGACAGTGACACCTTTGAGAGGTGACCGAACCCCTGTGACAGAGGAGTTCACCCTCAGTGCCACCTCCAGCAGCAGCAGGAAAGGTTTGGGATCATCCTCCTAAAAATGTCGGGACATTTTTGTGACACTGTCCCCGCGTCTCTGCTCTCATTCTGCTTTTTGCCTTTTTCCATTCCCCTCCACCTGACTTTTCCCTCTGTTGGCCGGGTCCTGTTCACGGATTTGTGGCTGTTTGGGTTGGGTGTGATGAATAAATCCCTCTGGGATTGATGTTCGTGGAGCCCTCAGTGATTTTATTTCATTCTCCATCTCTGGGGCCCTTCCTGGGCTCAGCATTTCCCTGCTGGAATTGTTCAGGTGTCTGGCTGTCACTCCAGGAGGGCTCAGCAGACTGAATTCCTCACTCAGGTGGAGTTTTGCTTTTATTTTTTTTCATGTTTAATTATGTAAAACCCCCAAAATTATGCTGGCCACTGGCATGGTGAGCGCTCCATGGATCTATGGATACCCAGGAGCTGAATCTCTGACTTGGGACAGATGAATCCTTTTTGATCCTCAGCCCAGGTAAATTTATTTGAGGCTCACTGAGATCCCTCCTTGCTCTGCCCGCCCACACCTGGCTGGGTAAAGAACCCTCCAGGATGGCCAGCACCGATCCAGCCGGGACCTGCCAGGAATTTCAGGAAAATTTTGCTCCAAAAGGCTGCGATTTTTGCACTGCTATGGTTTCCATCCCGTGGGAAGGGGCAGGGCTGTGCCATTTCCTCCTGCACTCGGCAGGTGACAGCACAAAACTCCAGTTTGGGTACAATTGAATTAAACGCCAATTTTAGCAGATTTTTTTTGTCTTTTTGGCTGGGCAATGCAGAGCTGACAGAAGATCGTTGGAGCTCTGCTCTGCCAGGTGAATCCACAGCAGTGCCCGGTGCTGTTCCAGGCTCTGGAATTTCATCCATCCATTGAATTTTCACCTTTTCAGGATGTGTGGCACTCCCGGAGCTGAGAGAGATTTTTCCCCTGCTGCAGGAATCCCTGAGCAGCAGCGAACGCCCCAGGAGCAATTTCCCCTTCCACCTCCTGAATATTTTGAAAGCAGAAAGGCAAAGGAGGTGAATTTCAATGAAGGGAAGGAAAATTATCCCTCCCGGTCAGCCCAGGCTCCGCCTGGCTCTGGCTTCCCACCCTTCCGGAGCCGTCTGAACAACAGGTGCCCAATTTGGAAAATCGCAGCAGCCCCAACAAAAATAAATCCAGCAGGGGACGAGCAGAGCGCTGCTGCAATTCCCGAGGCTGCCACGGACAGAGCTGGGGTGGGGGGAGGAAAAATCCATTATCCAGCTCCGTGCGTGTATTCCAGAGCCTGGGAAGACCTTGATTGCAGAGCCGGGGTGAATTTGTCCCTTCGCTCGGAGCGTTTTCTGGACGGCTCCGATAATCTCTGCAGATAAACCAACAGTTTTCCTGCGGCTGCGGCAGTGGTGGCTGAGCACCCATTTAGAGGTGACAATAATCCTTTGATCTGAACCTCGCGCAGCTCCCGAGATCGGTGCTCCCGGAGGAGGGCTCCAGGGGCGGATAACCGGATGGATATTCAATTATCAGCAAGGAAAGCTGATGAGGAACATTTATTTCTCGAGGAGCGATTCTCCATCAAAAGGTGATTGGGGAAAGGAAGGGGAGTTTTGCCACTGAGAAAATCCAGTCCCTCGAGGCAGAATTCGCTTCTTTTTCTCGATTAAAAAAAAAAAAAAAAACAAACCACAAAAAAACAAACCAAACAAACCCAGAACAACAACAAACCAGGAAATCTCACAGCGTTTGGAAGTTTAGAGCAGCTGGGCTTGAAAATTGCTTGGAATCTTTTGGGGAATCGTTCATTAATTGAAGAGAGGAACATTCAGCTCCCGCTTCAGTAGGAATTGAACATCCGAGCCAAGGCGGGTGTGGTTACAGCAGGAAAAATCCCGTCCTGGGGGCGGATGTGCCTCGTGCCCCACCTGAGCCCCCGCACACCTCAGGAAAGGCGGAACCCCTCCATGGCTGCCGATGTCTCATGGGCTGGAAGAGCATCCCAGAGTTTGGAGAGTCCTTAGGGAATTTCATCAATGGAGCAGCCTGGTAAAAATCATGGAATCATCAAATCACTGAGGTTGGGAAAGAGCTCCAAGATCATCCAGTCCCAGCTGTGCCCGATCCCCACCTTGTCCCCAGAGCCCTGAGTGCCACCTCCAGGGATTCCTTGGGCACCTCCAGCGATGGGCACTCCAAACCTCCCTGGGCAGTGCCAATCCCTGAGCTCCCTTTCCATGGGGAAATTCCTGCTGCTGTCCACCCTGAGCCTCCCCTGGCCCAGCCTGAGGCCGTTCCCTCTGCTCCTGTCCCTGCTCCCTGGGAGCACAGCCCGACCCCCCGGCTGTCCCCTCCTGTCAGGAGTTGTGCAGAGCCACAGGGGCCCCCTGAGCCTCCTTTTCTCCAGGCAGGGATGTGTCCAGGAATGCAAGGAACTGAGAATTCCCGAGCTCTCTGGGGTGGATCTGGGGTTCTCCCCCCGGTGACAGCACAGGGATCTCGGGGGGCTGTGCCCCGGGTCCCAGCCTGTCCCAGACCCCTGCAGCACCCGCATCCCACCCCGGGCTCCTCATGCCCCGCTCCCTCCCTCCCGCTGCCCCCTTGGATCCAAGGAACGCTCCGTGAAGGCTCCGGGAGGAGTTTGGGGGTAGGATCCCGAGGACTCGGCGTTTCCAGCCTGGGCTCGCTCCTGCAGGCGCCCCATTCCCCCTCTGCTGGTGACGGGGCTGCGGACACCGCCCCAGCCTCCAGGCGGGAATATTCCCCTGGAAAAGGGGGGAAAAAGAGTTTGAGAGCGGACTTCTAGGGCAAGGACTCATCCCAAATAAATCCCGCTGCAGAAATCCCAGGGGAGCAGCTTTAGGGCAAAATCCAAGGAAGAACAACATCAAAGGAAGTGGAAAACCTGGACTTTGCTGGAGCCGGGAGGGATGGAACCCTCTGGGGGAATCTCTTCCAATCACGATGGGTAATTGTGTCGTTAATTGCCCATTGATTTAATGAGCTCGTGGTGTCACCGCTTGACCCCCAGCGATTGTGTCACCGCCATTCCCGGGATCGGTGACACCAGAGCTGCTCCACGAGGGGATTTGGCCTTGCCAGGAACGGCTCCAGGCAGGAATTCCTCACAATTCCATGCAAACACAGGGCCCAGCAGCATTCCCAAGGCTCATTAGGGCCTCTGGACAATGCGATATTTTTATCCGAGATAATTAAGTAATTATTGCGTGTAATGGAGAGAGTGGCCAGTTGGACCCAGACTGCTCTAATTTCCTTTGTGGCAGGGAGAAAATGGAGTATTTCCATGGATTTTTCCTTTCCTTTTCCTTTTCCTTTCCCTTCCCTTTCTTTTCCTTTCCTTTAACTTTCCTTCTTTCCTTTTCCTTTCCTTTTCCTTTCCTTTTCCTTCCCTTTTCCTTCCCTTTCCCTTTTCCTTTCCCTTTCCCTTTCCCTTTCCCTTTCCTTTCCCTTTCCCTTTCCCTTTCCCTTTCCCTTTCCTTTCCCTTTCCCTTTCTCCTTTCCCTTTCCCTTTCCCTTTCCCTTTCCCTTTCCCTTTCCCTTTCCCTTTCCCTTTCCCTTTCCCTTTCCCTTTCCCTTTTCCTTTCCCTTTCCCTTTCCCTTTCCCTCCCATTCAAATTCCATACATTAATTATCGCCCTCTGTCAATTTGGTGCCCAATTAACCTCAAAACACCCAAATCTCAGCAAAATAAAAGGAGACAAAGAAGCCCCTGAATCGTGATTTCGTTCCTAGGCTGACACAAACTCTCTCCCCGCACCGGGAATACCGAATCCACCTCCGGTCTTTCCCGGAGCTGGGAGGGATCCTTGGGTCGTTCCCGATTGTCCCGGGACCGGGAGGATGCTCAGCCACGGTTCCCACTCCCAGCCAAACCTCGGGAGCCTCCCGGGTGCTTTCCAGAGCTTGGATCTCCCTCTTGTGGCTGCACCTCGTGGATTCGGGATGAACATTCCGGGCTGGGAGCCTCAGAGGTTCCGTGGGAGAGGGGCGGGAGCTCCCTGGGCCCCCGGCAGCTGCGTGTGCCCTAAGCCACGGAAAAGAGCCGTGGAATTGTTTTAATTCTCATTAATTTTTATTTTAAAATTAATTTTTAGGTTTTTAATTTTATTTTTTATAAAATCTTTATTTTCCTTCTTTGAATTCTTTAGTTTTTTGAGTTCTTGGGTTTTTTTTCCCTACTGAAATTCTGCTCAGTTTCTGTCGTCCCAAACTCGGGCCTTTTCTGCATCGCCCCCATTTCCACAGCCATTCCCTGCAGGAGAAAAGTCTTTTTGGGATCATCGAACAGCAGAGCTGGGAGGGAACATTCCCATTGAGGAGAAATCCAGGATATTCCTAAGAAAAGGGGGAAAAAAAAAAAAAAAAAGAGGGGGTTGGGGGGGGAGAGGGCAGCAAATAAACCCAAACAATTGAAAAGGGTTATGAAATCTGAAGAATTAGAACATAAATCCTAACCCAGGTTATCCAGAGAAGCTGTGGCTGCCCCTGGATCCCTGGAAGTGTCCAAGCCCAGTCTGGAATGGGATGATCCCTAAATTCCCTCCCAGCCCAGCCCGCTCTGGGGTCTCTCAGGGATTCCAGGCCGGCTCCCCGCGGCCCCAGTGACATCGGTGGGATTCTGCTGCATCCCAGGAACAGCTCCCACCCCCTCTCCGATTCCCATCCCACTGACATTCCCGCATTTCCTTCGCACCTCGAGCCGTTCCCCCAGATCCCTTCCCAGCCCCGCTTTTCCCATCCCAGTTCTCAGCTGGGAGCGGCTCCGAGCGTGCCAGACACGGAAATTCCTTCATTCGGGAGCGGGGCCCTGCCCTCGGTCCTCGGCCGCCCTTCCCAGCGCCGGTGGGAGCCGGGAAAGGGAGAGAGCTGGGATGGGGGAGAGTCGGGATCGGGAACGAGCTGGGATGGGGAAGGGGCTGGGATCAGGAAGGGATTGGGATCAGGAAGGGATTGGGATGGGGATGGGGATGGGGGTGGGGATGGGGAAGGGGCCGGGATAGGGATGGGGCCGGGATCGGGAAGGGATTGAGATGGGGCAGGGATCGGGATGGGGATTGGGAAGGGGCCGGGATCGGGATCGGGAAGAGACTGGGATGGGGCAGGGATCGGGATCGGGAAGGGGCCGGGATCGGGAAGGGGCCGGGATCGGGATCGGGAAGGGGCCGGGATCGGGATCGGGAAGAGACTGGGATGGGGCAGGGATCGGGATCGGGAAGGGGCCGGGATCGGGAAGGGGCCGGGATCGGGATCGGGAATAGACTGAGATGGGGCAGGGATCGGGATCGGGAAGGGGCTGGGATCGGGAAGGGGCCGGGATCGGGATCGGGAATAGACTGAGATGGGGCAGGGATCGGGATCGGGAAGGGGCTGGGATCGGGAAGGGGCCGGGATCGGGATCGGGAATAGACTGAGATGGGGCAGGGATCGGGATCGGGAATAGACTGAGATGGGGCAGGGATCGGGATCGGGAAGGGGCCGGGATCGGGAAGGGGCCGGGATCGGGATCGGGAAGGGGTCGGGATCGGGATCGGGAAGGGGTCGGGATCGGGATCGGGAAGGGGCCGGGATCGGGATCGGGAAGGGGCCGGGATCGGGATCGGGATCGGGAAGGGGCCGGGATCGGGGATCCCTTCCCGAACGCCTCTCCCGCTCTCTGCCGTGCGCCGGGAGCGTTGCCAGGGTGACGCTCGCTCGTTGCCATGGCTCTGTCGCTGTCACCCCCTCCCGCTGCCACCTCCTCCCCAATGTCCCTGGGATGACCGGGACACCGGTGGGATGCTGGAATTCCAGCCTGGATGGGATCTGTGGGACACAGACCAGGAGTTCCCATTTCCTGAGGGGTTTTCCCTCCCAGGGTCCCTGGGATGGGTTTGGCCCCGGTCACCTCCAGTTCCTTCCAGGCGCTTCCAGACTGAGAAATCTGGGATAATCTTGGATATTCTTGGTTAAAAACGTGCTTTGGTGGATGATGGCCCTGCTCAGAGAATCAGAGAATTGGAGAATTGGAGAATCATGGAATTAGAGAAAAATAAAATTATACAATAACAGAATCATAAAATTATAGAATCAGAATTATGGAACCATAGAATTATAGAATAATATAATGATGGAATTATAGAATTAGAGAATGATGGAATTACAGAATTACAGAATCATGGAATCACAGAATCATAGAATTCCAGAATCCCAGAATTACAGACTTGATAGAAGAAGTAAAGTTCTTTCACTCCATGGACAAACCCCATTAATTTTAAAAAATCCAAATCCCAAATCCAGTAATTTTAGCTCATTACAAGACTAAACAGAACAAGGGATCTCCTTGGTTATCTCCTTGGTTCCACAGAACAGAAATCTTTCATTAAGGATAAATCTTTTAATCCCTATAAAATAATTATGTTAATACTGTCCTTAAAAGAGGTTTGTGGGGTGCTTTTGAGAGGACCAAATCCTGATTTAAATGAAACGAGCACTTTCTCTCCTGCTGCAGGTTATTAAAAACAAAACAAAAAAGAAATAAATGGAAATTCAGCATTTTTAGGTAAATATTCCTTTTGTCCAAAAAGGAGCCAACTTTGAGGAGCCGCCTCCTGTCAGGAGTTGTGCAGAGCTCCCTGATCCCCCTTTTCTCCGGGCTCAGCCCCTCCCCAGCTCCCTCAGCCTCTCCCGGGGCTCCAGCCCCTTCCCAGCCCCTCCAGGTCTGGTTGTGATGGGCTCAAAACCGAACTTTAAACCTCAGACTGAGGGAGAGCCCAGAGCAGCCCTAAACCTGGGACAGTCCCGTGTCTCTGACTGGAGTTTAGGAAGAGCCTCATTTGATTCCAGTCACGTGCAGATCCAGAGCAGTGACTGATCCACAAAATCTCAGGAGCCAGCGCAGTTCTGGACCAGCAGCAGGACTTCTGTCATCTCCAGAGGCTCCGGAGAACTGTCCCAGGAAAACAGGGATTCCCATGGATTTCCATCTCAGAGCCATCTTGGATTGCTGAGCCCACCCTGGGATTTTTTCCTTGCTCAGGTCGGGATGGAAATTCCAGTTCTCAGCTTGTGAAATCCTGGGAATTCATTGAATTTCCCCGTTGAATCTCAGAGGTTCCCAGTGCATTTCCCGTCCCAGGAAGCAGCAGTGGGATTCATTTTCCTGCTGGCCCAGGTCTGGATTAGATCTGAGGGATCTGGAGCTGAGGGATCCAGGTGTGGAGCACAGCTGGATCAGATCCAGGAGTGTTTGGAGGCTCCTTGCAGTGTCAATAATGAAACACTTTGGAATTAAGGTGGGAATTTGCTCCATGATTTTCTGGCTCACAGCTCTGCTGGAATAAGTTCCTTTCCATCTGGAAAAGCTGGATTTGAAGTTGATTTGCTCCTATCACAGTAATTCCTTTCTTTTTGAGGATCCTTTGTGTACCTGCACCGTCCCTGAACTCGGCTGTCTGCAGGGATTCTGTTCAGCTCATCCACCCAAAACAATCTCCAAGAGTGACAAATTCACTCCAAAAGATGAAAGGGTCGGGAAATGTTCAGAGTCCATGGAAAAAGGGGATTTCTGTGGGATTGCAGCCTCCCCTGGAGCTGTCCTGGGATCCCTCACACAGCTCTAGGGAAAATTAAACTTTGAGCCTAAAGCCTCGGGAATATTCATCCCATGGGATCCTTCAGGGCACTGCTTCAGCTCAGAGGAGGTGGGATAATTCCCTGGGTGGCAGAAATGGGAGCCTGGAGTGGAAAGGCCTGATGTAGAATTCCCACTGAAAATCCCAATGGAGGAGTGGTGCCTTTCCCCTTCATGGGAGGGAGCAGAGCTCTGGATTTGAAGCTGATTTTGGGCTGTTTTGGGGTTGCTTTACTTCAGAGGAGCTGCAAAGTCACCAGGATAATTCCTTGAATGGCAGAAACAGGAATCTGAAATGGGAAAAGCCTGATGTGCAATTCCCACTGGAAATCCTGATGGAGCAGTGGTCTTTCCACCTTCTTGGCAGTGAGCAGAGCTCTGGATTTGAAGCTGATTTGAAGCTGATTTTTAGATGATTTTTGGGTGATTTGAAGGGGATTTGAAGTGGATTTGAAGCTGATTTGGAGTGGATTATTAGATGATTTTTAGGTGACTTAAAGCTGATTTGAAGTGGATTTGAAGCTGATTTGGAGTGGAATTTTTAATGATTTTAATCTCATTTGAGGCTGGTTTGAAGCTGCATCCCCACCCTAGATGTTCCCAGATATCTGGGACAGGGGTTCAGAGCTGCTCCCAGGAAACCCTCAGAAAGAACCAGAGGCTCCAAGTGTGAATAAGTGTGATTCAGGAAGCGCTAAGAGCCTCTTGGGAGCAGCGTGAACCATCCAAATCCAATCCAATTAGAGCCCGATCCCAATTAAACGGCTCCTGGGGCTCAGGCAGCCCCGCCCCGTCCGGCCAGGGGAGTTCAGCTCATTCGTTTGTGGCACCAAACCCTCCCTGTGTGCAGATCCTGAAGCTGTGTGGGCTGAAGGGCTGGGATTAATAGAAATAATAATGATATAATGAATAGAAATAATAATTCTATAAATAATAGGAATGATGAGCAGAGCAGCTGGCACTGGAATGGGGTGCAGGGAGGGTTGATTCCTGTGGCATTCCAGCAGTGTCCTTGGCACGCAGCTCCGAACCCTTTTACCCCAACGTGGTTTAATTGATCAGGTTTAATTAATCACGAGCCAGGTGGGTTTTTTGGGGTGGCACTGGGAGTGGCACTTCCAATTTTTGGGTTGGTTTTGTGAGCAGAACAAATTCTTCAGCGTTTAAACAGCAACTCCCAAATGGGTGTGTGTTGGGAAGGATGAAGCCAGAAAGCCCTATAAATATGATTGCTTAGATTCTGAGAATGTGAAACCTGTAACTGAGATAGAATTGAAAGTAAGTTTTGATGTTTGAAATGTCCTAGCTGCTGGATGCCTAGGAAAACAACCCCCAATGTATGATTTATCCCACATTTGTAACACCCCCCTGAAGTATCAGGTATCTGTAACCCCATTGGCACAACCCTGTTACAGCCCACCTCGAGACCCCTTATCAGGGGGCTGCGAGAGTGGGCCTCTCTCTTCTCTTCTCTTCTTCTTCTGTTCCTTCTGTCTCTTCTCTCCTCTTATCTCTTTGTTTACCTCTTGCATCTTGCTCTTGGAATTTCCTTATCTCTCACTACCCCCACCTTCCAAGGCCATGCTTCAGCTGCGCCTGGCGGCTCCGAGCAAGGCCTCACATCTTATACAATAAACTCCTTCTTCTAAAACCCAGCTTCAGAGATCTCTCGTCTGCATTCATCTACACCGTCCTGGAGTCCTCAGCAGCAGCAAGAGGCATTTCTCTACAGGTGTGACCTCCTGAGGGAATACTGGGGTTGTTTGGGGATTTTCTTGCTGGAGTTCGCTCCAGGAATGGCAAAATGAGGATTAGGATGGATTTGGGTCCCTCGAGAACCTCGTGCCCATCACCAGGGCTGTGCTGGGGTCCCAGGGACAGTGGGACACAGGGCAGGTCCTGCCGGGGCAGCACTGACATCCCAGAGAGCTCGGGAATTCTCAGTTCCTTGCATTCCATGGACACATCCCTGCCTGGAGAAAAGGAGGCTCAGGGGCCCCTGTGGCTCTGCACAGCTCCTGACAGGAGGGGACAGCCGGGGGGGTCGGGCTGTGCTCCCAGGGAGCAGGGACAGGAGCAGAGGGAACGGCCTCAGGCTGGGCCAGGGGAGGCTCAGGGTGGACAGCAGCAGGAATTTCCCCATGGAAAGGGAGCTCAGGGATTGGCACTGCCCAGGGAGGTTTGGAGTGCCCATCCCTGGAGGTGCCCAAGGAATTCCTGGATGTGGCACTGAGGGCTCTGGGGACAAGGGGGAGATCGGGCACAGGCTGGACTCAGAGACCTTGGAGGGCTTTTCCCACCTCATTTCTGGGATCCTGAAGACCAGAATCCCAAAGGCTTTTCCCAAAGGGGAATTACCCATCCACCCACCCCCACCAGCAGAGGTGGCCCCACCCCAGCCCCTCCTGGCAGGGAACATTTCCTGTTCCCCGCCGCTCCAAACCCCTCACACCAACAACAGAAAAGGAGCCATCAAAGCCCTTAAAATCTCATTTCCATTTTAGAACAATTAATGTCACCTGATTTAAATAAACGCCTTAATTAGGAATGATCTCTTTTAACATCTGCCTGGGCAAGGCCTGGAGGTTGGGCGAGTGCTGCCCATTTTTCGTCTCCAAATGCTGTTTGGAGGACACTGGGTGAGCTCGTGTCCTCCCTGATTATGCACAGGGCTGTGATTTGCATGGAGAAGTCAAATTCCATTCATTTTTTTATTTTTTGTGGGGGGAACATTTCCTGGCAGAATGGAATTGCTCAGGGAGCACTGAAGGACTTGGGAAGGAGAGTTAAAAAAAAAAATAAAATAAAATTAGGGTTTGGAGAGGTGACACTCCCTGGGGCTGCTTCAGCCCATCCTGGCAGCGCAGAATGAACTCCCCATCACATCCAGAATTTTGGGGGATGTGGGTTTTTAAGGGAATGTTAAGGAGGGATGAAGCCCCAGGAAATGAAGTGGGAATGTGCAGTTCCTGCCTTGCTGTTGGACAGAAGATGGGCTGAGCCTACAGCTCTGGATCTTGATCCTGGAGCAGAATCCAAGAGATCCTGGAGCTGAATCTGAGAGATCCTGGAACTGAATCCAAGAGATCCTGGAACTGAATCCAAGAGGAGAGATCCTGGAGCTGAATCTGAGAGATCCTGGAGCTGAATCTGAGAGATCCTGGAGCTGAATCTGAGAGATCCTGGAGCTGAATCCAAGAGGAGAGATCCTGGAGCTGAATCTGAGAGATCCTGGAACTGAATCCAAGAGGAGAGATCCTGGAGCTGAATCTGAGAGATCCTGGAGCTGAATCTGAGAGATCCTGGAGCTGAATCTGAGAGATCCTGGAGCTGAATCCAAGAGGAGAGATCCTGGAGCTGAATCTGAGAGATCCTGGAACTGAATCCAAGAGATCCTGGAACTGAATCCAAGAGATCCTGGAACCGAATCCGAGAGATCCTGGAGCCGAATCCGAGAGATCCTGGAGCCGAATCCGAGAGATCCTGGAACTGAATCCAAGAGATCCTGGAGCCAAATCTGAGAGGAGAGATCCTGGAGCTGAATTTGAGAGATCCTGGAGCTGAATCCAAGAGGAGAGATCCTGGAGCTGAATCTGAGAGATCCTGGAGCTGAATTTGAGTGATCCTGGAGCTGAATTTGAGTGATCCTGGAGGATCACAGCCCTTGGATTTGAGGGCTGGCCCTGTGTGATAATTCAGTCTGAACTCCTTCAGAACCCCATAAAAAAGGTGGGAATGTTGCATCCAGCGCTCCAAAGGTTCATCCCAACCAGATCTCTCCACCTGAGCCATCAGACAGCACAACTGACAGGTAAAATCCCATTTTTTTCCCCCTGTGGTGCCAAGAATGGATCTGTTCCTACGGCAATGGTTGGGCCATTCCACAGAGGAAAAACCCCATGGCATGATCAGCCAAATTTTAGGGATCAGATAATTTCAATGGAGCTCAAATTAATCTTAAACAGCTGCTAATGCCACGGAGCTTGGATAAACCAATCCATCCGGAATTCTGTCCTCCTGTTCACCCAGACATCACTTCAATCCTTAAATCTTGAGTGCTGGAGGAATAAATCTTGAAAATCTGACAAAAAAATAGTCATGAAAAATCCCCTCCTCCTCCCCAAACCCGGAAGTTTTTGCAGCAGTGGAGAAATCAGCTGGCTGATGATATCAGTGCTTCTGGAACTGGGGCAAAATAAGTACAGAGATAACGAGTGAGGGATGAACAATTGGGAATCCTAAAGCAAACAGGAATTTGGAACATTTCTGAGCTCTGACAGAGCACCTGTGTTGTTTTATTTCCTTAAAAACAAATATTCAGGGTTTGCTGCACTCCTCAAACACAGCCTGGAGGAATTTCGAGCTCTTAAACTTCATCAGCAGAACTTGATCGAGAAGAACTTTTCCATGAGGAAAAACTCATCCTAAACTTTATTTGGCTCATTCATCCCTAAATAAATTTGCTTTGGGGATTTTCCCGCAGATTTAGAAAATTATTCTTTCTCATCTTCCTCTCCCAAAATGATGATTTTTTTGTGTCCATAAAGAGTTCCTTGGTCCAGTCAGCAGAGGGAATACTTCCCTCAGCAGAGAGGCCACGGGGATCAGGGCTCATGGAAAAGGTTGGAATTCTCTCTGCTCTTGGAATTTTGGCAGCTTTCCCCTTGACTCCCTGCTCCAGCTGTGCTGGAGAACCCCAGGGCTGGGGCAGGTTCAAAGGTTGGCAATTCCCAGATTTCCAACTCAAAACCAGATCTGGAAATCTTCAATGGAAATTCCTGCAGGGCCGGGCTGTGGCCTTCAGGAATCAGATGGAAAGATTGGGGGATTTAATTTAATTTAATTTAATTTAATGATTTTTAACATAGATTTCTCCTGGATTTTCCAAACTCAGCCCCACTGAATGGGCACAAGTTTAAGAGCTCCAGTTCTCAAGGCAGACAAAGGGAATGGGAAAGGGAAAAGGATTGAGCGACATCAGAAATTGCAGCTTCTGAGGGTTTTTCATGGATTGAAGGGTGCCTGGAATAACAGGGATGCAGACAAGTTTTCCTGCAGAAAACAGGGATTTTGGAACTGTCCTTCCACAGTCACTTTTTCTGGAAGGTTCCCATTTTTGTCCACAAAAGCAAACACACAAAGAGGAAAATTGGTGTTTTGATGAAAGTTCCTTCTTCCAGCGAGGCCCTGGTGGCCCAGAGCAGCTGTGGCTGCCTGTGGATCCCTGGAAGTGTCCAAGGCCAGGCTGGAATACCCTGGGATAGTGGGAGGTGTCCCTGGTGGAACTGGGTGGGCTTCAGGTCCTTCCAACCCAAACCGTTCCAGGGTTCTGGTGGTCACACTGAGGTCGCTCCAGGACAACTCAGCTTCCCAAAGGGATCTCTCAGGGCCTCCCAAGGTCCCTCCAGAGGAGAACTGCTCTCCTGACATTCCACCCCACATTTTCCAGGCACTGTCCATGCCCTGGGTGCCCTCAGGGTGCTCCAAATGGGATAAATTCTCAAGGAATTAAATTGATCCCCGGTAATTCTGCAGGAAGTTGGGCACTTGTGGGACCACAGGCATTAAATCCTCTTAATCTGCAGGTAAATCACATCCAAGTCCCATGGGATAAATGGATTCTCTGTGGAGAGGGACATTTTGTATCCCCTTCAAACCTCTGGCCCCAGAGGGTTTTTTTTAGTTACCACCTGTCTTGGGCTGCAGTGCAGGATGTGTTCTATTCCTGATCTGCTGAAATCAGTTAAGAGCTGTTTTCTTTATCTCATAACCCCAGGGGAGGGGGCCGGTGCCTTCTGTCCATGGGCAGCTGTTAACCCAGCTGTGGCAGTGTTCTCACCCCTCCCAGCCCCTCCTCCCTGCAGGGATCTCTGCTGTTCCTGGGCCATCCAGGCTCACTGCATGCCTGAGACAATGCCATCAGCCATTGGGAGATGCTGCACCCAGGGGAGGAGCCCGGCATTCCCACCGGGATCACACCTGGCATTCGGAGCACCAGCACAGCCTGTGTGCCCGGGATTGCCAGAGGAACACCGGAGCCATCTCAGCACCGCTGGAGCCTTCTGCAGGATCATCTCTGCTCCACCAGAACCACACCTGGCACTGCAGGAGGGCTGCATTGGGCTGTGACCAGCGCCCTGAGCAACAGCGGTCAGGTCCTGCTCTGACTCTGAAAGGGTTTCTAGGATTTGTTTGTTTGATTGTGGTTTCTTGTAGTACTGCATTTGTATTTTTAATATTCCTACTAAAGAACTGTTGTTCCTATTCCCATATCTTTGCCTGAAATCCCCTTAATTGCAAAATTCTAATAATTTGGAGGGAGGGGGTTTGTATTCTCCATTCCAAGGGAAGCTCCAGCTTTCCCTGGCAGACACCTGTCTTTCCAAACCGAGACACCACTAAAGAGTGGCAGCCTTTCTAGCTGAGGAGCTGCTCCCCAAATTCCCTCTCCCCAAATCCTTTGGGGAGGGATTGCATTCGGCCATCACTGCTGTCATTCCTGCCACATGGAATCCTGGAATGCCTGAGGCTGGAAGGATCTTAAAACTCATCCCATTCCCATTCCATGGGCAGGGACACCTCCCACTATCCCAGACTGCTCCAACCTGGCCTTGGACACTTCCAGGGCCGAGAATCCACAGCTCCTCCATGCCAGGGCCGCCCCATCCAGATGTGGAGATTTTTCCTTCTCCCCAAAGTGTTCCCAGAGCTTGAACACTGGGGAAAACCAAACCGTGGCTTTCCAGAGCTGGCCTAAAGCAAGTCCTGCTTTTTAGGGCTCTCCCTGATTCTCAACAACATTTCCAGAGAGCCTGAGAAGGATCTGCCCTCGTTGGGTGCAGAGGAAAGTGATTTTGGGCAGCTTTGGTTGCTCCCATCTGAGATCTCTGTGCTGGGTCACAGATATCCACCGCGGAAAAGCGGAAAGTGCATCAGCCCAGGGGTCGGGACAAAGCTTGGGGTTCATGAAGCGTTTGAGCTCTTCTTGGAGCAGAACCAGCTCAGGATGAGATCTCGGCCTGAGGAGAAGCTCAGCAGACACCTGGGAGCAGCTGGGGAGGAGCAAGGAGCCAATTCCCTTGAGGAAAGGAGCTGTTCCCTGGAAAATGAGGGGATTGAACCCCGTCTTTGACCTTTCCCTTGAATAATGAATGGATTGAAGGGATTGAACCCTTCTTTGACCTTTCCCCAGATCAGGAACCTTTTTCTGGAAAAACAAGGGCATTGAACCCTGTCTTCTACCTTTCCCTTGGAAAACAAGGGGACTGAACCCATCTTTGACCCTTTCACAGAAAAATGAGGGGATTGGCTCCAGACTCAAGTCGGAACCCTGCCTTTGGCCTTTCCCGGATCAGGAACATTCCTCAGGGATTTAATCCAGCCATAAGTTCCTGTGAGGTGAGAAATTCCACCCCTCCTTCACCATCCCAGTGCCCTGCAATGCCCCCAGCCCCAAACTGAGGGATTTGGGCTCTCCAGATCCCAGATCCAGGGGCAGCTGGATCCAAACCCTCCCAGTGTGGGTTTAGGGCTGAACAAGAGGCTCCTTTTTCCGGCCAAACCTGGATGAGCTTCGTCTTCATTCCCTGGAGTCATCCAGGGTTTGTTTTCCGTGTGGTGGGAAGAGCAGACGTGTCCCATCTCTGCCCACACCTCCCTCCGTTCCCAAGGAGGGGCTGGAATGAGAGCCCAGGCTCCAGGAATGAGGTGAGACCCAGCCAGAGCTTGTTCTCCTGCAGATTCCCAAAAAAACATCCCAGGGACAGCTTGTCCTCCCGGATCCAGGTATGCCATGTTTACATTCAGTCTGGAATTAATTCAGTCCCGTCTTTCAAATGCAAATATCCAGGGAAGAAACAACCCTAGATTTTTGGGGAATGTGTATAAATAACAGACATAAATATATATATATATATATATCTTTTTTTTTTCCCCCTTAAGGAATGGGTTGTGCTGGAGCTGGTGCTGTTTGCAATCCCTCAATCCCACAGCATTCCCAGGTGAACAGGACATGGAAATGTTCCTGTTCCTCATCTTTAATAAATATAAATAATTAAAAACTGGCACCGGCTGAAGTGAATTCTGCTTTAAAAGCTGCTGTTCACTCCTGTTTTGATTTTTCCTGGTGAGCTTCCCAAAAAACGGAAATGCTGAGACAGGAGGATTCAGGATTCAGCAGAGTGTTGGGAAGACATTTCAAAAATGCGGCAGGATCTGCTAATTAGTGATTTTTGCACCAGGAGCTAGACGCTCTTGGCTCTTCGCACCGGAGCTCACCTGGAGTTCTTGGAGGCTCAGCAGCATTTCCTTCCCACTGGATGTGATAATCCATTATAATCACATCGATACAGGGAATTCCTGGAGGCACAACAGCACTTTCTTTCCATTTGATGTGATATTTCACGTCCTGGATGTTTCACACAAGGATGTTCAGGGCTACAGAGAAACCTCTCCTTGGCTCCTGTAAAGTGGATTTATGTGGATTTCTCATCCCTGAACTTGTCCATCATTCCATAAAAACTCATAGCATGGTGTGGCAGGAGTCACATCCTGATTCTATCCAAGGATGTTCACATCTATGGAGAAACCTCTCCTTGGCTCTTCTAAAGTGGATTTACGTGGATTTCTCACCCCTGAACTTGTCCATCCTCCCCTGCACACTCACGGCAGGAGTTTCACATCCCACCTCTGCCCGAGGATGTCCATATCCAAGGAGAGACCTCTCCTTTGCTCCTTTCTCCCTTATTTTGATGACCTCTGGATCTCCCTTTGGATCAGGCACTGACTAATCAATTCCTGGGCAGTTTTCCCACGTTTTTCCCAATTCCTCCTGAGCAGCAGGATGGATGTGCTTGGTGTGAAGGGGGCTCTGGTGTGGGAACGATGGGATCAAGGCCTCACCCTGGGCAGAGCCAGGTCAGCCTGTGAGGGTTCACCTGAAATTCCGGGAGAATCAGGGCTGGAGTTGTCCCTGAGCCATCCCAGAATGCCCAGAGCAGCAGGAATGTTCTCCTGCCCCTCAGACAGCAGGAGGGGGTGTTAATTCCCCCCTCAAACAGGTTTATTATGGAACAAGGTGTTCCAAAGCCCCTTCCAGGCATCCACAGGGATCGACACAAATCCCTCTTTGTGTGTCCCGGAGCTGCTTTTCCAAAATATCCCCCCAGGAGCCCCTAACCCTGGGAATGTGTTCTTGGACTTTTCTTTGCATTTTTAGGACCTTTTCCTGGTGCCACAAATCCCTCTGGGAGCACAGCTGGGATCTGTTGGGATCAGAGGCTCCACAGAGGAAAATCCACACTGAGGTTCCATTCATCCCGCTCCAGAGGCCTGGGAATGTGCAGGAGTTTTAGGGAAGGGCTTTTGTTTTCCTTCCAGAGGGTGCTGATAAACACTGGCAGCTCGTTCCCAGGGCTGAGCCAGCAAACAGCTGGCACCTCTGGATGTGGGGCAGGAAAGTTTTGGGATTTGAGGGAAAAGGCTTGGGGGAAAGCTGGGAAAGGGCAGGAATTACATTCCAGACAGGGATGGGACACGAGGAGAAGCCACTCAGGGGGTTGTGGTGGCCAGGAAGGTTTGGCTGGTACAGTCAGGGCACAGATAAAATCCAAATATTCCCGGGGCAGCCTTTTTGTCCTGTTTGGATCCACGGTGCTGATGGAGGAATTTTGCTGGGAGCCCAGGGGGTGAGAGCAGAAGGGAAAAACCAAACCCCAAACCCTGGGGTGAGTTCAGGACCCTCTGCCTCGTTCCCGGCTGTGTTTAACCACAAACTCCTGCAAATCCATTTTCACCCAGCTCACTCCCACCCTTTGTGTCCTTGCTGGCTTCTGGGAATGTCAGGTGAACTCCCAGCCTGAGGTGCAGAACCGAGAAAAGCTGTGAGAATTCATGGAGAGGCCAGGAGCTGATTTCCAACACAAACCTCCCCGCTCCAAGCCCGGCCCTGCAGCCAAGCTTCTCACCTCACCCCTGCGAAAAGCAGAATTTCGGGCTGAGAATGCGGGGTTTTGGTGAAACGTCTGAGTGGGCTGGAAATGAAAAATGAAACCCTTTGCTGCTCTCTCCAGTGCATTTTCCCCGTGCTTTTCCCAGCACGGCAGCGCTGCATTCCCGTGGGATGTCACAGGGAAAAGGGGGCAACAGAGGAAATGTGAGGAAAACCCCAAAATCTGCAGAATTCCTGTGCAGGTTGCTCCGAGCGCGGCCACAGCCTCTGTCCCCATCCCTGAGACCTCCAATGCAGCTGGTTGGGAACCCAAAAGTCCTGTGGCTGCCAGACCTGGATGTGGAACTGACAGGGGGGAGGAGGCAGAGCTGGGGAGGAGTCGGGGAAAGGTGTTTTAAGGTGGTTTTGCTCCTCATTATTATTTTCCTAGCAATAAATCCAATTAAAATCCCCAATTCCAGCCTGGTTTCCTCACGATGGAGGGATCTCTCTTGACCCTGGTGTCAACACACAACATTTTGTTTCATTTTCCCTCCCTGTCCAGCTCTGAGAGAGGCTTCGGTGGACGTTTGGTGTCCCCAGGGTCACAACACAGAGGGAAGAACTGGCACAGGAGCTGCTTTCCGTGGATTCACTCACTCCTCCAAAAGAATGGATTTGCCCTGGTTTCATGCCAGAAGAAACTCAAACTCCATAGAAAAAGGAGGAAAAATCATTGATATTCCAGGTTTTCTTCCCCAGAACAATTCCGTATCTGCAGTGGTCTCCTGCAGCTGTGGGGGATAATGCAGGGACCTGCTCCGAGGTGACAAAATTGGAATTTCCAATGAAGAAATTAAAGACTGGAACCCCTTTTTGGAATAGAAAGAAACAACTTGAACTCTTTCCAAAAATAAATTAGCATGGTAAAAAAAAAAAGGGAAATGACTAGAGCCCAATTGCCCAAGGAAAGGAAAATGAAATTGGATTTGTTTCCACTCAGGAGTTCTGGTTGCAGGGAGAATTCTGAAAAGGAAAACCCCAAATAAAGCCATGAAGAATGATTTTACCACTCCAAATCATTGACTTTTTTTTTTTTTTTTTCACCTGTCCTCGTCAGCCCTTAACAGATCCTGCAGGGAAGCCTGGCAGTCTCCTCTGCCCCGAGGAAAGGCACAAAATGATGGGAATATTTCCCAAAGGAACAGAGCTCCCTCTTTCCCAGGGATGGGGTGGGGGCTGCAGGTCAGATCCCAGTGGAAAAAGATCCAATTTATTTAAAACCCCAAATTTCCTCATTTTCTTCAGTCATTTCCAGCTTGGTGTTGCCTTTTTATCAGTGCTGTGTTTAACTGCAGCTCCAGAGAGGACCCGAGGCACCGTGAAAGGCTTAAGGGAGAAATCCTAAATAGGAGAAATCCTAAATAGGAGAAATCCTCCGGGAGCCTTGACTCCAGTGTGTTCCACACCAGGGGATATCCGGGATCCCCTTTTCCCAATAAAACGCTGCCTTTTCTCCTATGCTCACCTCCTCTTGTTGGGTACCCTGGAAAAGCTCTGGGGTTTGTGACAGCCAGGCTGGAAATGGGATCTGTGCCTTTGGAATGTGCGGAGCTGGGGTCCCATCATCAGGAATTTTGTGTGGAGAGCTGGGCACAGGAGGTGCTATGATCCAGGAGGTTCTTGGGAAGAAGGGTGGGGAATGTTGTCATCTTGATGTTCTTGACTGAAGGAATGGGATTGAGGAAAATCCCCAAATCCAAGCGCTCTGTGGTTCCGTTCCGGAGTGTCAGAACTGCTGTAGGGAACACAGGCCAGTGAAACTCCACCTTTTCTCCAGAGTCACAGGAAAATTATCGGATCTTCTGGAACAAAAGCCAGGAAGGACAGGCAGGCAGGACACGAGTTCAGATCCTGCTGTGTCCCGGGGCACAGGAATGTTCTGAGAGAGGAAAATCTTGGATAACTCCTGTTGCAGGCTGCTCTGCAGCTCTGTGGCCTTATCTTGGGCGCACATCTCCGAGCACCCTCCCAAGTCCCCTTTTATCTCCTCCAACTCCCCCAATTTGCAGCTCATTTCCCACCTGGGCACTCTTGCATCCCATGGATGTGCTCGGAGCCTTCATTCCCTGCTCCAGATCCCACTGGGATCGCCTGGACCTTGGCAGGAACGTGAGAACCACCCAAAGCATCCCCTCAGAAATCCCAAGCTTGTCCCAAATTGCTGCGTCCATCCCAGCCTCACTCCACTGGTGGCTCCTGAGGACACTCACTGCTAAAAGTGGGAATTATCTCCTCTCGGCACGCTCTCCATTCCCTGGCTCCTACAACTCCACATTAATTCCTTCCATCACTCCACAGCGTTCATCGAAGCAAACATAAAACACTGATTTTCATTCCGGAGGCGCCGCTCGGGAATTTTAGCTTTGGAGAGGCCAATTCAGGTTTCCCTCGGTTAATGCCAATGGCGCTGCCGCTTTTGTTTGGGAAAGGCTTCATCCAAACACATCCCAAACACGTTCTGTGAAAAGCACCTTTAACTCCGGGATTTAGGGAATTTTGGGGACGTGAAGGTGGCACCGGGGGCAGGCTCTGCTCTGTGTTTTCCAGAGCAGAATCCCGGCCACTTCCAAGGCTCCAGATTTTGGGAGCAAGGCGCCAGAGGATGATTGAGCAGCTCCAGCTGTGCCAGACACCTTTGGTGTTCATTCCCAGTTAAACCAGAGCATGGGGAATGGGAGAAAGGTGGGATACAGGGTTCAGCTGTCCGGGATTGGAAAACGAGTGCTTGTGTTCCCAATCCTGGGTTTGATGGAGCACCAGAAAAAGAATTGGGAGGACAACAATGGAAAATAAACGGAATTTGGCCCCTCAAAAGCAGATTTTGGATAAACTGGAGCCCTGAATCATGGTTGTGACAGCAACAGGGCCCATCTGGGATCAGCAAGGACAGGACAGCTCCTGCTGCCCTTCCAGGACCTTTTGTTCACTGGGAATGTGGTGGTGATTGAGAATGTCAGACCAAGGCTCCTCCCAGAATTCCTGTAACGTGGATTTGTGATCCTCCCTTGGAAGCGACAGCAGGGCCTTCCAGGACTGTCGTCTTTGGGGTTTTGGCGCTATCCAGGAGTCTCCTCTCCGGGATTTTCTGGGAGTGTCTTCTTTGGGGTTTTGGAGCTGTCCAGGAATGTCGTTTTGGAGCTGTCCAGGAATGTCGTTTTGGAGCTGTCCAGGAATGTCGTTTTGGGGCTTTCCAGGTCTCTTCTCTTTGGTGTTTGGAGCTCTCCAGGAGTTTTGGAGCTTTCCAGGCATGTGGGGTTTTGGAGGGCAGCAGCTCCATGGGTGGCCTGGGAGTGAGGAGAGGTCAGCTCAGGGATTCCCGGGATTCCCATCCCGACTCTGGCTTGGCAGGGTGGAGCTCTCCCAGCAGAGGCTCCTCGGACTGTAAATCAGGAATTCCTCCAGGAAAAGCTGCCCCTGGCACCAAACCCTCCCTGCTGGAGCTTGGAGCTGCTGCTGAGTCAGGTTGGGAAAATTTGGCTCCATGATCCCAAAATTTGGCTCCAATCCCAGGGAGAGCACAGAGTGTTGGAGTCCAGGGCATTCCTTTGGCTGCCCTGGAAGGTCAGGGACCTGGGCAGGGGGGTCTGGGACCCCAGCCCAGAGCTCAGAGAGACACTGGCTTTGATTTCTGTCCATGGGAAAAACTTCCTACACTGAGAGAAGGTTTACAGGCCACAAGAATGTGAGAAATGGTAGTTTAGCTTATCACAGAATGAGAAAATAATAGTTTTAGGTTTCTAGCATTGAAGTGAATGGGGACAAGATGGAGAATCTGGGGCGTTGTCTCCTTCTCCTTCTCCTTCTTCTTCCCTCACTCCATTGCTGCATTGACGTGGCACAAAGTAGTTAGTGAGGATTGGGTCAAAGTAAAGATGACTTTTTAGTAATAGTGATAGACATTGGTAAGAAATAGTAAATAAGAAATACGTAGTAATTAGTATAAAAGATAAGGACAGCCCAGCTCGGGGGGAGACGTGAGGAATCCATGCAGCTGCGAACATCTTGTCGGACTCCGAGAAAATTGTAAGATAAGAAACAATAAACGAAGTATGCAACCTTGAGAAATCTAAACCTGAGAACTCCGTCTCTCCCTTCGGCTCGGCTCGGAGCTGTGCAGGGGAGCAAGGACCCTGAAACCACCTCAATGTTGAGGTAAGCCCCCGACACAGAGTCCTCTCCCTGCTCTGTCCACAATTCCTGCAGTCACTCCCTTGTGGGGACAGGGTTTTCCCTCAGCAGAAGTTCCCTGCCCCCAGGATGGAAGGATTTGTGTCCAGGGACTGCACCACCAGAGCCAGCAGAGAACTTGTCCTACGGGCTCAGATCTCCAAGGTTCATCCCTGGAGACGAGAAAACCCAGGAACCCTGAGGCACTATCCCAAAAGAGAGGCAGTTGGACACAGGGATGGCACAGGAATCATTTGAGGAGGTGGTGGGGGGGGGTTGTTTGTTTGTTTAATTTTGTTTTTGCTTTTGTTTTGTTTTTATTTTTGTTTTGTTTTGTTTTGTTTAATCAAAGAGATCAAACCATTGGGGGAAAAAGAAAAAAATCCCATTTATTCCCATTTTATTGCAGCTGCTTTAGAGGAATATAACTTTTCCCCATAAAAGCTTCATTCCAGCATTTAAAAATTAAGTTTGCCAAACTTTTCATTCAGCGCATCCAGCAGGGAACAGCCCTGAAGGCTGGGTTGGGATGCCAAGGATTAGTCAAACCCAGACCCCTCCTCGGGTTCAAAAGGCACCAGAAAAGGAAGAATTGCCAGAATTAAATACTTCTGAGACTCCTGAGCTGTATTTTAACCTCTGAGGAGAAAACCTGGAAATCGAAGTGGGATTTTGGACAGGCACCAGCACCAGAGGACACTCCCAGCTGATGGGGCTCCTCCAGAGCTGCTCCCAAACCTGTGGAACATTGAAAATCCATGGGAACAGCCAATGGGGATGTAAAGAAGGGAGATTTTTATTCGTAAAAACTTCCCATCAGCCCCTCCCAACTGTATCCACAGAAAATAGATGAAGTCATCAGCGAATTTCATGGAATCTCTGCTCTTTTCTCCTGCTGGGTTTATAAAAAACTCTGCTCAGGTCGTTTTTCTTGGAGTGCAGAAAGGAGAGGAAGCGGCAGCTCCGTGTTTTGTTCTGGTTCAGGCTGTGCTGCTGCAGAAGAAGGGATCAGTAATTGCCAAATATTTCCAGCTATTTTTCCTCCTCTTCCTTCACTGAAATCTTAAAAAAAGGTCCAATCAACTCCACAGTCCCACAACTGAGTAGAGAAGTTCTCACAGAAATTCCTTTCAATCCCTTTGAAGAACTTTTGATTACGGTTTTAAAATTGTTGTTATAAATCCCACTGCTGGGGATGAAATTCAGCTCCTCTGATCGCTGAGGGGCTTCACCCAAGGTCTGCTCCAGTGAAACTCCCTGTGATCATTGGGGTTTTTAAACCAAGGTCCATTTTAATGAGGAATTGTTTAAATCTGAGGTAGGTCCAGCCTAAGCTGACATCTCCATCCTGCCTGATTCCAGCTGGAATCCATCCGAACAAGCCCTGTCCCAAAATTCACCATCAAATTAGATTTTGTTCCGTAGTCAGGTTTCTGCTTTAGGTTAAAGCACTAAAATGACTCAAATAAAGGTACCCACGAGAGGGCTGAGTGCTCCAGTCCCACAGAATCCTTGATTTCCCTGGAAAAAAACTATTGAAACAAAATTCCTCCCCAGAATTTCACCCGGTTTGAGTTTTGCAGGCAGCAAAGCCCCTTCAGAGGTGAGCGTTGGGGCGGCCTCGGGGCGCTGCGTGCCCTGGGACAGGGAGGGTGTCCCTGCCACGGCAGCGGTGGCGCTGGGAGATCCCTTCCCACATCACCCATCCCGTGATTCCACAAGGGACCTGGAGCCTGCCCGGGGTGCGGGCACTTCCAGCCGTCCCACGGACAGCCCTGCAGGATTTTGGGATGGAGGATGAGCAGAGCAAAGGAGGGCTCTGTGCAAGCCCCAGAGGTGCGACCACTTCATGCAAAACCAAACCCAAATCCCACCCCAAGACCTCATTAACCCTGAGGGAGCAGCAGTTGGAATCTCAGCCCCTTCATGAGGAGCTGCAGGATAAATTCCATTTGTCTCTACCCACGATGGAATTAATTTCTGGCCAGGCAATCAACTTAAGGACTCTTCCTCTGCTTCAATCCCTTCAAGGCCTCTGCAGCTCACTCGAGTAATCCTTGATTGGGTTCTTGAGAGATGCAGAGAAGCTCTGGCTAATTACAGCTGGGAATGACTGAAGTGTGGGGCCTTGGGCAGTGCTGAAGTTTGGAATTAAAAAAGGAAGAAAGCCAGCCTGAAAGGATTCAAAACTGTGGTGTCTCAAAAAAACAGGCTGTCAAAATCTGGTCAAGTGAAACATTTTGATTTGATTGCTGCAGGGTCTTTTCCCCATATATAACTCAGAGACATATTCCGAGGTCAAATGTTTTCTCAACCTGAGGAGGTGAAATGTTTCATTTGGAAAATGGCAAAACAAAATGTTCCCGTTCTTGTATTTGTGGGTGGAAGATTTTTCTTTTTAAAAAACTCTGCCAAGTTTTAACGCTTTTGTGGAGACCTCCAGCTTCTCCTCAGCTGAGTTTTGGGCTTCAAGTATTTTGGTTTAGACGTCAACATTTTGTGTGATCTGTGCTAAAGGTGAGGCACCTGCACAGGGCCTCTGTCACCAATAATTGTGGGAATATTTGGAGAGCACGGATTGTTCTTATCCTTGCGGAGAAGATGGACTTTGTGTGATCTGAGCACACAAACACGGAATTTAAACAAGAATTTGGGATCAGTGGTACTGGGGATAAGCACAAGAATTTGCAGCCCCACGATGTTGATGTTTCCTTGCAGGGGTGGGCGAAAGTGCTGGGAAGGTTTCTCCCAGCCAGGTCCAGAGGGCTGGGATCAGCTGGGATCGGCTGGGATCAGCTGGGATCGGCTGGGATCAGCTGGGATCGGCTGGGATCGGCTGGGATCGGCTGGGATCGGCTGGGATCGGCTGGGATCAGCTGGGATCGGCTGGGATCGGCTGGGATCAGCTGGGATCGGCTGGGATCGGCTGGGATCGGCTGGGATCGGCTGGGATCGGCTGGGATCGGCTGGGATCGGCTGCGCTGCGGGAACAGCCGGCGTCACTGCTGTGCGGGGACTCAAGGCTCTGTGGGGATGTGGGGACAGCAGTGCCACCCCCAGGGACATTCCCACGGCCAGGACACAGCCCGGGGTGACCCCGGGGTGCCGCCTCCCCACGCCCAGCACCCCCTGCACTGGGGCGGAAGAGAGCAGGGATGGGGCTGTGCTGAGGAAATCCCCAGAATGGGATTTACTGCGGAGGGACAGCCGTGGGGAGCGCCCAGCAGGACAGGGATGAGCAGGAGCTGGAGCCCTGCAGGGCAGAGAGGGGTCTCCAGCCCCGGGGGAATAATTCCACACGGAGCTCTTTGAAGGAATAAAAAAAAAAAGGTGTTACTTCTGCAAAGCGCACAACAGCCACCACCAATGGTTCATTTTCCCATTTCCCAGGAGAAAACAGAGCACGGATCAAATGGCGAAGTCTCCTCCTCCTCCTCCTGTGGAATTTTACTGAACTGCTCATGGTTAGCACAGCAAAACTTCCCTTTCCACTCAGGACAGGGTGGGAATTACGATCCCATTTTCCCTCCTTCCCTACAACTCCACCACCACCACCACCACGACAGTCCCAGGAAATCTTCACTTCTCTGAGCTCGGCTTAAAGTTCTGGGTGCTTGAAGAGGCTTCACTCTGCTGCCCAAAAATCCCTGTTTTCCTACATTTCCTGGCTATTGCTGCTGGCCGTGGCAGGTTTGTTATAAAACATATCAGGAGTTTCTCTCCCTGCTGTGAATCCGTTTGGGAATGGGAGCAGGAGCAGAAGCAGGAGCAGGAGCAGGAGCAGGAGCAGGAGCAGAAGCAGGAGCAGGAGCAGGAGCAGGAGCGGGAGCAGGAGCAGGAGCAGGAGCAGGAGCAGGAGCTGGAGCAGGAGCAGGAGCAGGAGCAGGAGCAGGAGCTGGAGCAGGAGCAGGAGCAGGAGCAGGAGCAGGAGCAGAAGCAGGAGCAGGAGCAGGAGCGGGAGCGGGAGCAGGAGCAGGAGCAGGAGCGGGAGCGGGAGCAGGAGCGGGAGCGGGAGCGGGAGCGGGAGCGGGAGCGGGAGCGGGAGCGGGAGCGGGAGCAGGAGCAGGAGCAGGAGCAGGAGCAGGAGCAGGAGCAGGAGCAGGAACAGGGGCAGGAGCAGGGGCAGGAGCAGGGGCAGGAGCAGGAGCAGTCTCCCTCTCCACAGGGCTGAGGCATGTGGAAATACTGGAGAGGTCACTGAGTTACCCACACAGGGTGTTCTGCCAAGCTTTGTGCAGGAACTTTCACCTTTTTTGGTGTCTCCTAATAAATCTCGTGGGGGCTGCAGAAGGAGCAGCAGCCACGCTCCCTCTCCAGCTCAATAATCCTGTGGTTTCTCGTTTTCCCTTTTCCAGAGCAAAGCAGGGATGGGAAGGTCAGAGTGGGATGTAATTGCAGATGTGACAGTGAGCGAGGGCAGGCTGGGGACAGAGCTGGGTGGGAAGCTCAGGAAGGGATAAATCCCTGGTGATTAAATCCCAGAAATATCTTGTTTTCCTGCTGTGGAAGAACTGACGGAGGAAATGTCCTGAGGTTTGCAGCGGGCAGGGCCCAGCTCTGGGCTCCTCTTTGCCCTCGGATGAGGTGAGTTTGCCCTGGATGTGAACTGCTCCTGTGGAGTTTTGTCTCCTGGCCGATCCCTGTGCTGGAACAGGGCCAGCGCTGCCCAGCATTCCCAGTCTGCTGGAGTCCCGGGGATGCTCCCAGGGATGAGCTGGTGCTGCAGGAGCCTGGAGCTGCGTTCTTTTTGGGGTTGTGGCTGCACGTGGGATCATGCCCCGTGTCCCAGCCCCTTCCCAGGCACAGCCTCCCAGCCCTGGGGGGCTCTGAGGGGGCATGGGACATACTCAAAGCCCAAATCCTCCCCATTTTGGGGGTGATCTGCTCATGGTTTCTGGGTGACTGCAGAAGGGATCCCTCTCTGCCAGTGAGGTGTTGATGAGCAAGGTGCTGCTCCAAGCTCCTCACCCCGGCTCCTCATGCAGGAATCATCCCAAATATCTCAGACTGGACACTCAGAGGGTGAATCCGCTCCAGATGAGGGAGCAGCATTTTGGAACAACCTGGGATAGTGGAAGGTGTCCCTGTCCATGGCAGAGATTGAATGGGATGCGCTTTCAAATCCCTTCCCACCCCAACCATTCCACGATCCTGTGAAGTCTCCTGATGGGAAGCTGAACCCAGCATTTAATTTTATAAGGCTTTGTCAAGGTGGGAGGGATCTCTCCATGAATCCTCCATTAATAACAATTAAACAGCAGCAGTGGTTTATTGATTTATCCTCTCTGGGTGAATGTTGCAAGGAAACTGCTGCCTCCCTTCAAACCAAAGGATCATCCTGTTCTCGCAGAGCTGTGCGAGGAAAAGCTAAAGCAGCAGCTCCCTCCATCCAGCTGAATGAAAACAATGGACTTTTACCTCTGTGGGCACTTAAATATCCTCCAGATTATAATTTTTTTTTATCTCTGAGTGAGGCAGGAGCCGTGCAAGGTAATGGATGAAATCCTGGAAGGCGGATCCACGGGGAGGCTGCGTGGACATCAAGCACAGCAAAGCTGCCATAAAATATAATGAAGGAATAAAGCAGGGAAGAGGGCAGCCATAAATCCTAAAGCAGGGCCCAGCACGAGGAGAAAAAGAATAATAAATGGCCAAACACACATCAGCACAGACATAAAGCATAATGAGCTGCCGGCTGAAAGTCACATTAATGGAGTGGTTCTGTTGTCACTCCAAATAAGCAAAATGATAATTTTGTCTTTGGAGCCCTCAGAGAGCTCCTGGCTGCCGTGGGAGGGGTTGGGATTTCTTACTCAGAAATGAATGATTTCTGACACCTGCAAATCCTTCTGCTGAACGTCAGGAGCAGCTCTAAACCCTCCCAGGAGGAGGACATTGGTGTGGGGCTCAGGGGGGTTGGACACAGCAGGACAGGCTGGGGACACAGGGCAGGGACAGGACAGCAACTCCAGGTCCTGGTGGGGCAAAACTGGGAATATTGGAAAATCCAGGTCATCCACAGCCCCCTTCCCATGGGAATCACTCGGGTTTTACAAGGCCAAGTCTGGTGCTGCCCCTGAGGTGGAGAAACTCCTGGGATGGATCCAGGCTGGGGAGGAGCAGATGGAGCAGCCCTGGGAGATGGATCTGGGGGTGGTGGTGGGTGAAAGTGGACATGACCCAGCCCAGAACCCCCAGCCCTGGGCTGATCCCAGTGGGCAGCAGAAAAAGGGGGATTGTGACTCTGTGCCCCTCTCAGGTGAGACCCCACCTGCAGAGCTGCCCCAGCCCTCAAGCCCCCAAAATCAAAGATGTAGTGCTGCTGGAGAGAGCCCAGAGGAATCCACGGAGCTGCTCCAGGGCTGGAGCCCCTCTGGAGCCAGGCTGGGAGAGCTGGGGGTGCTCCCCTGGAGAGGAGAAGGCTCCAGGGAGAGCTGCGAGCCCCTGGCAGGGCCTAAAGGGGCTCCAGGAGAGCTGCAGAGGGGCTGGGGACAAGGCCTGGAGGGACAGGACACAGGGAATGGCTCCCAGGGCCAGAGGGCAGCGCTGCATGGGAGATTGGGAATCAGGAATTGTTCCCTGGGAGGGTGGGCAGGGGCTGGGATGGAATTCCCAGAGCAGCTGTGGCTGCCCCTGGATCCCTGGCAGTGCCCAAGGCCAGGCTGGACATGGGCACAGTGAGAGGTGTCCCTGCCATGGGATGAGCTTTAAGATCCCTTCCCACCCAAACCATTCCATGATCCTATAATTCTATGACTTCCGGAGAAAGCCCCACTGCTCCCCTGCCTGCCCAACACTTCCAGCTGGGATCTGGCAGATCCCATGATTCCATGACTGCACAGCTCCTCACCTCCATCCCACCCTTTGTCTCCGCATTTTTACCAAACTCCCTGTGCAAACCGATCTGGGATTTTTAAGAATCCATTCCATTTAATTAGGGCACTCCAGCAGCAGGAGCCGTTTCTCAGCCACTCACCCAGACTCTCCCTTTTTTCCCTGGCAGCAGCAGCTGTTGAGCCCGCCTGGTTTGCAGCAGGAATTTGTGGTGGCAGCTGCAGTGCCAAGCTCTGGCAGGGATTTATTGCACCGCTGGCGATTAATGCAATATTTCCCTTGTTAGGGCTCCCACGTTGTTTGGCTTCTTGTGCAGGGTAAATCCACAGAGCAAAGCCTTGGGAGAAGCCAGTTAGGAAGGACAGAGGAAACATTTCCCAGGTCTGAGCAGGACGGGGGCTGGCGGGGACCAGGAGCTGGGGCCGGAGGTTTGTGCGGGAGCTGAGCCCAGCTGGGCTCTGGGGGAGCCAACCTGTCACCCTGGTTTTTCTGAGTTTTTTAAAGCCTTTTGATTGTTCATAAGATGGAGTCAGTCTTTTTAGCTTCTGTACAATATTAGGAGCAGTTTTCACTTTTTCTCACACACGTAACATAAACAAATCCTTTGTTTTTCATTCTCTGTCCTTTGTTTGCATATTTCTAACCTGAAAACAATTGTAACTGACAGTTGGTCTGGCCACTGGGCTGGGAGGTGAAAACTCCAGAAGCCAATCCACAGCCAGACCCACAAATGTATAAAAAGTAAGAAATAAACCGGCAGAGGGGCTCTGGGCTTGGCTCAGCCTTGGGCTCTCTCAGAGGAACATCTCTGCCCTGCAAAATCTCTCGTCTCCGTGTGGTTGCTTTGCGTATCGCGATCACGCCAACCCTTGGGAATTTCCTCGTGCCCTTTTGCCCACCTGTGAAGGCAGCGCAGACCCAAAGCTTTGTGCCCTAACCCCACCTCTTGTCCCTCCCACAGAGCAACGAATGCCCCAAACCATGTCTGAAATGGGAAGAAAGGGTTAGGCAGGGAAATTTCCTGAGTCCCTCCCAAACCTCTACATTTCCCCCTAAACCCCACCAAAATTTTCCCCAATCACCCTAAATTCTCCACCAACCCCACCAAATCCCCTCTAAATGTCTCAAATTCCCCTAAATGCCCAATCCCTTCAACATCCCCCCCCCAAATTCCGCAGAATTCCCCCAAGGCCCCTTAAATCCCCTCTAAACCTCCCCATGTCCCCCAAATGCCTCTCAATTTTCCCCAACCTCCCCAATGCTCTCCATTCCCCCCAAACCCTCTCAAGCCCTCCCAAAAGTTCACAAATCTTCCCAAACTTCCACAAATGCTCCCCAACCCCCCCTCAAATGCCAATGAACCCCCAATCTTCCCCAAATCTCCTACAAATCCCCCCATGGATTTTATGTTTCTTTAGTTTGTTGTTGTTGTTGTTGGCATAGATATTTATTTGTATTTTTATATTTATGTATCTTTAGATAATATAACAAATATATCTCTCAAAATGCATTATTATATTGTCTTAGGGTGACTTTATGATGCTTGTATTGATGCCTTAATTTTATCTTTCATATTTTCCAGATTCCGTACTGCACTGGTATGTAACTCTGAACTTCATATAACGTGTTCACCAGCTCTCCTCACAGTTCAGCCAGACAAAAAAATCCTTTTCCAGCCCCAGAACCAAGGACACCGTTGCAGCTTCAGGCCCAAAAAGTGCAAAAAACAGCGAATTGAGGAGAGCTGGGAGGATGGGACTGCACAGCCTGAAGCTGTAATTGGACAATTAACCCCAATATGGAAATGGACCAAAATGGTAACAGTGGGAAACTCGTGACCCTTGGTGCATCCTGGGTGTAGCCTCAGCCAGGCCCTTGTGGTGCCCAGGGTGTGTCCTTTGAAGGCCTTTTTTAATAAATCTCTACTTTATTTCTTTAACTCTGTCTGGCCTCAGTTCCAGGCAGCCTCCCAGGGCATCAGCATCCCAGTGGTGTGTTCTCCTTCTGCTGGTGTCTTGTTTTGGAAAGACAGGTGTCTGCCAGGGAAAGCTGGAATGGAGAATGTAAAAACCTCTCCCTCCAAATTATTAGAATTTTGCAATTAAGGGGCTCTCAGGCAAAAATACGGGAATAGGAACAACAGTTCTTTACTAGGAATAATAAAAATACAAATGCAGTAGTACAAAAAACACAATCAAACAAACAAATCCTAGAAACCCTTTCAGAGTCAGAGCAGGACCTGACCGCTGTTGCTCAGGGCGCTGGTCACAGCCCAATGCAGCCCTCCTGCAGTGCCAGGTGTGGTTCTGGTGGAGCAGAGATGATCCTGCAGAAGGCTCCAGCGGTGCTGAGATGGCTCCGGTGTTCCTCTGGCAATCCCGGGCACACAGGCTGTGCTGGTGCTCCGAATGCCAGGTGTGATCCCGGTGGGAATGCCGGGCTCCTCCCCTGGGTGCAGCATCTCCCGATGGCTGATGGCATTGTCTCAGGCACGCAGTGAGCCTGGATGGCCCAGGAACAGCAGAGATCCCTGCAGGGAGGAGGGGCTGGGAGGGGTGAGAACACTGCCACAGCTGGGTTAACAGCTGCCCATGGACAGAAGGCACCCGGGTTCAGCAGATGATAATTGAACACACACCCCTGGTTCCATCCTGCACTGCAGCCCAAGACAGCTGGGTGTGACGTTCTGCACTTCTAATGCTGGTTCCGAGAGCTAAGGGGGAGGAGAAGCGCAGTTTTTCTGCAGAAACTGCAGCTGCTGCCCTGCATTCCCTCTCACGGACAGCGGGAGAGAGCTCACCTTTGCTTTCAGTTAGCTTTGGTTTGTTAGCTGAGGGCAGAAGGTTTTTGGAAGTGTTCAGCTATTGCTCACTTCAGGACTGCTCCAGGGGTCCCCACGCTGCGCCGCGGCCGGGACACCGGACCCAAGCCTGGAGAGACTGAGAGGGGATGCACCACGAGAAGGAGTCTCCCTCTCTCTCCCTCCCATCCACAAAAGGACTTTCTGAATTTGCCATCTCTTCAGAACAATGAGAGGTCTCATTGTTTAATATTATTCTTTTTTTCCCAAGTTTTGTGAGTACTTTGCTTGTTAAATAAACCATTTTTTCCACTCTTCTTGAAGGAAATTCCTGTGTTCCAAAATGGTTAGAGGAGGGGCAGCTGGAATTTATTTTATAAAGAAAACCACTACACAAGTTTCGTCCCAATTTTGCCCTAAACCAAGACATATATTTATATTTATTTTTATTTATTTATATTTTAATATTTATTTATATTTTTATTTAATTTTATATATATGATATGGATATTATTTTGATATTTATGATAATTTATATTTATATTTATATTTATATAAATATAAATATAAATATAAATATAAATATAAATACAAATATATATTTGTATTTATTTTACTTTATATGTCTTTTATTTGGCATGTCTACATTTATTTATATTTAGATAACACTCTATCACATGTATTATATATATTACATTATTTTTATTTTTATGGAACATATTTGATACATATTCTATCTATTATATCATTATATTATATTTATTTTTATCCTTATTTATTTTATTTTGGTTTATTATTGGCATGTTTATATTTAATTGCCGTATTGGATTTATTCCCAGTGGCTGCCCCACCTTCCAGCCTAGCTTTCCTTGAGGAGCAGCTCACACAGGGCTGGGAATTCTTTCCTGCTCTGGGGACAAGGGACAGGGACTGGTCCCAGCCTCTCCTGGTCCTCTCCTGGTGGGAGGTGCTCTGATGACCTCTCCAAGGAGAAATTCCAGCTGGAATTTCTGCCAGAAAGGAGTCACAGACAAAGCACCACGAAACACCTAAAATCCGTGTCCAGCATTCCACGAAAGGCCAGGGCTGTGCCCTGTGAGCAGAGTGACCTCCTAAATATTGGAGACCCCCAAAGGGGACCCTGGGGTGGCACTGCCTGGCCCTCAGTGGCACCAAATCCATGTCCAGCATTCCATGAAAGGCCAGGGATGTGCCCTGTGAGCAGAGTGACCTCCTAAATCTCGGAGTCCCCAAAGGGGACCCTGGGGTGACACTGCCTGGCCCTCAGTGGCACCAAATCCATGTCCAGCATTCCATGAAAGGCCAGGGCTGTGCCCTGTGAACAGAGTGACCTCCTAAATCTTGGAGTGCCCAAAAGGGACCCCGGGGTGGCACTGCCTGGCCCGCAGTGGCCCCCGGGCCTCCAGCACCACCCCAGGCCACGTTTTGTGCTTGTTTTTCCACACCTGGAGCTCGGCGTGGGTCTGCAGCGCTCAGGCACACAAGGAGAGCTCTGTGTGCCTCTCAGGGGACGAGGGGCAGAGCAGAGGGAAGGAGCATTTGCCACGCACGGGCAGGGCCAGATCATAATCCAGCTTTTCAGATCTGCAGGAAATTCTTCATCCTCCTCCCACAAACCGGCTTGGAGGGGAGGCAGCCCCTAAAGAAAACACATTTCATGTGGGGGAGGCAAAGCCAAGCCCGTGTTTGCATCTGGTTTGTAAAGGAAAGATGCTCAAAAATGATCTATTTTTAAAAATAAACCTGATTTTTAAGGCTATTTCTCACAGGTGGATGCAGCTCCAGGGGTGCTGGTGGACGTGGTGCCCTCAGTCCTCACCTGCAGCTTTGTGCTTTCCCTGCTGATGAAGAGATTTCACTTTCCTGCTCTACCAAGGATCCACTAAGGAATATTTGCAGCTGGATTGTATTTACAAAGCACCCAGGTGGAATCTCTGCATTTAATTCCATAAAAACAACCAAGAAACCCCTCTGCTGAAGCACAGAGGGGATGCCGTGCTGGGAGGCATCAAACAACAAATTCAGGGAGCGTTTTTGGGATGTGACACCCACAAGAGCTCACCTGAGTGTTAGCCCAATTCTCATTTTATTTATCTGCATTTCCTTCCTGGAGAAGTGTCCTCCACTGGGACACATCAAACCTTTGTCAGAAACCCCAAAACTCAGAACAATCCATTCCACGGGGTCTTAGAAGGGAAATTTTGCTCTATGGGGTAGAGGAAGAGGAAGAGAGAATTAAAAATGGGGTTTTAAGTGAGAATGGTAAAAAATCTGTGTCTAGGAGCACATTTGGGTGAGTTCAAGCAGGAGGAACAGCTCGATGTCCTGCACAGCGACAAAGCCACCCGCTCAGATCTCGCCGGTTTCATTTCCAGGAGATGAGGACACAAATCACATCCCCAGGATATGGGTCCGGAGCTGCAGATCCCTCAGCTAACACTGATGCCTTAGGATTTCAGGTTTTATATTTTTCATCTATTTGTAATCCTGCAGTTCTTTAGTGTGTCACTCTAAACTCCACACACAGTGTGAGCTGCTGCTTCCCCATTTTGGTCACACACAACAATTCCTCTCCAGGCTGGGGATCCAGGACACCTCACTGCCTCGGGCCATGAGAGATGGAAACAGAAGGGATTTGGGGGGAGCAAACTGGGGGTGAATGACTTCATTACCTGAAGGATTAACCCCCAATCTGCAAATGGACCAAACTCATCAAAGTGAAAACCTGTGACACTTTGTCCATTTTGGGTGCAGCCCCTGTGGGGCTTTATCTGCCCAAAATGTACCCGAAGGCCCTTCAATACATAGATCTGCTTTTTATTCCCTTAATTCTGCCTGGCCTCTGTTTTTGGGTAGTCCCAACAAGGCATCCACACCCTCTGCCACCCTCCTGCTGCCAGAGCCCAGCGCTGCTCCAGCATCAGCTCCCAGGTGTTTCCAGGGAATGCTGCCTTTGCTGGCAGGGAACGCCAGGTCCAAAGGGAGGAACTTGGATGCTTGGCTGAAGAAACAGCAGGGTGAGTTTGAGGTGAAATTCCTGGCCCCTGCTTTTGTTCCTGAGGTTATCTGTAGGACACAGCCACGTCCTGCTCCTGCTCCTCCTTCCCTGACACCCCTGTGCTGGACACCGGAGCAGAGCTGGGGCTCCGATTTCCCAGCTGGGTGCTTTCTAAAAGCCCCCCAGTTTTGCTTTCTTTGTGATTGAGAAACCCAAAGGCCTCATGTGACTTTGTAGATGACTTCACACATTCAGAGAGCAGGAAGGAAGCCGAGCTGCTCTCGCTTCGCTTTCCGAGGGGCGGCTGCAAATTCGACCTCATTAACTCAGGAGTGCTCAGAGGGACACGAAAATGACCCCCCAAATCCTCCCTGAGCCCCCCAAATGCTGCTGCTTCAACATCAAGACAGCGACAGTGGCGCTGGGGATCTTCCACATGGTGAGTCCTGGCCCTGGAAGGGGGACAGGGACGGGGAGACAGGAAGACAGAGGTGGAGGCTCTGCAGGAGGCACATTGTTGTGGTTCACAGGGTTCCCCGATGCTGGAATGTTCTCTGTTCCCAAGAGGAAAGCCCAATGAGTTAAGAGGGATGAACAAAAGGTGGTGGGGGACAGGGAGAAGCAGAATTCACTGTGCTGGGAGGGGTTTTGAATGATTTTTTTGTTCCAATTTGGCTCTGCCAATTGGAGCTCAGTGAAATTTGCTCTGCTTCCTGTTTTTCTGCTCCGCGCAGGAGCTCCCACCCGAGAGTATCCCGAACCTGCTGGGTGGGAATGGGCAGCACTGGCAGTGGGGATGTGGGAATGGGGCACTGGAGGGATTTGGGAGCTGGAGGAGCAGAGGGGGATGGGCAGAGTTGCCTCCTCCGTGTCTCTGTTGGTTCCCATTGGATCCTGGCTGTGTAAAGCTCCCGGGCAGCTGGAGAAGCTGCTCAGGGCAGGGATGGCAGAGCAGGAGAGCCTGGAGGCCCCTCTCTCCCACGCTCCTGGCTGCACTGAGGAGCTTTAGGTGCTTTCAGCCGTCCTGAGGATGTGGTTTCTCACATGGATGGGTTATTAAAATAATCCCTGTGCTGCGCTGGGTGTGCAGAGTCATGGTTTGGGAGCCCTCGGGGTGGTAACGGGGCTCTCACAGGTCCCGTGGGCAGCAGAGGAGGAGCTGGGGACCTGCAGCCTGCAGAAATCCCATAGGATCAGCAGCTGTGGCATGGGAAGGGCATTCCGTGGTCCCACCACAGCTCTGGGTGTGCACAGTCAGGGTTTGGTGCCCTCGGGGCGGTAATGGGGCTGTGACACCTTAGCTGGACAGGAGAGGGGCACTGGGGTGACGTGCAGCCTGCAGAAATCCCATGGGCATGGCAGCTGTGGCTTGGGAAGGACATTCCAAGGTCCCCCCTCTTCCCTGGAGCAGCAGCAGCTGCTGTACCATCCCCTTTGCCCTTGGCAAACAGGGTAATTTTTGGATAGGTCTTGTCTGACGTCTTTAAGAGATACCACGCAATACCAACCATTTCCCCCTGCCTCTCCTCTTCCTTTCTGATGGTGCAGCTGCAGCTGGGCAGGGGGAGGGAAACTGAGAAGGGGATTTATACCTTGGCTGATTTGCTCCATCAGTGCTGGGGGTTTGGATCAGGATAAGTTCCTGCTGCAGGTGCCAGGGATGGATCCCAGCCGGGTGCTGGGTGAGAGCAGTGCCATCAAAGAGCTCTCAGGCCCTGTGGCAATGCCTTCTCCTCCCATAAATCAGCTCTGCCTCGCTGCTGATCTCCTCAGAGACAGCTGGAATAAGTTCTGGGCATTCTGCAACAGGCAGGGAAGGAGCAGGAGGGGAACGAGGAGAGGATGGGCATGTGATCAGCAAAGCTCCACTGGGGACATGACCTGCAGGTGACTTTCAAAGACAGCCCTGGGGAATTTGTCCTGCTCATCAGCTCCTCCAGCCATGAACAGGCCTCGAGGTGTTTCACAGAGAGATTTAAGATGAGGACTGGAAACTTGCTCCTGTGCAGCACAGAATTCCCTTCCTGCTGGTCTTTGATTGGGAAGCAGTGTCTGCACCTTGTCTGGCCCCAGCCGCACTCCAGCTCCTCTCTTTGGCAGCTCTGTAACTCACAGGGCCGAAATTCACCTCTGGAACACTCCCGGGCCCTGTCCTCACCTCTGGCCATGATTCAGGTGAGCCCAGAGTGGGATTCACTGAGCTCTCACCAGGCTGGGGCTGACCCAGGGGTGCCACAGAGCCTGAGCTGCTTCTGCTGCAACAGCACAGCCAAGGAGGCGGCAGGAGACGATGAAAGGTGGTGAAAGGAAACCAAATGAGAGCTCAAAGCGCTCCTCACTTCACCCTCAGCTGCCACAAGAGCCACTCGGAAATTCACGAGAGAGAAGGTGAAGCACTGACAGGGCAGGTTTTGTGTGGCGCTCTTTGTGCTGTGTCCCCTGGTTGTGTCAGAGCCCCAGAGCACTCTGTCCCCTGCCCCTGCCCCCCATGGCTTTGAGCTCCCCTCGCAGAAACCCCTGGGGTGAAGCAGAAGAGGAGCAGCCCCACACCAGGGCCACGTGCACGAAATCACCTGAGGATCAGGAAAAAAGTCCCAGCATGACCTCTAAGAGCAGTCCAACCCCACTGCAGCTGCAGCAGGATTATCTCCAGGGAATCGGGGCTCTGTGTGTCAGATTCCGCATTCAAGACACCCCAATTTATCTCCCTTGATTCAATGACAGGATTTATCTCAGTCCGACGTTATTTCAGCATGTCATGGAACCACAGAAGGTCCTGAGCTGGAAGGGACCCCAAAAATCCTAAAGTCCCACCCCAGGCCCTGCCCAGACCACACCAACCCCCCCTGTGCATCCCTGGAGCGCTGTCCCAAGGCTCCTGGAGCTCTGGCAGCCTCGGGGCCGTGCCCATTCCCTGGGGAGCCTGGGCAGTGCCAGCACCCTCTGGGGGAAGAACCTTTCCCTGCTCTGCAGCCTGAGCCTGCCCTGGCCCAGCTCCGGCCGTTCCTGGGGGATTCAAATTTCTTCCACCAAGAAATGTGAAGCTCTTTTTAATGGACTGCACTGTGACCGGGATACGCAAAGCAATCACACGGAGTCAAGAGATTTTCGCAGGGCAGAGGGTTCCTCCGAGCCAGCTCAAGGCTGAGCCAAGGTGGAGAACAAGGCGGAGAGCCCTCTGCCTGTTTATTTCTTACTTTTTATACATTTGTGGGTCTGGCTGTGGATTGGCTTCTGGAGTTATCACCTCCCAGCCGAATGGCCAGACCAACTGTCAGTTACAATTGTTTTCAGGTTAGAAATATGCAAACAAAGGACAGAGAATGAAAAACAAAGGATTTGTTTATGTTACATCTGTGAGAAAAAGGTAGAAACTGCTCCTAATATTGTACAGTAGCTAAAAGGTCTGACTCAATTTTATAAACAATCAAAAAGCTTTAAAAAACTCAGAAAAACCAGGGTGACATCTCACCAAAAGTTCCAGCTGTAGGAGATAAGGGAGGAAGGGCTGGGAATTGAGTACCTGGAAGTGAAATCCTCTAATTTAAACCCACCTTTCTCCTGCTGTGGCATTGCAAAGGGAAAGGGAACTGGGCATTTTTCTGTCTGAAATGAGAAGTTTTTGGTTTCTTCTGGAGCTGTGGGGTGGATCTGCAGTGGGAGTAGCTGAGCAAGGAGTGTGGGGCGGGCACCACATCCATCCTCCTCTGCCTTCTTCCCGAAAAGCCCCTCTGCGGAGGGCTCATCCCCTTGGATGTGCATTCCCTGCAGGAATAAGGACGGCCCCACATTCCAGCGTGCCAAAGCCAGCTGCTGGAGAGGTGTCCTGGTGCTGGCCTGGCTCTCCATGCCAGAGGAGCTCTCTGCCAGCTCGCAGCTCATTGCTTCCTTCTTTCAACGCAAAATGGAAAATTTTAATCAACTTTTGCATTAAAATCCTCCTGAACCTCTCAGGCTGGGCTGGGGTTTCCTGCCATGATCTTATCTTGTGTGACTGCACTTGGTCTGGGTTGTGTGGCTCATTTCCACACCAGCAAGGAAACCAGGGCCTTGTTTTTCTCTGACACACATCAGAGAGAGTTCCTCACATTCAGCCTCTGGATCTGCTGGATGGGATGGGGGAATTTGGGGTTTGCTGTCCTGCTCTCACCCACTCCTCTTTCAGAAAAAATGGATATTTAGGGCCCAGCTCATTTATTTTGCTCAGGCCTCCTTTTAAGTGAAACTTGAAAAAGCAATTTCTGCCCATATTTCCCATGCTGGCAATTGGGGGGTTGGACCAACAGCAGAAGTAAAGGAAGAAAAACCTGTTTGGGAGCTTGAACGCAAAACCTCTCAGGCACCTTGCAGTCAGGTGTGATCTCCATGTGTCTTCATTAAGAGATCCCTCCCCTCCCAAGCGGCACCAGCAGCTGTAAAGAGACTCTGGATCGATGCAATTTCATCCTTGACAGGGTTCAGAGCTGCCCTGGGAGCTGAAATGCTGTTCCATTAAGCTGAACTCGTGTTAACTTTGTAGTGTCCTCGTGTAATGAGATCTGGATATTCCTCCTTTTCCTGCCAGCTCACGAGCAAATTGCAAAGTTCATTTGCTTCGTGGAAAAAAAGGGAAGACAGCAGAGTGACTCTTGAACAAGCTGGCATCAGACAGGCCCAGGGAAAACCTGACACATGCTCATTCAGACGCTGGACAGAATTTGAGACTGGGAGGGACAGGGTGGGCCAGGGGCTCCCGGTCCCTCTGCAGCCCAGCGTGCCTGGGTGGGTGCTCGCCCTGGGAGTGCCACAGCTCTCCTGGAAGCTGCAGCTGGGGGCTCAGAGAGCGGGTGAGTTTGGTCTCAGATTATTTCTAGGTCTTCTGCAGCTGACACAGAGGCACAGAGAGGGGCTGTGCTCAGCTCCTGTCGCCTCCAAACCTCGCTTCCCCTTTCCAGGCCAAGGCAGAGCCTTGCCCCCCACGGCTCCTTCGCCAGGACGGCTCATGTACTGGCTTGAGGGCAAAACCAGCGAGAGACTCCAAGTCAGAAAAAACAGTTTAATAGGAGAGAAAGAAAGGTAAAATAAAACAAAACGCATGCAGTTGTACAAAATATCACTGACAGAGTCAGAATACAACCTGAAACCGTGGTGGTAGCAGTCCAGATGAAGCGGTCTTGTTGAAGCAGTGTTCCCACAGAAAGGTCTGGTAGCTCTTGTCCTCTGGGAATCCAGTGGGTAAGGCTGCCTGTGCTGTCCCAAATCCCAGATTGCATCCAGGTGGGAATGCTTGGCTCCTCCCCCTGGGCGGAGCATCTCACAATGGACTGATATCATTTTATCAGTCTTGCAATGGGTCCTTGATTGCCCATTAAGCAGAGATAGCCCCCAGAGGGAGTTACCTGTGAGTCATGCAGCAGGGCATTGATGGGCCATGGACAGGAGATAGTCTGGAGGGAGGGGGCACGGGAAACAGTGCACAACTTAGTTTCAACAGCTCATGTAGGTGGAGATAGAATACAACTTTGGGCACATCTTACACTGTAACCTAGGACAGCTCAGCACCCCTGGCTGTGCACCCCCACTGCCCAAAGCCTGTCTGGGTCCCTCTGGGAGCACAGAACTGTTCTGTGCCCAGCCCGAGCAGCAGCCACAGCTGGCACACGTGAGCCCAGACCACAGCGGTTTCCTCCTCGCCCGCGGCGCTGCTCGGGCCCTGCCTGAAGTGAGAGGTTGGTGCAGCTCTGCAGGAAAAGTTATTTCAGCTCTGCCAGAGCTGTGCTGATGTGGGTGGCAGATAAGGCCTGGGACACGTGTGCCTCACTGCGGGGGCAGAGGGCTCAGGGCCACCGAGCCGGGGGGAGCCCGGGGTGACAGCAGGGCTATCCCAGAGCTCAGGGCACAGCTCCGTGTCCAGTGGCTCTGGAATACCCCAGGGAGGAGACTCCAGCCCCTCTCTGGGCTCTGCTCAGCGCTGGGCACTGCCAGGGCAGTCCTGCCCCCTGTGCAGGGGAATTGCTGGGCTCAGGCCCTGCCCGTGGATCTGGTGCCACTGCTGGGCCTGGAGCAGAGCCTGGAGCAGAGGCTGGAGCAGAGCCTGGGCACAGGGACACCCAGGGAGACACAGGGAGACACAGGGACACCCAGGGACACACAGAGAGACACAGGGAGACACAGGGATACCCAGGGACACACAGGGACACACAGGGAGACACAGAGATAGACACGGACACACAGGGACACACAGGGAGACACAGGGACAAACGAGGATACACGGGGAGAGACACAGGGACACCTGGGGACATTCAGGAACACACAGGGACACTCAGCGACACATAGGGATACACACAGGGACAGACAGGGACAGATGGGGACACACAGGGACAGACCGGGACAACCAGGGACACCTGGGGACATTCAGGGACACCCGGGGACACCCAGAGACACACAGGGACACTCAAGGACACATAGGGATACACACAGGGACACTCAAGGACACAGGGATACACACAGGGACGGGCAGGGATACACACGCAGGAATGGATGGACAGAGCAGCTGTGGCTGCCCTGGATCCCTGGCAGTGCCCAAGGCCAGGCTGGACACTGGGGCTGGGAGCGGCCTGGGACAGTGGAGGTGTCCCTGCCATGGCTGGGGTGGGATGGGATGAGCTTTCCAATCCCTTCCAACCCGTGGACAAATTCCTTCCAAATGTGGGCAATGGTTCCCACGTTTCCCATGGAGCAATATTCCCACATATTCCTGTGGATAGGTTGGAGGCTGCTCAGCTCAGCTCAGCCCCGGTGCAGGGTGGAAACCCCTTCCTGCAAAGCTCTCCCAGGATGGCAGCAGGGAATAATCCAGCAAGTTCCATTCTTTCCGTGATTCTCTGATTCCATGGAGATCTCCTAAGCTGGGCCCAGACATGGATTTTTCACTGCACATCATCCCTGGGCGAGTGCAGAATTCCAGGGCCAGGACTGAGCCTGCAGTTCCCGACCTTCCTGCATCTCCCAGCTCGGTAAACTCAGGACAGAATGAACTCTGGAGGCTGGGGTTTGATGGCCCTGTTGGAAAATTTGGGGAAAACCATTCTGGTTCAATGTGAAAAAAACCCCAAAAGATTTGGAGGTTTTCCTCATAATAATAAAAGAAGAAAAGTGATGGTTTTGCCAATGCAGAGGCACAGCTACACTTACAGCGGGATCTTTAATATTTTTTGTGTTTCTTTTTACACTTTGGAATACTGGTATTGTATTTCCCTCACCTCTGGAGCAAAAGGCAATTTCAAAGCATAAAACCAGGATAAAAACCACTGAAACAAAACTCCCTGCCTTTGTCATTTCTCGTCTTCCTTCTGCTGGCAGTTAAATCCAAAATATTAATAAACTGATAACTGTTATCTCAGAATTTCCTGGGATTTAAACCCTTTGTGTTCGGCTCACTTGGAGACTCATCCATCCAGTGTTCCCTGGAAATAAATTCCCTGCTGGGAATTTGGCCCAAGGCCCCTGAATTGTGTTTTTTGCTTTGTTCTCCAGGTCATGAGCGTCCTGCTGCTGATCGAGTATTCCCTGGAGGTGGCCAACGGGAAGGGTTTCTGCAAAGACCTGGACAAGGATTACTACAGAATTGGTGGGTCCTGGGAATGCTGGGGAGCAGCTGTGGGGCAGGGAGGGATCCCTCAGTCCTGCATTGCTCCCTCTGCCTTTTCCATCAAAGAATTTGGAATTCTGGGTCAAAAGCTCAGGAAGGACTTCAGGCTGTGTTTGGGGTTTGCTTTAGGTCAAGGCTCTGTAGGAGACCGATGTGGAGCCCAGAGAAGTTTTGATTTCCGAAGATCAGCCCAAACTCTGCAGCACCTGCAGAGTCCTTCAGCTCCCTCTGGAATCTCCTGTGGATTCCCCTGGCAATCCTGGTTTCCCTTCCTCCCCCTTTTCCCCAGATCATTCCAGCCTCACACACACTCCTGACTTCCTTCACGTTCTGGGCATTCCCAGGGATACACTGAAGTGTCCGAGAACTCCTCAATGGACAGAGGGGAAAATCCCACCCCACACTGATCCCATGGATGTGTGGGCTGTGGGACACCGCCACCAACACCCCTCCATGCCATGGAGCCATTTCCATGGAGCCATTCCCATGGAGCCATTTCCATGGAGCCATTCCCATGGAACCATTCCCATGGAACCATTCCCATGGATCTCCTGCCTCTCATCTGGACAGTGCCACACCACCCCTTCCTGCTCCTGTGACCCCCATTCCCAGATTTTCCCAGCCCCTGGTGTGTTCTTCCAGAACACTGGTGGCTGGAAGAGGCAGCCAAGCTGCCCCACAGCTCACAATTCCTGAAGGATTGAATTCCTCCAGAAGGATCCAGCTCAGCTCCTTGCAAAGACCCGGAGCTGTCTCTTGAGGTGCCATCTAAAACAAACAGCGCCCCAGCCCTCGAAATTGCCCAACCAGGATGTTCGGTGAGAGCTGTTTGGAAACAAGAGCAGGGGCGGTTCCTTTCTTGAGTCATTTTCCACGTAAAACCACGAGCTGCCATAACCCTGGGAGCAAAAGGAGGAACCCAGCCCCCATCTGTGCCCCGTCCATGCCCACAGAGAGAAAAACACGACCCCTGGGATTGCTGCTCCCTGCTTTTCCAGAGAGGCTGTTCCTGGGCTGAAAATTCCCTGTACGTGGAGGAAAAGGAGGCTGGGTACAGATTCCTGCACATTCCAAAGTCTCCTGTTGCCAGGACAGGAGACAGAAATAGGGAAAAGCACCAAACCAGGAATAGGCAGTCCTGGGGAAGTTATAAAAGCTGGCTTCACGTTTTTCCAAGGAAAGAGGCACCACTGGGATCCCCCAGGGCTGTTTGACATCAGCACTGCAAGGTTTGGTTCATCCAACAAAATCACGGAATTCTGGACTGGAAGGGACTTTAATCACCCAGTTCCAAGGGGAAGGGCATCAGCAATGAGCAAAAAATGGGATTTGGGGTGAGTCCTGCTGATAGGAACCCAAGCAAGGGGCAGTGCAATGGTTCCCGTGTTTCCCATGGAGAAATATTCCCAAATATTCCCAAATATTCCCGTGAGGGTGTTGGAGGCAGCTCTGCTCAGCTCAGCCCCCAACGCAGGGTGCAAACCCTTTCCTGCAGAGCTTTCCCAGGAAATAACCCAGCAGGGAATAATCCAGCAGGGTCCAGAGCCAGGACTGGGATCAGCACAAGGAAACCGGAGCATCCATCCATCCATCATCCATCCATCCAACTATCCATCCATCCATCCATCCATCCATCCATCCATCCATCCATCATCCATCCATCCATCCATCCATCCATCCATCCATCCATCATCCATCCATCCATCCATCCATCCATCCATCCATCCATCTATCCATCCATCCATCCATCATCCATCCATCCATCATCCATCCATCCATCATCCATCATCCATCCATCCATCCATCCATCCATCCATCCATCCATCCATCATCCATCCATCCATCATCCATCCATCCATCCATCCGTCCGTCCATCCATCATCCATCCATCCATCATCCATCCATCCATCCATCATCCATCCATCCATCCATCCATATCCATCCATCCATCCATCCATCATCCATCCATCCATCCATCCATCATCCATCCATCCATCCATCCATCCATCATCCATCCATCCATCATCCATCCATCCATCCATCATCCATCCATCCATCCATCCATCCATCTATCCATCCATCCATCCATCCATCCATCCATCCATCCATCCATCCATCCATCCCTCATCCATCCATCCATCATCCATCCATCCATAATCCATCCATCCATCCATCCATCCCTCCATCCATCATCCATCCAACTATCCATCCATCCATCCATCATCCATCCATCCATCATCCATCCATCCATCATCCATCCATCCATCCATCCATCCATCCATCCATCCATCCATCCATCCATCCATCCATCCATTCCTGTAAAATGTGCTCACAGTTTCAATATTTGATGGGAATTGGAGAACTTGGTGCAAATGTGACCTCAAGGGTTTCCTTCCTCTTTCAGGGTTTGGTTGTTTTGCTGGTTTTGGGGGGTTGGGGTGGTTTTTTGTTGCTGTTGTTTGTTTGGGTTTTTTTGTCTGTTTGTTTTTGTTTTGGGTTTTTTTGTTGTTGTTGTTTGGGGGTTCATTTTTTGTTTATTGGGGTTCTTTTGTTTTGTTGGTTTGGGGTTTTGATTGTTTGGGGGTTTGATTGTTTATTTGGGTTACTCTTTGTGGTTTATTTGTTTGACTTTTTGTTCATTTGGGGGGTTGAGTTTGGGGTTTTTTTGGATTGTGTGTTTTTGGTTTTTTGTCATGGCCCCAACCCATCCCTGCTGCAGCAAGTGAGGATGACTCTGTTTCTTGGGAACAAGCAGGAGGCAGCCAGCTCATGGGATGTTGTTTTCCCATGGTTTTCCTTTTCTTCCCATTCCTTTGTGGTTGTGGGGTTGTGGGGGTTTTGTTTCTTTGTTGTTTTGTTCAGGGGGGTTGATCCAGGCTCTGCTTGGAAGATCCAGCTGGGCAATTAGCTGGCAATGGTCACTTCCCAATTAATTAGGGATCCTGCCAGAGAGCTGGAGCAGGACCCATGGAGAGAGAGGTAGGAAAATGCAGCTGTGCTGGACCCCAGAAAATCCCAGGATAAGGAAAGAAATCCTCTCTGGGCAAATTCCTGAGTCCTGGGAGATATCCAGGAGGAAAGGCTTTGGGAATTTGGGTTTTAATGGGATTGGGACTGGCTCCTTTAGGGAAACGGCTTTGGGAGTTTGGGTTTTAATGGGATTGGCTCCTTTAGGGCTGGTCCCACAAAGGCTGAGTCTGGCTCCTTTGTTAAGCTCTGTTTTGGGTTTAGGCTGTTCCCTGTTAATCTTTGGCTCTTTGTGCACCACATCCCAGCCTTGGTTCTACTCCCCTGCTCCTCAAAGGTGGGGTTGTTGTTCTGCCTTGGAATTCTGGCTTTCCCACAGCGCTGGGAGCCGAGGGAAAGCAGCAGTGGCTGCCTTTGGAGGGGGTTGCCCTTCGTGTTCCTGATTTTCTCCAGGAGGCAGAGCCCTTTCCCCTCCTCCCTCCCTGCTCTCCCTCGGGGTTTGCTGAGTTTGGGGATTCTCTCTTCATTGTCCATGAAGATTTCTTCCTCCTCTGGGTCTCATTTCCCACGACCTCCTGCACTGGGGTTTTATCAGGTTGTGAGGAAAAGCTGTTCCCTTGCTTTGCACCATCAGAGCGCTCCTTTCCTGGTGCAGGGTAAGTGGATAATTTGGATCATTCCCTTCTGGATGGCTCCATCCCCCTCGAGATCAGCTTTTTTTGGCTCCCTGGGGGGTTTTTCTGCCAAGCCTGAGGAAGGAAGAGGCTCCTCGTGCTGGGGGGAGGAAATGCTGGGCAGAGCTCCTTTCCACACTGAAGGTTTCCCGTCATCTCCAAAGCTCATTTCTGGAGGAGATTTAAAGAGGAGACAGCAGGGGAATTGAAAATCCTGTTTGTATCAATTGAAATGAATTTAAATTGCATTTAAATGAACTCTGTCAGCGGAGGGAGGATTGGAGGGGTGGCACTGCTGCTGCCACCTGCCCAGATGTGGCTCAGGAAGGACTTCAACAAACCTGGGAATGTTCCAGGGCTTCTCAGTGCATTTTTAGTCTTTCTTGAGTTGGGGGGAGATTTGTGTCCCTTTGCCCTGGGGGAAACTTTTGCATTTCCCCCTAAACACAGCAAATGTCCAAATTCTGAAAAAGCTGTGACAGTTATCAGTGTTGGGGTCACCTGCCTGAAGAACAGGGACAGGTTTCTCTGCCTTGGCTTCTTCGGGAATGATTTTATCCTCTGGGCAACAGCAACAAAACAAAGAAATTTAATTAAGAAATATTCACTGTAATAAAGAATATCCACTTCTAGAAAGGGAATAAAGGATGATTTGGGGTCTGCCCAAGCACTGAAATCTTCCCTCACCAGAGGGGGACCAAAGCTCCAGGTGAACACTCAGAGCTGGAGGAGATGGAGATGAATTTTTGTGGGGAAAAAAAGGGTGATATGGAGCAGTGAAGGATTTCAGAGCAGCTGGACTATGACAGGGACTCTACAGGCACAATTCCCAGAGTTCTTCATGAAAACAGTGAGAGGGTGATGGATAAAACAGAGTTAGGCACTGGATTTATTCACGGTTGTGTGGAATATCCTCAGCTGGAAGGGGCCCCCAAGGATCATCAGTCCTGTACACCTATGGGAAGGATCAGCTGCTTTAAAAAAAAGACAGAAAAATCAAATGTTTGGCTCCTTCCTAGCAGAATTGAACCCTTTCTTGAAGCATTCAGGAACTGAAGAACCCAAACTGGCCAGTGCTGTTTTAAACTCGGGTGAAACGGAAGGAAAGGAGTCAGAGGAGGCTCTGGGAAAGGTTGTGCAGAGGCAGGTAAAGAGCAGAAGCAGCAGAGTTTTGCCTCTGGAGAGGGGAATCAGCACCAGGGTAAGCTGTGATTCCAGGGGAGAAAACTGCTTCCAGGCAAAGGTTGAGCAGGAACTCCATGGATATAAAACATCACCCCCTGCACCCAAAGCAGCTGCCAAAAATCACCCTAAACCCCCTCACATTGTATTTTTGAGGTGTCCCTTGCATCCCACAGCTGCAGAGTTGGTGGGACAGATCATCCCCTGGTGTTCCCTGGCCTCACCAGTGGTGGGGGATTAAAATTCCTGCTCTTCTCTGAGAGATTCTGAAGATCCTTCAGCATTTCACTGCTGGTTCCTTTATTTGCCTGTCAGTCTCTAAATAATTTCCAGCTCATAGCCATCAGCCAAAGCCCTCTGGGCTTTTTGAATACTTCATGTTGTAGCCTGGGATATTTCACATTTCAGGCCTTGGTTCCCTCGAGCTCACAACCTGCATGGCCTGGTGGATGCAGGAACTTCAAAGAGAGGTGAAAAACGGATATAAAAAGGGAAAAGAGGGTTAATTCCAGCTGCATGGCATTAATTCCTCCACAGACACAATTCTTTGTGCCATCCCTTAGGGGTGGGATGGAGTTGGGACGTCTTTTGGTGATGTGGTGATTCCTTTTATTACTTTTGTTCTTTTCAGCTGATGTCACCACCAGTTTCCTGCTGATCCTCATGTTGCTTGTCATCAGCTTCCACCTCCTGCTTGGGGTGCTCAAGGTGCGTTCCCCACAAATGACAATCAGGGTTTGGATGGTGCTCACTGGAATTATGGTCAAAAAAAGCAGGAAAACCCCCCAGAACCACAGAATCACACAAGGGAAAAAAGGCAGATAAAAATCCCAGAATCCCAAAATCATACAGGAAAAAAAGGCAGATAAAAATCCCAGAACCACAGAATCACACAAGGGAAAAAAGGCAGATAAAAATCCCAGAATACCAAAATCATACAGGAAAAAAGGCAAATGAAAATGTCTCCTGGTTCCAGACTGGTTTGAAGCATCAGGTTCTCATGAAAAGCTTCAAACAGCCAGATTTACCAAGTCAGTGCAACATTTCCATCTGGGCTATGTTTGGTGTTAAATGAAGGAGATTTTATGATTTAGAAAGGTTTTCTTGCCTCATTTCCTTGCTCTGTTGCATGTCAGGTCCCGTGAGAGAGCTGTTACTGCCCTGTTGCACCGGGGACTCATTTCCCGGCTCAGAAGGAGGAATGACCAGGCCTTGGGGTGGAAACCCCAGGAATCTGATGGTGGCAGAGTTCTAAGTATTAAATACCACCCAAATAATCCAGTTCTCCCTCCGGAGAGGTAAATTTTAGGGACAGTCAGAAGACAGCTCTGATGGGAAGTGCCAGAGTCACAGAGGGAGAATTCAAAGGAATTTTCCAAAAGGTGAAAAAAATCAGCACTGATGCCCTGTTTTCTCTGGATCAGTTGTCACTGAAATCAGAAATCCCGGGGAAGTGTTAATTCTTGGAGCACGATCAGAGTCCTTCCGGGTGGAAATAACCGGCACTGCTTTTCCTCCTCAGAAGAGGGAGCGGCTCCTGATCCCCTTCCTGGCTCTGCAGGTCATTGATTTCCTCCTCAGCCTGCTGACCATGTTCAGCTCCTACATCCAGGTGCCCGTGGTCATCTCCGTGTCCTCGCTGGGCCACACGGTGGGTGGCAGCTCCTCCTCCTGGGCAGGGCACCTCCTGCCCTCCGGGGGGTGAGGGATGCGCGGAACGGGGGATCCCTGTCTTGGGGTGGCTCCAAGGAGTCACTTAGGTTGGAATGAAGGATCTTTATCCCGGGCTGTGGTTGGTCATGGAATCCTTTAGATGGGAAAAGACCTTTAGGGTCCTGGGAGGTTGGAATGAAGGGTGATTACCCTGGGCTGTGGTTCCACATGGAATCATTTAGGATGGAATGAAGGATCAGTACCTTGGGCTGTGATTGGTCATGGAATCCTTTAGGTTGGAAAAGATCTTTAGGATCCTGGGAGGTAGGAATAAAGGGTCGTTATCCTGGGCTGTGGTTCCTCATGGAATCCTTTAGGTTGGAAAAGACCTTTAGGGTCCTGGGAGGTTGGAATGAAGGGTGATTACCCTGGGCTGTGGTTCCACATGGAATCATTTATGATGGAATGAAGGATCAGTACCTTGGGCTGTGGTTCTTGTGAAACCCTTTAGTTTGGATTAAAGGATCATTATCTTGGGCTGCAATTCTTCATGGAATCCTTTAGGATGGAAAAGACCTTTAGGATCCTGGAAGGCTGGAATAAAGGATTGTTACCTTGGGCTGCGGTTTGTCATGGAATCCTTTAATTTGGAAAAGACTTTTAGGATCCTGAATCCAGACATGAGGCGGTTTCTCCAGGATGGAGACAGGATGCAATCCTTGGAGGCTGAAGGAAACCCGTGGCAGCTGGGATAATTATTTTCCCCAGTCTTGGAATGTTGATTTTCTCCTGGCGTTGAGGGAGGTGGCTCTGGGTGTGCCCCTGACAGAAGGGGTTTGCCAGAGATAAACTGGGATTGTCACTGCTCCGGCCAGAGGAGCTCGGGCGAAGCCCCACAAATGGTTTGCTCTTTGGGCCAGCAGAAGGCAAGGTTTGGGTTGGGTTTAAGGGAATTCAGTGGCTTAGACCCCGTGTGAACCAGCCACAGGCTCTGTGTGAAGTGTGAATAATCTGCAGAAGTGCTCCGATCCTGTGCCTGTAACCCAATTCCTGTCCCCCCCAGCAGGGCCACTCCAAGATTCCCCTGCTGGCGCTGCAGCTGCTGGATTTCTGCCTGAGCATCCTCACCCTGTGCAGCTCCTACATGGAGGTGCCCACCTACCTCAGCCTCAAGCCTGTCAACAGCGGGGTAGGTCTGACCCAGCTCCGCTCATTTTCCACACTGGGAACTCCTGCAAATCCCCATTCCGTGGCTGTGCCGCTTCTCTGAGCTCTCTGGAACATCCAGAACTGCTCAGGTTGACAACAAAGAGGGATTTCCATGTTCTCCCCGGCGCTGTTCCTGACTGACAGCTCCCGTGTTCCTTAAAAATACACCTTGTTTCTCCTTGTAGGAATCTGATGGATGCAAATTGCAGAGAGAAGCGATTCAGGTGGAGCTGCCTGCATGGAAAATGCCTCAAAATTCATCTTTATTAAACAGTCATGTTTAACAAGTCCCACCCTGGTGTTGTTATGAATAGATGGAATCATCACATTCCTAGGGAAGGATGGAGACACTGATTTAAGGCCCTGGGATCATGGTCCCAAGTTTCTCCCTGCAGAGAAAAGAGCAGGAAAGTCCCAGGCTGTTGGCAAAAGTCGAAATTAAAATTTTAAAAGTTCTCATTTAAACAGGGCTTTGGCCAAGGAGTGGAAAGAACAGGAGGAAAACAAAACAAAACAAAACAAAACAAAACAAATCCCTGTGATCCTGCTGCCGGTGAAAATCCACCGTTCCTTGTTCTGCCTGAACCTTGAACCCTCTCTGTGGGTGCCCCTGGCCGAGGGAACGAGTGCTTGGGGCTGAGACCTTCTCCTTTTCCCCCAGGGCTCTCTGCCAGCCCTGGAGAAGCTGCCAGCAGAGGAATACGCCAAAGTGATGATCACCTTCACCATCGCCTTCGTGGCCGTGCTGTTCCTCAAGGTAAACGTCTCTGCAGTGAGGCTCCCCCCGGGAAATCCAGCTTTAATTCTCTCCCAATTCTGCCTTGTCGGGCTCTCCTCGGGCACGGTGGGTGCTGTGCCTCCACATGGTTTATCCAAATCCCTGTGTTTACTTTTCTGTGGGGTTGAAAAAGCAAAATCCCTCTTGAGTCCCCAAATCGTCACTGCCCGTTCCTCTCTAGAGGGAGAAAAAGGTTGAAAACAAACACAGCAAAGCCCTCTGCTGCAATGTGCCCAAATAAATGAGATTATTGATGTTATATGAGATTATTTATACAAATATCTCCTTTTACACTTCTGTGTGAGTTACAAAGCAAAATCCCACTTTGTGTCCCCACATCATCACTGCCCATTCCTCTCTAGAAGGAGAAAAAGCCTGAAAACAAAGCCAAATAAATGAGATTATTGAGCAGCAGGTGAGATCTTTCATTTGGTGAGTGGCTGATGGGAGCAGGGTTCTCCACCCTGATTCTCCCAAAGTTCATTAAAACCAGGAGCTAAACCCTGCTGGTGCCTCAGGAAGCTCCACTGGAGAGGGTTTTTATTCTTTTATTGCTTCAGTGGCTCAGAGAAGTGCTTTTTACACCTTCAGCCCCACAAAGAAAAGCAGATTCTTGCAGGCACTTGGGCAGAAAGTGCTGCTTGTGAGTTGGAAACCATTTTATATTCTGAGCCTTCCAGGTGGGCCAGATAAGCCAGTGAGGAGTGGAGAGTTTTGCACGGATGCACTTCAGGCATGGCTTTAAAATCTTTTTTAATATTTGCATGGAGTGTGCAGCAGGAGCAGAGATAACCCCGAGCCCCAGCTGGCAGGAATCTCCCTGACCTGGCAAACGGATTAATTGGAATTTTCCACAGCTTTGCCCACAAAATGCTGGACTTGCAATGGGTTTTTGTGCTGGGGTTGTAAGAGGACTCCTGGTCTACTCAACTCCCCAAAAAGCCATCAGGACCCGCATCCTTTAATCCCAGTCCAATCCCTCTCCTCTTCCATGGGTAAAATCCCATGGAATTCCCTCCCTGCAGCCTCCCAGCTCAGGGCACCATGGGGCTGGGCCTGCATTACCTGTGTTCAAAATTCCATGGAAGAAACATTCCAAGGGCAGGGTGGGGCTGAGGCCGTGGGGAGGCTCACTTGTTCAGGACAGGATCACTTGTTCCAAATTCCTTGGAAAAAACATTCCCAGGGCAGGGTGATGCTGCCAGGGCACCATCAAGGCAATTCCCCGTGCTGGTGTCTGCATCCACGAGTGATCCAAAATCCATGGAGTGATTCGGGTTGGAGGCACCTTTAGGTTCACCTCACCCCTGCCATGGCAGGAACACCTTCCACTGTCCCAGGGTGCTCCAGCCTGGCCTTGGACACTTCCAGGGATGGGAGGTGGGCAAATATTCCAAAATCTTTGTCTGGCTTTGGAATCATAAAGCCCTCCAGCACCACAGGGACAAGAAAGCAGAAATTAATTCCTTGTGATTTCGATTTACTTCAAAAACAAAACTGGGGAGTGCATTCCTTGTTGTAAGATTTTAACTTATTTCAAAATGAAAATCGGGGAATGCTTTCCTTTGTTGTATGATTTTGATGTATTTTAAACCCAAATTCAGGGAATGCATTCCTTTGCTGTGTGATTTTTATTTATTTCAAACCCCAAATCAGGGAGTGAATTCCTTTGCTGTGTGACTTTTATTTATTTCAAAATGAAAATTGGGGAATGAATTCCTTTGTTGTATGATTTTGATGTATTTTAAACCCAAATTCAGGGAATGCATTCCTTTGCTGTGTGATTTTTATTTATTTCAAACCCCAAATCAGGGAGTGCATTCCTTTGCTGTGTGACTTTTATTTATTTCAAAATGAAAATTGGGGAATGAATTCCTTTGTTGTATGATTTTGATGTATTTTAAACCCAAATTCAGGGAATGCATTCCTTTGCTGTGTGATTTTTATTAATTTCAAACCCCAAATCAGGGAGTGCATTCCTTTGCTGTGTGATTTTTATTTCAAACCCCAAATCAGGGAGTGCATTCCTTTGCTGTGTGATTTTTATTTCAAACCCCAAATCAGGGAGTGCATTCCTTTGCTGTGTGATTTTTATTTATTTCAAAGCCCAAATCAGGGAGTGCATTCCTTTGCTGTGTGATTTTTATTTATTTCAAAGCCCAAATCAGGGAGTGCATTCCTTTGCTGTGTGATTTTTATTTATGTTTTAGACTGACTGGGTTTTTTGCATGGATGACTGGAGGATTTTACCCAGTTTCTATGACAGCTCCAGATTTGCTCTCTGGATGAAGAGACCTTGGAAGCAGGAAGGGTTCTGCAAAATTCCCAAAAGATGCTCAAAGTTTGGATTTACTCCCAATCTCTGGAATGTTGAGATTGATTTTTTTCAGCTCAGATATTTTATTCCTTCTCTTTGTCTTGGCTTCGTGTCAACACAAGCGGCCCTCATTGTCCTGGGAATGCTCGGCTGCACAGCCCCGGTTTGGGATCTGTGGCTCCCTGTGTTCCCTGAAAATCCCAACTGTTCCCGAGCACATTCCCAGGCCAACACAAACACCGGGCACACGACTCTGCCGTGCTGCTCTGAGCAGGGAAAATATTGATTTAACAGGGCCAGTCCCACAGACTCCGCTTATTTCCCTGGGCCACAACCCCTCAATCCATCCTTTCTCCTCAGAAAGGCTCCGTTCATTGCGGGGATGAATCCATGGGGTGCCAGGAGATCCTGTCAGGGAGCTGCAAAGGTGGGATTTTGCTGAATGAAGGGATTTTGGGGCAGTCCTTGGGTCTCTGTGGTGCCTCTGGTGCTTTCCTGAGGCATCCGGACTTTGTAACCTGCTCCGAAAAATGACATCCAGGCCACCATTTCCTTTCCTACCTTGGGATATTGTGATCTCAGAGGTGCCCAGTGTTGTGTTTCATGGATTTTATGTTTAATCGCTTTATATTTACTGGATTTCCAGTCCCACCTCGGTGTTTTGAATTCACAGAATCCAGACTTTATAACCTGCTCTGAAAAATGACATCCAGGCCACGAATTCCTTTCCTACCTCGGGATATTGTGATCTCAGAGGTGCCCAGTGTTGTGTTTCATGGATTTTATGTTTAATCGCTTTATATTTACTGGATTTCCAGTCCCACCTTGGTGTTTTGAATTCATGGAATCCAGACTTTATAACCTGCTCTGAAAAATGACATCCAGGCCACCATTTCCTTTCCTACCTCGGGATTTTGTGATCTCAGAGGTGCCCAACGTTGTGTTTCATGGATTTTATGTTTAATCACTTTATATTTACTGAATTATTGATCCCAGTCCCATCCCAGCATTGTTCTGAATTCACAGAATCCAGACTTTATAGCCTTCAATAATATGAAAATACCCATAAAAATAAGGAAAAATGACACCAGAGCCACCATTTCCTTTCCTACCCGGGACACGGTGATCTCAGAGCTCTCAGTGTTGTGTTTGATGGGGTTTATGTTTAATCACTTTATATTTACTGGATTATTGATCCCAGTCCCACCCCAGTGCTGTTCTGAATCCATGGAATCATAACATTCCTAGGGAAGGGTGGAGACACAGATTCAAGGCCCTGGGATCATGATCCCAAAGTTCTCCCTCCAGAGAAAAGAGCAGGAAAATCCCAGGCTGGTGGCAAGAGTGGAAATGCCCTTTTTTCCCTGCAGGGCCATGGGAAATTGCCCTTTTCCTTCTCTTTTCCCTCTTTTCCAGGCCTACATGTTCAAATGTGTCCTGAGCTGCTTTAAGTACATCAAAGACAGCAGGAGGGAGGAGGAGAAACTGGAGCCACAGGCAGTGGAAAAGGTAAGGAAAAGTGAATTTTCTCCAGAAAGTGGACCCAAAACAGTGGAAAAGGTGAGGGAAAAAAAATGGATTTATTCCTGGAAGTGGAGCCACAATAAGTGGAAAAGGAGTGTAAAAGTGAATTTATTCCTAAACATGGACTCAAAAGCAGTGGGAAAGGTGAGGAAAAGTGAATTTATTCTGTCAACAGGAATTCTTTAGACTGGTGATCCTTATCTCTGCTTTTTTGGGATCTGAGAGAATTTCCAGCCCTTCAAATCCCCAGTAGCAAGTGCTAACAATCCATTTTTAATTACAAAATATCCATTTAATTTTACTTCTGCATTAAATTTTAGAAGTCAATGTGCAAGGAATGTGAAACTCAGGCACAGTGGATAAATGGGAATGAATTCCCTGTGAGCCCTGATCCGGGAATTTGGGGTTAATTCCAGCTGGACTTTGGCTTCCGTAGCTAAGAGTGTTTAAAATCAGATTTTTCTTCACCTTTCTGCCTGGGAGTTCTGGAATTTCAGTGCTGTGAGGATGGATGGGCAGGAAAGAGGGAGGGACGTGGAATGCTGAGGATAGGGAATGCTGTGGGTATGGAATGCTGAGGGACGGAGAATGCTGTGGGTATGGAATGCTGTGGGATGGGGAATGCTGAGGGTATGGAATGTTGAGGATATGGAATGCTGAGGATATGGAATGCTGAGGATAGGGAATGCTGAGGGTATGGAATGCTGAGGATATGGAATGCTGAGGGTATGGAATGCTGAGGATATGGAATGTTGAGGATATGGAATGCTGAGGGATGGGGAATGCTGAGGGTATGGAATGCTGTGCGATAGGGAATGCTGAGGGTATGGAATGTTGAGGATATGGAATGCTGAGGATATGGAATGCTGAGGATAGGGAATGCTGAGGGTTGGCTTTTATCTTGGCTAATCTGCTGAGCCCTGTCTTGCCAATGGTGTCCCAGCTGTGCCCCTCTGTAAAATTCCTCAGTTTTCCTTGGGAATGGGGCTGGGATTCCACATTCAGGAGCCTTGGGCCATTTGCTGTCCCGGGAATGGGGCTGGCGCTGGCACAAGGTGGATCCAAGCCCTGCTGGATTCCTGCCCTTTGTGCCCCAGCCCCGTGCGGTTCTTTGTCCCTGCTCTGAAGCTGGCAGAGGAGCTCTCCAGGATGAATTCCCTGGGATCCCATAACCTCTGATCTCTTCCAGGCCGTGCTGCCGTCCTATGAGGAAGCCCTGGAATTGCCTTCCAAGGATTCCCCCCCTCCCTACGTGACCATCTGAGCCCAGCCCGGGGGAGAGGTGACACTGAGTGCTGCTGCTGCTGCCTCTCCCCTCCCGGCAGAGTCCCAGTGCTCACTCCAGAGCAATTCCCAGCTTTTTCCAGCCAGATCCTGCCGGGGAACTGCTGGAGTCCTGTCCCGCTCTGGAACCTCCATCTCCTGACTCTGGCTCTGGTTGCCATCCCTGGATCTGGATTTGGCTGCTGCGGGGAGCAGGGCCGGCCCGAGCTCTGCGCCACCAGGACGGTGATCCTCCTCTGGCTCTGCAGGGAGTCCTTTGGAAGTGGGACTGAGGGATGAACAGGGAAGGAATTTTCTCTGGGATAACGCAGCCCTGCAGCTCTGCCCAGCCAGAATTCCTGCAGAAAAGGGATCAGCCAAAAATCCCCCGGCAACTGCAGCTCTCACCCTGTCTGCTTGTGAAGATTGACAGCGACCCAGAATCTCCAGCCCAGCACTGCTCTGCCATTTCATACCTGAGTGGGTACATTTCCCCTGCTTTCATGTGACTTGGAAGATGAGATTCAATTAAAATAAAAGCGTTAATGGCTTCCAGACTGTGAGTCTGATTTCTGAGGGTGTCTGATTGCTGAGTGAAGGAAGAAAGAATTTGATTTCTAAAAAATTAGTGAGCAAAAAAGGGTGCTTTGACCTTGCCCTGATCTTTTCTCATGCTTGTGCTGCTTGCAAAGGAAAAGCTGATATTTCTATTTCAATTTCCTCCCAAAATCTGCCTCTCTGCCTTATCAGCAGTGATAAGGATCTGCTCACCAGTGACTGCACAGCTCAGGCCCTGCAGATGTCACTGATGGCACTGCTGATGTCCCTGGAATCCTGCACCTGCTCCCCTTTCGGGATCATTTCCTGCTCTTTTCAAACATCACAGCATGAAAAAAAAAAAAACCAAACAAAAAAACCTGGGGTGTTCTCAGCCTTAAATAAAGTCTCCATTCCAGCCTCATCCAGATCTTGGATCGCAGCCCGGGGGGGCTGCTCTGCTCTGAGCCAGCCTCAATGGAATATTTAACAGCAAACTTCAATGGAATATTTGCAGAGGATGAATAAGAAATGTGGTGCTGCCCCTGCTCTTTTCACTGGATGTGCATTTCTGTAACGGGGATGAAGAGGATGATGTTGGTTGTATGTTTTCCAGATGATTTTCCCATCGAGGGGGGATAATTCTGGTTTTCTGTGCTCCATCTCCTTGTTCTGGGCACCAGGATGCTCCACAGCAGGCCTGGAGTCTGGAAGGGTGTCCCAGATGACATCTCAGTGGCTCCAGTGCTTTTAAACCTGCTCAGAAATCACCCCCAAAAGCACAAACCCTTCCAATCCTCCAAGCAGAAAATCAATTTTCTGCCCCCACGCCTGCTAATTGTTTAGCTGTAACCAAAGAGCAAGAGAGAAACTCGAAATTCGACCTGGAAACTTTGCAGAAAAGCCCAGATTATTGCAGCAAGGCCCAGCCCAGCCTCCTGCTGTATTCTGTGGAGAGATTAAAAATGGTCTTTGAATTGTTAATGAAATTGGTTACTGAGCACTGCACACATCCCTTGGCCACAGGGCCGGGCTGGCTGCTGGAGCTGTCCTCATTTCTCACCTTGGCTGCTCCAAGCCAGGCCTGGAGGAGGCCTTGGGGTGGGCTGCCAGGGTGGAGATTCCCTTTGGAAAAGCACATCTTGCCCTGAATATTCCTTATCAGAGCCTGGGACGGTGTGGGAAGGTTCTGGGGCATCTAACCAGGCTCCTTCCACCAAAACCCCATTAACTGGGGCTGCCCAGACGTGAAATGCTGGCAGTTCTCCTGGTTTCCAAAGCAGGGGAGGGTTCCTCAGTGTGATCCTGTTAAAACCTTTCCTCCACCTCTTTCAATGGTTCAGATTCTCCCTCTAATTAAATTCCCACTAATAATGGGGAATGCTCCTGGCTTTGAGTGGTTGCAGCAGGGTAAATCAGTCCCTGGGCCTCTTGCTTTAATTGACTTCGCTAATAGAGCTGCAGCAGCTAAAATAAGATCAGGACGTGCCTGGCAGACACGGGGTTGGTTTCAGTGTGGGTTCACACCTGCTCTAACTGAGCCTGGCTCTAACCAAGCCAGCCCATCTCCTGCCTGGGGCAGAGCTTTCTCTCCAGGGCTCAGCATTCCAGCGTCCCAGTTCCCTGTGAGAGCCTCCAAACCCCCAAAGCCGATAAAATGTATGGATTTATTGTGAGTTCCCAGCCAGGCCAGGGCGGAGCTCGAGACAGGACGTGGGCTGGGGTTTCTGAAATGCCCCAGGGCTCGGCCAACACAAACAGCCCAGCCCGGCCCAGGCTGCTCACGAGCCCACCATGGCCCCGCCAGTGCTCGGCCTGAGACTGAGAAAAGTCTTTTAAATTCCCCTGTTATTCTGGTTTGGCTTCCCCAAACTGATTTGTTGATGTCTCCCCAAGCCAGGCTGAGCTCACGCAAAGATCTCAGTGCTGCTCAACGCTGCTCCAGGCTCGATTTTGGTCAGTGCTGAGGAGTAGTTTGAGCAGCAGTTCTCTGGTGGAGGGGAAAGATCGAGCTGATGATTGAGCTGAGGATCTCAGCACTGGCAGCACAGATAAATGAGAGGGTGTGGACCGAAACAGCAACATCTCCTGGAGTTCGAGATGTTCCTGGGCTCCAGGGATGACAATTAAATTCCCTGGCTGCCTGTGGCTTTTCCCACCCAGGAGAAGCTCCAGTGGAAAAGGGGATTTTGTGGAACATTCCTGCCAATGGAAGCATTTTACAGTGATTTTGGATGGGCTTGGAGCAACCTGGGATAGTGGAAGGTGACCCTACCCATGGCAGGAGGCGGCACTGGATGGGCTTTAAGATCTCCTCCAGTCCAAACCATTCCAGGATTCTGAGAATCTCTGATTGCTGGGGTTTTTGTGTGCCTTGCCTTGATCCATCAGGTGTTTGGGGTCATTCACCGTGGAGACAAGGAGCTGCCCACACAGCGACCACATTTACACCTGGTAAATCTTATCCTGCTGTTCTTTCAGAGAACCATCAAATCGTGGAAAATCCTCAGCTGGACGGATCCACAGGGATCATGGATCCAACCCTGTCCCTGCCCAGACCCCAGCAATCCCCCCTGTGCATCCCTGGAGCGCTGTCCCAAGGCTCCTGGAGCTCTGGCAGCCTCGGGGCCGTGCCCATTCCCTGGGGAGCCTGGGCAGTGCCAGCACCTCTGGGGGAAGAACCTTTCCCTGCTCTGCAGCCTGAGCCTGCCCTGGCCCAGCTCCAGCCGTGCCCTGGTGCTGTCCCTGTCCCAGAGCAGAGCTGGGAGCTGCCCCTCGGGAGGAGCTGCAGATCCCTGAGCTCTGCCCTCAGTGCGCTCTGCTCCAGCTGCACGCTCCAAGAGCCCTCAGCTGCCCCTCCAGACCCTTCCCCATCTCCGTGCCCCTTCTTGGTTGCTCTCTAACACCTTCAGACCTTTTTTCTATTGTGTCACCCAGAACTGCACAAAGTTCTCGAGCTGTCCCAGCCATTTCTAGCACAGAAACAGCCTCAGGGGCTCCTGGGCCAGGCCAGAACTGGGGAATTGCACAGGTGGAGAAATCCAGGCACGGATGGAGGAGCAGAGCCGTGCAGGTGGTCAGCGGGAGAGGCAGGAACTGTGCCCAGGAGCAACTCAGTCCCTGGGGAAGGTATGGGCACGGGGAACAAGCAAAAAGTGATCCCTGTGAAATGAGTGTGACCCATAAAACACACAAACAAGGCCCAGCCATAAACAGCATTTGCTATTTCCAGCAGCAAGCCCCAGGGATATTTGCCAGCTCTTTGCAGCTGGAAGGATAAACAGAAATTCCTTTGATCCTGACTCGGTGCAGGGGTTATTTTCAAAGCCACTCCTTCCTCCCTAGCCTTTCCTTTTCATCATTTGTTGGATGCTTTGCTCTGCTCCCGCTGCTGTAATTCCACTTTTCCAGGGTGGGAAACGGGAATGCGGGAGGTTGGGAGGGATCCCTCCAGCCCTCAAACCAAAATTGTGGGGGTAAAACGCAAGAATTGGAGCTTGTGTTATCATTTCTTCTGCAGGGTGAAAAGTGGAACTGGGAATCCAGCTTGGAACACTCACCTGGAACATCAAAGGGAGCCAGAAATAGGCAGAAATTACGGAGCATTTTGTAAAACCTTGGGGCCTTTTGGAGGCTGGAAGGCAGCAGAGCTGTGTTTACTACAACTCCAGGGTTTGTTTAGAATGAAATAAAAACCAACAGCAAACAGCTCTGGGTTTGGCTGCTGCTCCCTTCCCAGCCTTTTCATTCTGCCTCATCTGTGGGACTCGGGATTCTTCCCTTTGGAGAAGAATTTCTGGTCCAGGGCTACAAAAAAAATAAAGAAAAATCCAGTACTTAACTCACAGAATTTTTAAGGTTGGAAAAAACCTTTCAGATCATCATGTCCAACCATGGTCATCACTAAACCACATCCTAAAGTGCCTAATCCACACATTTTTTGAGCAATTGCAGGGATTTGACTCCACCACTGCTCTGGGCAGCCTGTGCCAATTCCTGACCACCTTTTCCATGATGAAATTTTTCTTAATATCCATAAAAATCCTCTCCTGGCCCAGCCTGAGGTGATTTCCTTATCCTTCCTTCTGCTGGAGCCCCACTGGAAGTTTGGGAACATCTTGAGATCCCTGATTTCCCTTTTTCCCACAGAAATCCTTCCCGTTTTTCGGGGTCATTTCTATGGCAGTGACTCAGGGGCTGCTGCTGCATTTTGATTTTAACACTTGGGCTCACTGCAGGATGAAATTTACAGCGAGATATAAAATGCAGTCGGGGGTGTTTATTGGAAATGTGGAAATCCAAAGCTAAAATGCAGTTTTGAACTAAAACTCCAGCAGAACGAATGGCATGAGTGCGATCCTGCCTCTAAACAACAACTGCCAGCCCCATGGAAAATCCAGTGTTGTTTTTCCTGGCTTCTCCCAGCTGATCAGCATTCCTGGGAAGGGCTGTGATGGAAGAAGATCTGTACTTACATCATTTGTTCCATCAGAGTTATTTGTGTGATGACAAATGAGGAGTTGCCACCTCTCCCAGCTTTAATTTTGCATTAATTGTTTTCATTTTCAGTACTGGCTTGGTTTGGAAAGACAGGCGTCTGCTGAGGAAGGCAGGAGCCTCCCGTGAAGATGTAAACCTACTCCCTCCAAATTATTAGAATTTTGCAATTAAGGGGCTCTCAGGCAAAGATATGGGAATAGAACAACAGTTCTTTACTAGGAGTATTAAAAATACAAATGCAGTAGTGCAAAAAAAAAACACTGACAGAATCAGAATACAGCCTGTGTTACTAATGCAGTAGTACAAAAAAGCAAACAAACAAATCCTAGAATCCCTTTCAGAGTCAGAGCAGGACCTGACCGCTGTTGCTCAGGGCGCTGGTCACAGCCCGATCCAGCCCTCCTGCAGTGCCAGGTGTGGTTCTGGTGGAGCAGAGATGATCCTGCAGAAGGCTCCAGCGGTGCTGAGATGGCTCCGGTGTTCCTCTGGCAATCCCGGGCACACAGGCTGTGCTGGTGCTCCCAATGCCAGGTGTGATCCCGGTGGGAATGCCGGGCTCCTCCCCTGGGTGCAGCATCTCCCAGTGGCTGATGGCATTGTCTCAGGCATGCAGTGAGCCTGGATGGCCCAGGAACAGCAGAGATCCCTGCAGGGAGGAGGGGCTGGGAGGGGTGAGAACACTGCCACAGCTGGGTTAACAGATGATGACAGAATACACACGGCTGGTTACATCTCGCAACCCAAGACAAGGATTTTCAGGATCTCTCCTTAAGCTGGGCTTTGCTTTCCCTGCCCCAACACTGGCAGATCTGGCGCTTCAAAGGTGAAGGCGTCCAGCAGAGTGGAATTCTGTCAAGGGGAACTGGCAAACCAGGAAAACTGTCTGGAAAAGAATGGAGGATCCGGAGGAGAACAACAAAAATGAGGAAACCAGGAGGAATTTGGGGAATGTTACAGAGCTTTGAAAGTGAAGAAAAACCAAAACTCTCTCATGCCTGGGTGCAGATGATGATTCCAGTTGTCCTTGCTGGGGAGGTCAAACAGCAGCTCCCAAGGTCATGTTGGAGTCTTGGAATCACAGAATTCCTCTGGCTGGAAAGAACCTCTGGGATCACCAAGTCCTTCTGTCACCCAGCACCACTGACCATGTCCCCAAGGGCCACCTCCACATCCTCTTAGGACATTCCAGGGATGGGGATGCCATCACTTCCCTGATTCCCTCTGAGCAAATGCTTCACAACCCTTTCCCTGATAAAGTGTTCCCGAATATCCACCCTGAGCCTCCCCTGGCCCAGCCTGAGGCCGTTCCCTCTGCTCCTGTCCCTGCTCCCTGGGAGCACAGCCCGACCCCCCCGGCTGTCCCCTCCTGTCAGGAGTTGTGCAGAGCCACAAGGGCCCCTGAGCCTCCTTTTCTCCAGGCTCAGCCCCTTCCCAGCTCCCTCAGGAATTCTCCAGACCCTTCCCAGCTCCGTTCCCTTGCCTGACTCCAGCCCCTCAGTGTTCTTCTCCAAAGCTGCTCCCAAAATTCAAGGTGTGACTTCACCACTGCTCAGCACGGGGGACTCTGAACCTTTTGCCTTCAACAGGAGCAAGGTGGGACCAAAATGTTCTGGTTCTCCATCAGATGAAGGAAAGGGCAGATTTGGTGTTTTAAAGCAGCATTTTTGGAATCAGAATCCACGGATTTGAGGAGGAGAGGGAAAGCCTCCCCGCACCAGGACACGTGAAGGCCACAACAGCAGCAGGGCCACGCTGGGGCCAGCACGGGCCGTTCATGGTTCGTGTGTTTACCTTGCAGGCAGGCCGGGGAAGAGCTCGAAATGCATATTTTCCTCCTGAAATATTGACTCCAGTGTTCTCCTCCTCGGGTGCCTGGGGAGAAATGATGTTTCATATTTTAAAAATAAACACTGCTTTTCCAGAGGCATCAATGCGGCCCCAGAGCTCCCAGCACACCTTTGCCTCTCGCCCTCTTTTCAAGGCTTTAATGCTGCTTGTGTGCCACAAGCTCTGCTGGTGAAAATATCCACCTGAAATGTATTTATCTTTGCTAATTAACAGCAGAATGACACAGAGCAACTCTATATTTTCCCCGCAAGAACAGCCATAGAGGCTTCATTTATGGAGAGCTCTGAATGATCCCCATTCATGGGGAGCAAGTGCTGTCTGCACCAAGAGATCCTTGTGCGCAGGGCACGAAAACAGGAGAAACTCCAGCCCAGATGGGTCCAGGGCAAAATCTCCCAGGCTTCAGGCTTTTATTTCACTCTGGGCCCTGATAGTCATAAATGGATGGGGGCAGTTTTATGTATTTGGGGAGCAAACTCTGTCTGTGTGTGAACACGGGGGGTGATTGATGGGTTTGCTCTGCCCTGAATCCATGATTTTATAAATATATCCATTAAGCATCCACAGAGGAAGGGAAGGGGGTGGAAGGGGCCTTAAATCACATCCCATCTCAACCCTGCCCTGGCAGGGACAGCTCCCACTGTGCCAGTGTCCAGCCTGGCCTTGGGCACTGCCAGGGATCCAGGGGCAGCCACAGCTGCTCTGGGAATTCCATCCCAGCCCCTTCCCTCCCTCCCAAGGAAGAATTCAGTCACAATATCCCATCTAATCCTACTCTTTTTCAGTTTGAAGCCATTCCCTGTGTCCGGTCCCTCCATCCCTTGTTCCCAGTCTTTCTCCATCTTTCCTGCAGCTCCTTCAGGTACTGGAAGGTCTCAGTGAGGTCAACCCAAACCTTCTCCTCTCCAGGTGAACGATCCCAACCCTGCCACCTTTTCCTCGTGGCAGAGCTGCTCCATCCCTCACCTGGAGCATTTCCTCCTCCTGACTGATATTCCCCAAGCTGTCAGCTCCAGAGCTGGCTGAAAGCCTGGGATTGATGCTGTGGGAAGACAGTGGGACAAATCCATGCTGATTTTGCATGAGAACATTGCCAGATTTCGATATTTTAATTAACATTTTTAGTGTTAAAGAATTAAGAGGAGCCTGGGAGCTTCAGTGAGGACAGGTCCTTTTTTCCCCTCATCAAAGAGCGCTTCTCTCCAGGAGCTCCCAGGCTGCTGAAGAGCTGCTGGAGGAAAGAGAGACACTGGATAAGGGAAGAGAAAGTGGGCTTTGAGTTAAAGGTACTTTGCATGGCCCTGCACTCACACAATGCAGATTAAATGGATGAGGGATCCAAGGATGTGCTGCTGGAAAAGGTGAGCAGAACCCAATCCATGCGAGGAGAAGGGCTTTAATCAAGTGACACCAGTGTAAAACAGTCGTTAAAAAAACCAGAAAAAGATGCGCTGCTTTGTGACAAAGCCATCTTTAAATCTCTGCTCCTCCGCTACCGAATCTCCCTGCTGCTCCTCCACAAAGGAAACGCCGGATTTCGCCTCATTTGCAGCACCCTCAGCCCTGGTGGCTGATTGAGGCTGTTGGGTTTTCTGACAGGAGCTGCATCTCCCTCGTGTGTACGGAGCTGAACGCTGCACTGCCACCTCAGTCAAACGCGGCAGCTGTCTGTCTGTCTGTCCGTCCGTCCGCCCGCAGCCTCTCGTGTTTATCTGCTCTGGGTTCTGAGCCCTCCCTCCCCTCCCCGCTCTGCTCACAGGGGCTCAGCCACGCAGAGGAGCGCCTGTTCCCGGCAGGAAAATTCTTCTGCATCCCTGGTGTCCACCCGCGCTCCCAAACCCTCCTCTGCTTTCCTGTGCCTCTCTCTGCTGCTGCTCCGAGGGCAGCAATGCCCCTGATCCCACAGGATGCTGTCCTGGCCTGGCACAGGCGGGCACCGAGGGCTCCCGTGTGACGCTGGCGCTGTCCCCTCCCTGGGCTCTGCCAGGGCAAGGACGCGAGCCTGGCACCCGCAGCGCCTCCGCTTTCGTGCTCCTGTCTCCGCTGGTTCTCTGAGCAAAATCCCCGGTCCCACAGGATGCTTTCCCGTGCTGCTGCTCTGAGCCTTCACCCGGGGCAGGGAACCCCGGGGATCTCCAGCCCTGCCCTTGGCGCAGGGGGGAACGAGAGGGGACCCGTGTGTCGCGGTGTCCCTTGGCACTTTGGGAGCGAGAGGACCCGTGTGTCGCTGTGTCCCCTGCCCCTGGCACTTTGGGAGCGAGAGGACCCGTGTGTCGCTGTGTCCCCTCCCTGGCTCCCCAACCCCGCGCGCTCCCCAACCCCGCGCGCTCCCCAGCCCTGCGCGCTCCCTGTGCGCGCTCCCCAGCCCTGCGCGCTCCCCGGCCCTGCGCGCTCCCCGGCCCTGCGCGCTCCCCAGCCCTGCGCGCTCCCCGGCCCTGCGCGCACCCCGGCCCTGCGCGCTCCTGGCCCTGCGCGCTCCCCGGCTCTGCGCGCACCCCGGCTCTGTGCGCTCCCCGGCCCTGCGCGCACCCCGGCCCTGCGCGCTCCCTGTGAGCGCTCCGGGCCCTGCGCGCTCCCCGTGAGCGCTCCCAGCCCTGCGCGCTCCCCGGCCCTGCGCTCCCCGCCCTGCGCGCTCCCGGCCCTGCGGGCGGCAGCCGCTGACTGACAGCCCCACCCCGGCTGCCCCGCGCCGCTCTCACTGGTGCCGCTGTTCCAGCCCCGCGTTCCGCACCTTCCCCCGCTGCGGGGCCCTCCACGGCTCCCGCGCCCTCCGCAGCAATGGGGCCATTGTGGGGCGCTGGGGGCCGGCAGGGCAGGGCAGGGCAGGGCAGGGCTGGCCATCGCCCCCTCCCCACCCTGCAGCTGCATCTCCTCCCGCTCCTTCCTCCTGCCCCTCTCCCCTCGCTGCCCCCCCGGCCCCGGCGTGTCAGGGGCTGGCTCGGAGCCTCGGCAGAAGGGCAGGTTAATACTCGGGGCCAGCCCTCTGCCCCGCACTGCCAGCCCGGCTCTGGCCCCGGCGCAGCCATGGCCAGGATCTGCTGTGCCCTGCTGCTCTCGCTGCTGCTGCTCCTGCACAGCCGGGGCGCCGGCGGGGCCTCTCCGCAGCCCCGCGGTGAGTGGGGACCCCGGGGCTGGGGGGGCTGGGGTCCCTCCGTGCCTCCGGCTGGCGCTGGGGACGGGGAAGGAAGAGGGAATGCCCAGCAACAGCCAGGGAAGTGAAGGAGCGTGTCCCCAAGGCAGCGGGACCCGGCGCTGGGTTGGCTCCTGCGGGGACAGCGCAGGTGGCCCCGGGTCACCCTTGGGGCTGGAGGAGGCCCAGGTGGGACAAGGGCTCTGCCTTCCCTCCTCCCTCAGCTCCACAGGCGCTGCCTTGGCTGGGAGCTGGAGCAGGAATTGGCCGGACTCCCCTGGAGCAGCAGGTCTGGGTCGGGTTGTTGGGAACGGGACTTTCCTTGGATTTTCTTCATCTGTTCCTGAGTGAAATCCTGCTCTGTTTGGCTTCCCAGGTAGGGAGTGGGGCAGCCAGGAGCAGGTGGGCTGCCTGCTCTGCAGCTTGCAGGGGCTCTGAACCCCAGCCTGGAATGAGTGCCAGCAAGGGCTGGACACCCGGGGCAGGGCTGGACACCCAGGGAAAGGCTGGACACCCAGGGAAAGGCTGGACACCCAGGGAAAGGCTGGACACCCAGGGTAGGGCTGGACACCCAGGGTAGGGCTGGACACCCAGGGCAGGGCTGGACACCCAGGGCACAGGTGGACACCCAGGGCACAGGTGGACACCCAGGGCACAGGTGGACACCCAGGGCACAGCTGGATACCCAGGGAAAGGCTGGACACCCAGGGCAGGGCTGGACACCTGGGGCACAGCTGGACACCCAGGGTAGGGCTGGACACCCGGGGAAAGGCTGGACACCCAGGGCAGGGCTGGACACCCGGGGCAGGGCTGGACACCCGGGGCAGGGCTGGACACCCGGAGCAGGGCTGGACACCCGGAGAAAGGCTGGACACCCAGGGAAAGGCTGGACACCCAGGGCAGGGCTGGACACCCGGGGAAAGGCTGGACACCCAGGGAAAGGCTGGACACTGGGGCAGGGCTGGACACCCAGGGAAAGGAAGGTCTGGTCCTCAGGAGCATCTCTGCTCTTCCCTGGGCTCCAGGCAGCCTGAAGAAATCACTGCAGGAGAGGCAAATTCCACTGTAAGGCCAAACTTCTGGGAATTAAAAATGTTTGGACGGTCTGGCGGTGATGCCTCGCACACAGCCTGTGCTGTACAGGTGTGACAGTGACTGCAGAGGTACCTGGGGCTGAGGAAGGGGAGGGTTAGATAAACTGACCCCTTTCTCCTCAGGAATTTGGGAAAGGAGGTTCTCTTTGCAGTGCAAAGCCGAGAAATGAACCAGAGCAGGGACTGAGCTCAGCCCTGCTGTGAGCAGTCACCTCTCTACAATAAACCCCTTTTAGTCCTGGGTTACTGCGCTGTTTTCATGGTGTTTTAATGGATATGGCAAAGATGCCCTGAGAGGGATTTTCTGCTAAGTCAGGGCATTAATTCAGCTATGCCTGATTAATTCCTAATTCTGATTTAGTTCCAGTTTTAACTAAACTATGCTGATGTCAGGCAGAGCAAGTGACTGTCACCTCCTGGAGAGAACAGGGCCTGTCCTGCAGACCCTGACTTTGGCTGAAATCCCAAAAACTCCCCAAAAATATCCTTTCTTTACTCTTCCCTTCTCTGAAATAAACTCCACTCTCATAAAAAGAAGTTTAAAAATGTTATTTAGGGCCAAATCACAGAGGAGAAATAAATAAAATAGATAGACTTCAAAATTTCTATTGGCTCCAGCTGTTCTTAGGGAAATAAAGTAACTTTTCCTGCTTGGTGTGTCACTAAATCCAGGGATGATTCATCAGCACAAAGGGGGATTTGTCTTTTATCTATGGTGGAATTAATTGCAAGGCTTTGAGCCTTTCCCTGGACCTTCGTTTGTCACCTGTAAACTGGGCACAAGCAACCCCTGGAAAAGGGATTTCCAGTGCTGCAGATGGATCTCCCAGGGATCCATCTGTGCAATGAATTTGGGGGGGAATGAATTTTCCTTCCTCTGCAATGAGTTATGGGGGGAAAATGAAATTCATCCGTACGGGAAAAGGTTAGATTGGATTTCAGTGGGAATTAGATCTCCTGACAAAGTGACCACTGGCTGTTTTGCTCCCACCTTCCCAAACCTTTCTGGAGCAGGTTCAGCCTCAATGCGTCTCAGAAACAAACCTGATTATTTCCTTTACGGATCCATTGCGGGTATTTATTTTTATCTGCCTCAAAGACCGAAAGCCCCATCAGATCTCACACTGAGGACCAGCTGTAATATTTATGTCATCATTTGGAGCAGATTTGTTGGCCCAAAAGCTCCCATTTAAAAATCTGTCCGCAGAAATCTCCTTTATGACAGGAACTCCCTGGGCCCCGCAGAAATCAAATATTAACAGAGCACTTGGTGCCTGACAGAGACAGGCTAAATGAGAGGAAAAAAATTAAAAAGAACAGGATGCCATAGATCTGCTGGGGGAAATGGGGCTATTCATTTAGGAAATCATAAAAAAAACAGGCCTTTTTTTATGTCTTGCCACAGCTGAAAATGAAGATGGAAAATGGAGCGAAAGTGAGAAATTTAAATAATGATAATAATAGCAATCATTCAGTTTGTTGCATTGCTGATGCCTCATTTTTATAGCCTCTCCTTTTCACTGTGGGTATTCGTGGGGCTGTAGAGATTAATTATCGATTATTAATTATCAGTTATGGGTTCCAGATTTCTCTGTTGTTTCCCCTCACAGACATGAACCAGCTCTGTGCCATGTGACTGGGGTTTATTTTTGGTGCCATCACTGGGGAACAGGGGTCTGGCTCCTCTTGTGCCGGGGGTTTAACCTGGGAGTGTTGTTCCCAATCCCAGCTGATTGCTGAGTGTCATGCTGGGATCTGGTCCCATTCCCATTAACTGATATCCGTGGGGATTGGTTATCCTGGTCTGAGGTGCAGTAATCCCTCCCCAGCCTTTTCTGGATGTAGAAATGCACCTCAGGTTTCAGTCCACAGCTTTATCCCTGCTTCCCTTCCTTCTTCCCTCCCTCCTTCCCTCAGTGCTGCCATTCCACAACCCCTTCCTTCCTTCCTGCCTTCCTTCCTTCCTTCCTTCCTTCCTTCCTTCCTTCCTTCCTTCCTTCCTTCCTTCCTTCCTTCCTTCCCTTTATCCCTCCCTTCCTCCCTCCTTCCTTCCTTCCTTCCTTCCTTCCACAGCTTTATCCCTCCCTCCTCCCTCCTTCCTTCTCTCCCTGCTGTCATTCTACAGCTTTATCCCTCCCTCTGTCTTTCCCTCCTTCCCTCTCTCCGTGCTGTCATTCCACACATTTATCCTTCCCCCTCTCCCTGCTGCCATCAGGGGATGAGGTTTCCTGCAGGCCTCAGAGACAGCCCAGGGTGACAGGGGACACCCTGCTCGTCACAAGTCTGTGTCACCCCCCAGGAACGCTGCTCTCCTAGAGGTGCTTCCCTAGAAAAGCACAAAGAACATTTAAAATATTCAGTTAAAGCTGTGAAACAGAGAAAGGACTGGAAGCTGCAGCTCCTCTCTGCTCAGCACTGCTTTACCAGCGCTATTCTCTCCCTCCTGGGACACTTTTCCTTTCTTTTCCTTTGATTTCCTTGTTGGAGCCCTGGGCACAGAGAGCCCTGGGCACAGAGAGTTTTAGACTTTCTATGCTGACGGGAACTGACCCCCAAGAAAACGCTGCATTTGACCTGAGGCCTTGGAAAAGGCTTCCAAAATTGAGTGACAGCACTGGGATTGTGGGTGTGAAGTTTGAATACAAGTGTGTGATAGCACAGGGTGGAAAAGTTAGAGTTTAAGGGTTTAGAATAGAGTAATATAGATAAAGAAGATGGAGGTTTCAGGGTGGAGGCTGAGTCCTTCTTTTTCACCTTCTTCTCCACAGGTTTAGGTGGTATTTTATAATTGGGTAGAAAAATCCTCATTGCGGGCCACGGGTGGTTGGTTATTGGGTTAAAAGTAAAAATAATTTAGGTGTCATTTCTTAATTGGACAGTTTGTCCTTAAAAGACCTTGTAGAGATGTAGAGACAGAGCCATTCTCTACGTTGCTAGCCAGAACTCACAGCTTGTGAGACTGTACTCATGAGTTCGATCCTCACACGGGGCTCCATTTGATGCTGATATTTTGGTGCATCTTCATCGAAGACTAAAAGCTGGGTAATTGTAAAAGGAGTCTTTTATTGCATCGTTACATCAGTCCTACGGAGGTGAAGTTATCAGAGTCTGCAGCAGCGCGCAGAGGCAGAAGCCTTGTAACATAAAGTCTCTGAGTTCTAAGCAAAACCAGCAGCCACAGCAGCAGCAGAGGCTTTGGTAGTCTGGGTCTCGTGAGCATCTTTTTAGTAGCAGTCTATACAGTAGTGACAACAGTGGTACTGGTGTTTTTGTGACTCTTCTTGTAGTAACAACAGTGGTACTGGTGTTTTTGTGACTCTTTGTGTGTGTATTCTTAAAGTAGTGCATTTTATTCTATTTTTGGCTAATTAGATATATACACGAATTTTCTACATCTTTGCTGGATTAATCTTAAGATTGATGTGCGAAGGCAAATGCAAATTCTTACACAAATTCTATGTATATGGATTTATCTGTTGTATCTAAGAATTTCCAGCAAGGCTACATTATTTTTATTATGACTAGAATTTAACTGACTTTGCAAAAGGCACTATCACTGAACTATAAACTAGGTACTAGGTCTCTTTCTTACTTACTAACACAAGCTTTCATTACTAAGGCACTTAAAAATCCTCTATCTGTTTAAAACTAAACTTGCATTTCTACTTTATCTCTGTGTGGATTTATGTATTTTGGATTTTCTGAAAGCTCTAATTCCATTCTCACATCTCTGGGCACTCGTGGGCCTGTATGGATTTGGCCCAGGGGGACATTCATACTCCCACACTGTACTATAGACAAAAACTAATAAACATCTGAGTCAGAGCACGAAAAAACGTCTCTCGAGCATTTAGCCCCGACTCTAACAGAAAAGAAGATTATAAAAACCACATTTAATGGTGCCCCGTGTGAGGATGGAACTCACGACCTCCAGGTTTCCTCTCTGTCCCCGCCGCCCCCAGGCGCCCTGTGCAGGACCAAGCCCACGGACCTGGTGTTCATCATCGACAGCTCGCGCAGCGTGCGGCCGCACGAGTTCGAGAAGATCAAAGTGTTCGTGTCGCGCGTGATCGAGGCGCTGGACGTGGGGCCCAACGCCACGCGCGTGGGCGTCATCAACTACGCCAGCGCCGTGCGCAGCGAGCTGTCCCTGCAGGGCCCCCAGAGCAAGGCGGCCCTGCTGCAGGCCGTGCGCAGGATCCAGCCGCTCTCCACGGGCACCATGACCGGCCTGGCCATCCAGTTCGCCATCAGCCGCGCCTTCAGCGCCGCCGAGGGCGGCAGGGACGGCGCGCCCAGCTTCAAAAAGGTAAGGTGGAGGAACGGGGTAAAAAGCTGGCCTGTCATTTCTCCCAAGTGCAGCTCACGAGCAATCTGTGAGTCCCCGCGTGAAGCCGTTTTGGGAATGAGAGGTTCCTTTAACACAACGATCCGTTCTGGGGGTGAAAAACAAGCGCGCCTGAAATAACGAGGGATTTGTGCCGTGAGAATCAGTAAAGAAAATATGTAAACAGCCCGAGAATAGACAGATTTGATGGACAAGTGAAATACCTTGTACTAACCAATAGAATAATTAACAAGAGAGCTGTTAACCAATTAGAAGTTGCCCTTGAGGTTTGTAAAAACTGTATAAAAGACAACATGGGGCCATAATAAAGAGCCTTCTAAGCCTTCTGAAGATTTTATCGTGTCACTGTGTGCCATGTCTGCCCTGAAAATGACCGTGAGGAAGCCAGGAAAGGGTCTGGTTCCTCCCGCTCCTTGCCTGGGACTCATCATGGAGTGGCTGGAAAAAGAAGAAAAGTGATTTTCTCTGGGCTTTGATCATGTGTGGACAGACGGGGGTTGATTGTCACAGGTGGAAAACCTCTGGGAGGTGCAAACCGGAGGTTAGAAAACCTCCAGGAAGTTCACACCTCTCAATTCTTCTTGGAAACCTCTGGGACATGCTAACCCCTCAATTCCTGGAAACCTCTGAGAGGTTCAAACACCTCAGTTCTTGGAAACTTCTGAGAGGTTCAAACCTCTAAATTCTTGAAGGCCTCTGGAAGGTTTGAACCTCTCAATTCTTCCTTAAAACCTCAGGGATGTTCCAACCCCTCAGTTCTTAGAAACCTCTGGGAGGTTCCAACTTCTTAACTCTTCTTGGGAACATCTGGGAGGTTCAAACCTCTCAATTCTTGGAGACCTCCAAGAGGTTCAAACCTCTCAATTCTTCGTGAAAAAGAAGCTCATCTTCAGGACTTAGTGAAAGAAAATACAAACCTCATTATGACATATTCAGCTTTAGTCTTAGTCTCAATTTTTGTTCTAAATGCAGTCTGACAATTACACACACCAGTGGTCACTCCTGTACATTGGAGAGACATTTCCACTGAGCTGTCCACGAAAATGCTGGATCCTCATCTCCGGAATCTCTTCCACACCATTTAATGTCCCCTCTCCTCGTGCACTCTTCTCCTGCTGCCAGACAGCTCCCCCAAGCCTTGCTGTTCCCTGTCACCTCTGGCTGTGTGGAACAAACTATCCCAGATCTCCAGTGTCTCACTGAAACCTCCTTTCCTGGACAGCTGGAAAAGCTGAGAGCAGTGCGCTTTGGAATGATTTATCTGAGGCATGAAAAAAAGGGGGAAATATGGAAATCACTCCTTGCTTTACCCTCTTCCCTTCCGCTCTGGAGCTGATCCAAGAGGCAGAATCACAGCAAGGGTTGGGAGGGGTCTCTGGAGCTCACCCCGTGCTCCAGGGGGCTGCCCAGGACCATGCCCAGGTGGCTTTTCAATGTCTCCGAGGTAGAAAACTCCACAGCCCTTTGTATTCTTCGTTCTGTGATTATTTTATTCGCTTTTTTCCTCTGCATTGAAGTCCAGCCAGTTTTTCCCTTCTGCTCAGGGTGACCCCATCCCCTGCCTGGGAGGAGGAACAGGTCATGCCGGGATTTAGGGAGGTGAAGCTTCCAGAAACACCGGACACGGTCCTTGCTCCTTCCCACAGCAGAAATCCAACAAATCCTCACACAAATCTCATTGTCAACATCCCAAAACATCACACGGTGCTTTGCTCTTGCTTTGTGCAGCAAATGTCACCCCCGGCCAGGGAAAAGCATGATTTGTTTCTGCAGGAGCTCCGAGAAAAACCTGCTCCCACCTTCCTCAAAACCCGCGGGGAGCCCAATTACTTCCACCTTATTTTCTAGGGAAGAACAGAACAACAAATAAATTGGCAAATTGCTGAGCAAATCCAGGGCTTTATGCAGCTTCCTGCCCGATTCTCCTTGGAGCGCTGCTGGAACATCACGTTCCCAGGGCATAATGAGGCATCGCTCCCTCATTAGCCGTGGGATTGCCGGGAAATGGCAGCCCAGGGCTGGGAATACCTGGGAATGCTGAGGCATACTCAGGAATGCTCAGGTGTCTGGGATAACCAGGAATAAATTGTGTCAGGACACGAGGGATTTCTGTCTGGCAGAAGGATGAGGGATCCAGAATGTCAGGAATTCACAGGGAAAGCTGCTGGTTGAATGAGCACAAGGTTTGACCTTGAAAAGCAAAATTTATGAGTTTTCGCAGTGCAAAACTGAGGATCAGGGCAAAATTCAGCTGTTGGAGGCAACAGAAGCTTCACCTTTTCAAAATTCCCCTCACATGGCTGAGCAGTGCCAGGACCTCCAGGATCCAGAGGCGGCTCGTCCCCTCCAAGCCTTTCCCAAACCAGGCACACATCAGGACTCAGCTTTTTCAATGACAGGGAATTACGGAGACCCTCAGGCTGCAAATAGTTTGGAGCTAGGTTTGAAAATAGTAATTTTAAAAAGGACTTTTTTTTTTCACATTGACTCAGGCTGGATGCAGGGAAAAATATCTATGGTGGGAATCCTAGGAAAAAAAAAAAACAAACAGGATTTCCTGATGATTGGGTGAACCAAATGAGATATTAGGAGGTATTTTTTACACTCTTTCTGTCAGGCTGTCACAGAAAGTTCCCCTGGCTTCCTCTCACTGTTACATTCATTTTCCCCATGGGCTCTCTGATTAATTCCCAATCCCAGCTCTGTATCCAGAAGTTTTGTTTTCTCCAACAGCAGGGCAGAAAGCAACGTGAATTTTGAGTCCTTTATGGCAGATTTCCACACATAGGCATTGTGAGGATCTTTCCCATCATATCCAAGTGTGGATGCTGCAGCTCCACCCTGTCTGGGTCTTGTCTGGACTCGGGCTCAACCAGGCTCAGGCTTAGCTGAAGATGGAGAGGAGCTGATAAAACCTGGAGAATTTCTTGATTTAGGAAGAGAATTGCAGGAGGACATGTGGCTGCTGACAGGAGCTGCTGGCAGGGTTTGGTCCCTATCTGAGAGCACCTCTCATTCCCTGATTTGATAACTCCTCTGTTCCCTGATTTGATAACTCCACTGTTCCCTGATTCAATAACTCCACTGTTCCCTGATTTGATAAACTCCTCTGATCCCTGATTTGGTAATGCCTCTGATCCCTGATTTGATAACTCCACTGATCCCTGATTTGATAACTCCTCTCATTTCCTGATTTGATAACTCCTCTGATCCCTGATTTGATAACTCCACTGTTCCCTGATTCGATAACTCCTCTGTTCCCTGATTTGATAACTCCTCTCATTTCCTGATTTGATAACTCCTCTGTTCCCTGATTTGATAACTCCTCTGTTCCCTGATTTGATAACTCCTCTGATCCCTGATTTGGTAATGCCTCTGATCCCTGATTTGATAACTCCACTGTTCCCTGATTCGATAACTCCTCTGATCCCTGATTTGATAACTCCTCTCATTTCCTGATTTGATAACTCCTCTGTTCCCTGATTCGATAACTCCTCTCATTCCCTGATTCAATAACTCCACTGTTCCCTGATTTGATAACTCCTCTCATTCCCTGATTCAATAACTCCACTGTTCCCTGATTTGATAAACTCCTCTGATCCCTGATTTGATAACTCCACTGTCCCCTGATTTGATAACTCCACTGTTCCCTGATTTGATAACTCCTGTCATTCCCTGATTTGATAACTCCTGTGTTCCCTGATTTGATAAACTCCTCTGATCCCTGATTTGATAACGCCTCTCTTCCCTGATTTGATAACTCCTCTGATCCCTGATTTGATAACTCCTCTCATTCCCTGATTTGATAACTCTGATCCCTGATTTGATAACTCCTCTCATTCCCTGATTTGATAACTCCTCTCATTCCCTGAGCTGATAACGCCTCTGATCCCTGATTTGATAACTCCTATCATTCCCTGATTCGATAACTCCTCTGATCCCTGACTTGATAACTCCTCTCATTCCCTGATTTGATAACTCCTGTGTTCCCTGATTTGATAACTCCTGTCATTCCCTGATTTGATAACTCCTCTGTTCCCTGATTTGATAACTCCTCTGATCCCTGATGTGATAACACCTCTGATTCCTGATTTGATAACTCCTCTGATCCCTGATTTGATAACTCCTCTCATTCCCTGATTCGGTAACTCCTCTGATCCCTGATTTGATAACTCCTCTCATTCCCTGATTCGGTAACTCCTCTGGTCCCTGCCAGCCGGGTTTTGGGGGCTCTCCTGGGCAGCCCCGGGCAGCGCTGCTGGCGCTGCGCAGGCGGAGCAGCCGGGCTGGAGCCGAGGCTGAGCCGAGGGCTCTCTCTCCTGGCAAAAGGCTCCACTGCACGGATGGATCCGCTCCCAGCCCAGGAAAACCCCGGAGCTCCTTTGGCACATCCGCTCCCTCCACACCACACACCCACACCTGCCACAGGTGATGTTTTGCTTTATTTTTGCCACGCTAGAAGAGAAAGTCTTGAATTTGTTGGGTTTTTTCCCCCCTTGGAAGCACCAGTTGCAGAATTGTGATGCTCCTGGGAATTTTTAATTGTGCAGCCCTTAGGAAGTGCAGAGAATCAGCTGACATTAGATTGTAAAGCCCCACATTTTCCTGTTTCTCCCATGATTTACAGAGGGGAAGCTCTTTCCCCGTTCTGCATTCCAGTCCAAGCCGTTCCTTTGGGGTCAGCAGTGGTGTTACAATCAGCTGAAAGGAAAAGTGGCAGGGGCAGAAGAACTGGCAAAGAGCGAGAATTCAGGTCTTGTGACAAAGTCTCTTTCAGAAGAAAAATAAAGAGGAACAGGGACAAACCAGAAGCAGAACTCTGGGAAGCTTTTAACTGGTTCAGGGCTCCGTTTAATCCAAGCTGAAATCCAGTTCCCATTTAAACCAGCTGCCACTTTAATGCCGGGGTTAGCAGGGGTGGGGGTTTAATCTCTGCTGTTTATTTTGGAACAGAGAATCACAGGTCCTGGCAGGCCCTGACACACAGCGTGACCTCGGGCCTCTTCCCCTCCCTCTCTCCCCATGGAGCTGGTTTCTATTCCATCCTTCAGCTCCTCCACCTATAAACGGGATGGAGCCCTCATCTCACGTTTCCATGACATTTCCAGAGATTCTGTGAAGTCCCACACTCAGCTGGGTGTGTCCTGAGTGTCCATGAAGATCTTTAGTTTGGCTTGAGCTTGAGTTTGGCTATGAAAAACATAAATTTTAATTTAGTTTTCTTAGAGAGGGATGCACCAGTTGTCCCTGGTAAAACCATTCAATCCTTGGCAGTTGTCCTCTGGTGAAACCATTCAATTCTTTGGCAGTTGTTCCTTGGTGAAACCATCCAATTCTTTGGCAGTTGTCCCTTGGTGAAACCATCCAATTCTTTGGCAGTTGTCCCTTGGTGAAACCATTCAATTCTTTGGCAGTTGTCCCTTGGTGAAACCATTCAATTCTTTGGCAGTTGTTCCTTGGTGAAACCATTCAATCCCTGGAAGTTGTCCCTTGGTGAAACCATTCAATCCCTGGCAGTTGTCCCTTGGTGAAACCATTCAATTCTTTGGCAGTTGTCCCTTGGTGAAACCATTCAATCCTTGGCAGTTGTCCCTTGGTGAAACCATTCAATCCTTGGCAGTTGTTCCTGGTGAAACCATTCAATTCTTTGGCAGTTTTTCCTTGGTGAAACCATTCAATTCTTTGGCAGTTGTTCCTTGGTGAAACCATCCAACCCTTGGCAGTTGTTCCTCGTGAAACCATTCAATTTCTGGCAGTTGAACTTTTTCAGCTTGGAAAGAAACTAATTCCACCTAAGAAAACCCATGGTTTGTGTGATCTCCAAGGAATGGGAAGAGCTGGTGGGATTCCCTTTTCCCTTGATTTTAGAAATGCAAACCCTTCCCTCCTAGCCCAGCCTGTTCCACAAACATTGTGGGAACATGGATGAGGATACCAAAGGCCACCCAGCTGTCGCTCCCCTGCAGGTGGCCATCGTGGTGACCGACGGCCGGCCGCAGGACGGGGTGCAGGACGTGTCTGCCCGGGCCAGGGCCGCGGGCATCGAGCTCTTCGCCATCGGCGTGGGCAGGGTGGACATGGGCACGCTGAGGCAGATGGCCAGCGAGCCCCTGGACGAGCACGTGGACTACGTGGAGAGCTACAGCGTCATCGAGAAGCTGACCCACAAGTTCCAGGAGGCTTTCTGTGGTGAGTCCTGGTGTGCCCAGCCTGGAGCTGCCAGCCAGCAGGGAATTGGGAATGGTTTGGGTGGGAAGGACCTTAAAGCTTTGCAGAGAATCCTGGAATGGTTTGGGTGGGGAGGGGTTGGAAAGCTCATCCTTGACATTAGCTCAGGTGGTCAGAGCATGGTGCTAGTGTCACTACGGTTGTGGGTTCAATCCATGGGTGGGTCATTTACTTAGGAGTTGGACTCGATGATCCTTGTGGGTCCCTTCCAACTAAAAATATTCCGTGCATCCATGCATCCAGTTCCATGGCAGGGACACCTCCCACTGTGCCAGTGTCCAGCCCGGCCTGGGGCACTGCCAGGGATCCAGGGGCAGCCACAGCTGCTCTGGGAATTCCATCCCAGCCCCTGCCCACCCTCCCAGGGAACCATTCCTGATTCCCAATCTCCCATGCAGCGCTGCCCTCTGGCACTGGAAGCCATTCCCTGTGTCCTGTCCCTCCAGAGCCTTTTCCAAAATCCCCCTCCAGACTTTCCCATGGAATTTGTACCTGTGCCCACCCTTCATCCCTCTGCTCCCCTGCTCCGAGCCCTCCAGGATCAGAGCCCTGTGGGACAGGGGCTCCTTGAAGTTGCCTTTCCTGACCTGCAGGGTTTTGTCCAGGGGATTTCAGGTTTTGGTAATGGAAATCTCCAGATTTCACCGGCACTGGAGAGTTTGTAAACACAATCCACACACTCCTAGAGGCACTGGAAAACAACCTGGAAAAGAGGATTTTAGCACAGCTGAAATCACGCCCCTTTTGGGGCAGTTGAGAGAATTTGTTTTGTAATTCCCCCTGGCAGCTTTGCCTCCTGAATTCCCAGCTCAACAGGGATGGTCCCAGCTCCTGTCAGAGGCTGAGCTGCCTTTGCCTGATGCTGCTTTTGGGGTTGGAAGCCTCATGGGGCAGGAATCTCTCCTGGCTGAGCCGGATGTAATTCCTGTCTGCACAACACATCAAAGGAGCCCGAGCATCTTAAAAACACCATCCCACAAACAGGATCCTCTGAACACCATCCTACAAAAACACCATCCTAAAAACACCACCCCACAAAGAGCATCCTCCAAATGGCATCCTACAAACAGCACCCTACAAACACCATCCCACAAAACCCATCCTACAAACCGCATCCTCCAAATGGCATCCTACAAAAACAGCATCCCACAAACAGCATCCTACAAAAACACCATCCTACAAATGGCATCCTACAAACAGCACCCTACAAACACCATCCCACAAAACCCATCCTACAAAAACACTATCCCACAAACAGCACCCTACAAACGCCATCCTACAAAAACACCATCCTAAAAACACCGTTCCACAAACAGCATCCTCCAAGTGGCATCCTGAAAAAACAGCATCCTACAGACCCCATCCCACAAACCCCATCCTAAAAACACCATCCCACAAACAGCATCCTACCAACAGGATCCTACAAAAACCCCATCCCACAAACCCCATCCCACAAACCCCATCCCACAAACAGCATCCTACAAGTGCAGCTTCGCTCCTACAGGAGGGGCTGAAGGACTGGGAATGTTTTATTGCTTCCAAAGGCAGCAGGAATGGGCCATAAATCCCCATTTGCTGTCAGAAGAGAGCCCCAGGGGCTTCTCCCTGCCGTTCCCTGGAAGCAAAACTGTGTGGCAACACTTCCCGAAAGGTGTGATCCACCTGGAATTTCAAACACACGCGGCTGGGCCTGGAGAGCTCCCAGTTTCTGAGAGGTGTAAAATCTCCTGGCTCAGCTTCCGGGCTGAAAGTGATGAAGGGGAGCAGCTTTTTGTCATGGAAAATTGGCTCCTCTGTGGAAAGGAGCAATTTTGGATACAGAGTGAGCCCTGGATTGCCGTCAGGTGATAACACAGAGGGAGTCGGGTGTTATCCTCTGTCACTGCAACAGAGCTCATGGAAGAGGGGAACAAACACTTCAGGCAAAAGGAGGGAGAGGGGCAGAATTTGAGGAGGTGGAATCCAGGCCGGGAATACCTGTGGGAGTTTGTGTTGGCTGCCCGGGGATCAGGAGGCAGCAGCGGTGCAGAGGCATCGCCGTGTGGTTTGAAGCCGTGGGGAAAAATCCTGCACTCAGGATTATTGCAGGGAGCAGAGGACAGCCCTGGGGGAATGTCCAAATCCTTGTTATCGTGTCTGCACACGCAGCTGCCCCAAACCACCCCGGAGATGGACCCAAACCCCCTGCTCGGGCACAGCACAGGATCTGTGGGACTGGCAGCAGGGAAAAGTGTCCAAGTGCTTCCACAGTGCTCAGCAAACTGGGGAAACAGGAAACCCTTGGTGCTCCAGCCAGCAGTGAGATTAACCAGAGAACTGAGCTACAGGCAGCTCCAGGGGCAGTAAAATCCCCAACCACCTGGCCTGGAACAATCTACCAGTGCTGGCACAGCCACGGGAAGCGGAAAGGCCAAAACCCATACAAAATATGGGTAGAGCAGAACAAGAAAATAAGAAACCTTAACTCTGAAACACTCTGCTCCACCTCCCTTCAGTCCTGTGCAGCCCAGTGCCTGGATTTCTGCACACCTTTCCCGGTATTTGCAAGTGAATTTGCCTCCCCCGGCCCTGCCTGCTCTGGAGTTTGTTTGCCATCCTCGCTGCCATGGCTGTGACAGCGCTGTCACCCCCCAGCGCCGCTGGCTCCCGGTGCTGCCACTCAGCTGCTGTTTGCTCAGCACCCCAGGAGCCACAGCCAGGACGGGATGGGCGGCAGGAATGTTTGGGGAGCGCGGATCTGGCAGCCGCACGGGCAGGGGGAGCTCGGAGGTGAACTCCAAGTGTACTCACACACGAATCCCATCCAGGAAGGGCAGCTGAGCTCCCTGCTCAGAACTGTACTGCAGAGCTGGAAAACCCGGGTACTGGCCAGCCCAGGGGACAGCTGGGACCCAAACCTCACCCAGGAGCTCTGCAGGGTGAGGTGTGCTGCGATTTGCCCCACACCCAGCCAGGTTTGCCCTCGGGATGGGGAGGATTTCCAGTCCTGGCTGTGCCTTGGAGCAGGGAGACTTGTAGGAATTTCTTCCTTGTCTTTGCGCCTCAGCCGCCGCGCAGGACCAATGAGCCGTGTCCCACTGAGAGCGGATTTATTTGTGGGGCCAGCATGGGGCTGTGCAGTGCTGGGTGTGGGGCTCGGGCTGGGCCCTGCTCGCAGCCAGCCCCTCCTGTCCCCGCAGTGGTGTCGGACCTGTGCGCCACGGGGGACCACGACTGCGAGCAGGTGTGTGTCAGCAGCCCGGGGACGTACAGGTGCGCCTGCAGGGACGGCTTCAGCCTCAACAGCGACGGCAAGACCTGCACCGGTACGTGACGGGGGGACGGCGGGGACAGCTCCGGGGTGTTCTGCCCAGAGAAGGCAGAAAGGGAAACCCTGCTCTTCCAAGCCACAATCGCCCTCAAAACATTGCTGTGATCTCTCGTCGGGTTTTCTTCGATCAACTGTCAGGTGTTTGGGGCATCTTCACTGAAGACTATGGCGATGGCTGGTTGTAAAAGTCCTTTATCGCATGGCTAAATCAGCCTTATGAAGGCAGAGTCATTACAGTCGTGCAGAAAGCCTCTATCACAGTCTCTGAGTCCCAAGCAGCAGCAGCACCCCTGGTCCGTGTCCCGTGAGCGTCTCAGCAGCAGCAGTAGCAACAACAGCGGCATCAGGGGTTTTTCCTGAGCCTCTGTGTGTTCATTCTCAAAGTAGTGCATTTTTATTCTCTTTTGGCCAATCAGGTTAAAACACGAATTTCCTGCATCCTTGCTGGACATATCCTAAGCTAAGATAGACGTGCGAAAGCAAATGCAAAATCTTACACAAATTCTACGTAAATAATTCTATCTGTTCCATCTAGGAATGTTTGGCAAGGTTACGTTATTTTTATTATGTCTAGAGTTTATCTGTCTTTGCAAAAGGCAAAGCTACTGAGTTTTAAACTGGGTTTAGGTCCTTTTCTTGCTTGCTATTTCAGTCTCTATTTAAAACCAAACTTGCATTTCTGCCTCATGTCTGTGTGGATTTATGTACCTTAATTTCTCTGAAGGTTCTAATTCAATCCTCACATTTCTGGGCACTCCTGGGCCTGTGTGGATTTGGCCCAGGGGAATTCCTACTCCGGCAATTAACCCCATTTCCTCAGCAATAGATGGCATTAGGGTTCTGTTCTCCTACATAATTTATTGAGGTTTTTGCTGCTGTTTCCTTCTGCCCTCTTCTCGTGTTTTCCCTCAGCTTGCAATGGTGGCTTGGGGTCTGCTCTGGATCTCGTGTTCCTCATCGATGGCTCCAAGAGTGTGAGGCCTGAGAACTTCGAGCTGGTGAAGAAATTCATCAACCAAATCGTGGATTCTCTGGAGGTGTCGGACAAACAGGCCCAGGTGGGGCTGGTGCAGTACTCCAGCTCTGTCCGGCAGGAGTTCCCGCTGGGGCAGTTCAAGAGCAAGAAGGACATCAAAGCAGCGGTGAAGAAAATGTCCTACATGGAGAAGGGGACCATGACAGGCCAGGCTCTGAAGTACCTCGTTGACAGCTCCTTTTCCGTCATCAACGGGGCCCGGCCCAGCGTCCCCAAGGTGGGGATTGTCTTCACGGATGGGCGCTCACAGGATTACATCTCAGATGCTGCCAAGAAAGCCAAGGACTCAGGTAGGGCTCTGAATTCCTGGGGGCTTCTTTCTGCCTTGACCCAGGCAGGACTTTTTCCCTGAATTTGTCCCTTAGGATACAAACAGGTTATACAGAGTAATTTTGGGAGACATTCCCTGACTATCCTTGCTCACAGAGAGCTTGGAGCACCTCGGTCTGGGGCTCAGGTGCGCCTTGGTTTGCCAAGAGCGGGTTTTAGTTCCTCTCTGTGCCTTTGGAGGAGTTTCTGCAGGGCAGGGCGGAGTTTCATGCCCTTGGGATGGGATGGACAGGGTGGAGTTCACCTCCTTGGAATGGGATGGGCAGGATGGAGTTCCAGCTCCTGGAATGGAACAGACATGGTGGAGTTTTATCCTCTGGAATGGGATGGACAGGATGGAGTTCCAGCTCCTGGAATGGGATGGGCAGGATGGAGTTCCACCCCCTGGAATGGAACAGACATGGTGGAGTTTTATCCTCTGGAATGGGATGGGCAGGGTGGAGCTCCACCCCTTGGAATGGAACAGACATGGTGGAGTTTTATCTTCTGGAATGGGATGGGCAGGGTGGAGTTCTGCCCCCTTGGAATGGAACAGACATGGTGGAGTTTTATCTTCTGGAATGGGATGGGCAGGGTGGAGCTCCACCCCTTGGAATGGGATGGGCAGGGTGGAGTTTCATGCCCTTGGGATGGGATGGACAGGATGGAGTTCCACCCCTGGAATTGGAACCCGGGTCTAATTGCTCCACACGAATGTGGAAGGAGGTCTGCAGAGGATTTAGAATTAGGAGCTTCCAGCACCTTTAGGGTTGGACAGGGCTTGGAGCAACCTGGGGTGGTGGAAGATGGTAGAACAAGAGGAGCTTTAAGGACCCTGCTGACCCCAGCCAGTCTGGGATTTGCCTGGGGTTGGTCAGGAAACCCAGCCCAGCTCCAGAGGCACACGGGGGCAAGGACAGCGAATCCCAGGAGTTGTAGGGCTGAGCGTGGCTTGGCTGCATCAGCCCCAAGGCCTGGAAGAGGAGAGGAAAAGCAATGAGACAATAAACAAAGCACAGACACGGATTAAGGAGGAACCGCAGGCACATCAATAAACTGCTGTTGTAGAAAAAGCGCTCGGTGGCCACACACGGATGGATTTCTGTGTCTGAGCCCCATGAAATATTAATGCCTCGAGAGCTGCCCCTTTGCTGACCCGCTGAGCACGTTCCCAGTCTCTGACACCCCGTGTTAAATGGATCCAGCCCCTGGGAATTCAGTCAGGAATTGCTGAATCCTTCCCTTCCTTTTAACTTCGCTCTCCACCACTAGATGGGACTCGGGGCCAGCACACAACCAGAAAGGTCAGGGAGCTCGTGAAAAAACAATGTTTACAAAGCACTCTGACATCTTATGGTGCTGTTCAGCTCTTATAAAACAAAAGGCTCTTATAAAGTGTATTTATAGAATTTATTCCTCCCTGGTGATAAAACTTTGTGCCTTGTCTCTCCCTCCTCCCTTGTCCCTGCAAGGAAATCTCTTATCTGTCCGTAAGTTATTGCTGTGGGATAAACAAGTGCTCAAAATGAGACTGCAGAATTGTTCAGTGAGCTGAGCCTCGGAAAAAAACCAACAAATATTGGACATTTCCAGAGAAAGGCAAAAGGGGAACAGGGAAACCTTCTCAGCACCTGGGCACCGACAAATAGAGACAAATATTTCAAATCAGGGTTTAATTGAGATCACCCTAAACGGGAAAATTGCATTTCAGTTCAATAGAAACAGGTTTAATGCAGATCAATCTCTTGGCAGAGCAGGATGATCCCTGACAAGTTCTTAACTCTCAGTGGGGGCTGCAACTTCAGACAGACTGAGCTCGGTTCTGCTGACCCCAGGTCTCCACTGCAGGGGAACTTTGCCACTCAGGGGCTCATTAACAGAGGTTGATTAACAGCAGCTGAGGCTATTTTGGAAACTCCTACTGTTTCCTTTTGCTACATTATCACTGCCATACCAGCGGGATGGTGTCACCATCACCCGTCCTTTCTTGCATCTCCAAAATCTTGATCTTCTTGTCATTGGCTGGGAAATTCCAGTTGAACTCTGCCTGAAAAAAGTATTTTGGCCCCTGTTTGACCTGGCTGAAAGGATTTTCTCCAAAGCCTTGTTCCTGTGGCCACAGTGCCCACGGTCTGGTAAATTTTAATAAAATCTCCGCCTGTAAAATTATTTTGGCCCTGTTTGACCTGGCTGAAAGGAGTCAGGAATAGTGGAGGTGATTCTCCGTTAGGATCTGGAGCGGCGTGGGGCCTGGGGGCACAGCGGGGACGAGCATGTCCAGGCTGGCAGGGGTGGCACCGTGCCAGCTCCGCGCCGCTGACGCGGATCCCGCCGTTCCCGGCAGGATTCCGGATGTTTGCCGTGGGAGTCGGCAACGCCGTGGAGGATGAGCTGAGGGAGATCGCCTCAGAACCAGTGGCTGAGCATTATTTCTACAGCGCCGACTTCAGGACCATCAGCAAGATCGGGAAGAAGCTGCAGATGAAGATCTGTGTTGGTGAGAGGGGATTGGGGTTCACTCACAGCGTTTGAAGGCCGGAGAAGAGGGGTAAAAATGGCCTTGGAGAAGCTGCAGATGAAGATCTGTGTTGGTGGGAGGGGATTGGGGGTGGAGGGGTTCAGTCACAGCATTTGAAAGATGGAGCAGAAGGGTGAAAATGCCCCTGAAGAAGCTGCAGGTCTTCAGAATTTGTTGGTGAGAGGGGATGGGGATGGAGGGGGTTTGTCCCAGTGTTTGAAGGCTGGAGTGGAGGGATGAAAACGCCCTTTTAGATGGATGTTACAAAAATCTCCCTGTTCCCAGCTGGCAGAACACACGGGAGGATCAGGAGCCATCAGTATTTTGGGTGGTTGCCTGAAGTGAAGCGACCTCAGGCTGTGTCCCCCTGTCCCAAATCCCCTTCTCCTTCCTTTTTCCTCCACCTTTCTGCCCTTCTTCTTCCTCAGAAATGATGAATTTGTCTCCAGGTTCCCAAAGATGGGATTTCCTTTCTTCCTGGAGAAGTTGGATAATCCCTGTGTCTACTGAGCCAAGATTGCAAGGCAGAGACTCTTTGCCAAGTCTCCTTAAAAAATTAGGATCAATCCAAAAACAAGAGGATAGGATCTACATGAAACCCCCAATAAACTGTACTTAAAATCATTTAAATACATTTGGGCTTCAGCCTTCAAAGAAAAAAAAAGTAAATTTCAGAAAAACTACTTGTTTGTAAAATATCAGTTCAGATAAATATCTTTATATTTGAGTATTAAAAATAAAAGGAAGGCAAGGAGATATTTGCATTTCTTTCATTCCCAGTGCCAGTTTGTATTTCTCAACAGCTGTCTGCAAATCTTCTGTTAATCTCCAGCTTTAGGTAACTCCTGGCTGCTTTAATCCCGTTGTGTTTTGGTGCCAGTGGTTCCTTTCCTTTAAAAATTCCCTCTTTTATTTACTCCTTCTTTGCTCAGCTCAGAGTGGCCTTGTGACCCCTCCCTTTCTTTCCCAGTCATCTTTTTCCTCCTGTTCAGTCTAAGTTAATTTTCCTTGAAGAGCAGATGTAAATTAGTGACATAAATTAACAAACTGATTAACGCTCATGGCTCCACCCGCCCAGGACTGGAGCTACTGAAGCAAAGCTCAAACCAGTCTTGATGGCAGCACTGCCTCCAGTTTTTATTGGATGTTGTTGGGGAGACAGAGGTTGGTTTTATTTGGTCAGACTCCAATTTTAGGGCAAACTTGAAGCATCAGGAGCAGAGCTCAGTGCGTTTCCAGGGAGCTGGAAACCCAGGAAAGACTTTTCATGGCTGAAATAACAGAAAAATGTGACATGCTCTGTTCATCTGAGGTTAAAGACAGAAGAGATCAATCGGATAATTAGAAATAATTATATTTTGATTTCCTTCCCATT